>NW_026946677.1:1447451-1500509 GCF_900007245.1 Priceomyces carsonii | reverse complement strand
TTTCAAGAATACCTACTAACTTCTCACAAGAAGTTCTTCATTATAGTTGACTTATTTTATTTGACTCTTCATGTAATAATTGATGAGAGAAGACCAGATGATAACCCTGGAGATTCTAAGAAAGAGCAGTAATCATTGGCAATGAGGGAGGAAGTAACTAGAAGTCAGATTTTATATACGATCCCTCACAGCCTCCAATCAGGATTGTCAAAAAGAAAAAGAGAGAAATACTAAAATAGTCGAGAAAGAATACCGATCGTACAATCAAGGATTTAGGCACTCAATGATCACAATCATCGCACTCGTAAGAGATATTGATAATAGGCGTCCCAAGTCTTCATAAAAACTGTTTCTATTACACTAAATACACCATTTGAATTATTATTATAACTACTCGATCAATTATTAATAATCTTGGCCACATCTCTGAATAGTATCGTTAGTTATCTTTCGAGATCAAAGGAACCTGTTCTTTCAAGCTCATAACTTTGATAAATGAAACAAATTCAAAAGTCTACATAGAATACCCTTCTTGTTACGACAACAGGGACTGGTCTAGTATTGATCACTTTAAAGAGAGAATTGTCAATTCAACAACCAGTGCGAGACGTCACGTCATGACAGAGGCACTAGCAGAGCGGGAACAACTCAAAAAGTTGATAGAGATGTATCGCAATACGTCAAGAGCTTCTAGTTCTCGAGAATCAGAAACACAAGGTCGGAAATTAAAGTGGTTTCGATAGTCGATATTAATGAGCTTTACTAGAAAGATTGACTATTTGCTGAAATACTTCAGAATATTAGACTCCAAAATCCGGGAAAAAAATTGGACAGTTGATATTAACATTCCAGATAGTATAGATTTGTGATGAATTCAATAACACCCAGGGTGCGAGAACATTAAAATTATACTAACTAAGGTTCAGAAAACATGGCTCTAAAATAGTTAGCGACATTAACGTTATTCAATTGACATTTTGAAAGGGTGAAAAAGATGTTTCGAGAGAAACATCAAACTCTTTTGCTTCGCATATTAATTAAGGATACAGGACCAAATAGCGAGATATCAATCCATTTTTTCACTATGGATCGAGGCTTACTCACAGTGTGCTATTAATAGTATAATTCGGCCAAAACATTTTTTGCAATTATAATTTCTTGCCTATCGTATTAAAAGCATATATTTCGCCCAAGAAAATCTAGTGCGCGTAGATTGATATCTAAGGATTTGCGGCAGCACCTTTGGAATACCAAGATGGAAAAGGAAATCTGCAGAACAAAATTATAATCACACAGAATCAATAATTAATGACTATATTAATATAAAAGAGTTAATTTCCAATTCCCTACTGTTTCAAACAATATAAATTTGTGTTGATGATGAATCTTCTTACGATCCTCTTTTAAAATGAGAGTGATCCAATTTTATGCCTTTTATACAGCCATTGTTGTAACCTATTAAGTAGTTATTTTTTTATTTAAATGAAGACTTCATTGAAACTAACAACTCGGGATCTATTATGAAAAATATATAGACTTGTAGAGTTTATTCAAATGCGAACGCAGCTCCTCAGTAGCAGGACCAGGACTTCAACTCGTAATATTCTTCTTTCTTCATTCTTTCTCTTTAGATATGATATCTATTTCTTGAACATTTGAAGCGATAGAGTCATTTTCAACAGAGTTTTGAAGTTGTTTCCGGTCGAATCTATCTCCCATATACCCAAAAATTGGTAAAAACAACATCAAAATTGCAGCTACTAAGGATGCTATAAATCCTTTTCTAAAATTTGGAGCATCACTTGTGGGATAGAACACGATGTTCGTCCAAACATTTATTGCTTGAGACACAGCATCAGAAAACCCAAGGACAAAAGCTCTCTCTTCATTATCGTGTCTACAACTTCTATTGATCCAACCGGAGATTATTGCTTGATTCACTCCATCAAAACCGATAATCAAATAGCATACCCACCGCCATCCATCAGGGATATTCCATGCTGCTAATGACGAATACGAAATTATAAATAGACACTGGGTAATTATCAAAAAAGGGTAGATGGAAAAAGTGTCTGAAAGTCCTGCAAAAAAGAACTGTGCAACAATTCCTACTGCTGCTTGAATAGTTGGATAATTGTTAACTTGAGTCACAGAAAATCGGTCAGGGGAATTTGCCAGCAACCACAATGGAAATGCAGTGCCATCGGTTAGAGCTACAACATTTAATAGAACCCAAAAGGCAGTAAAATAATGCACATGCCATCTTAAAAAGACTCTCTTTATCAAACTTAAATTCAATGAACCAGGAGCTGCAATACCTGAGATCTTAGTCCTTTCATTTGCAAGCTGTATATCTTCGGGACAGAGCCACCATAATTTCTTGACCTGATAAGGTGCACCCGGAAAAACAAAAAAACCAATCAAAGCTATAGGAACAGTAAGAATACCGTCAATAATGAAACCCCATTTCCATCCTCCTAATCCACCTTTGCCACTTAAATGAACATATGCGGCCGACTGCAAGTACCCCGAAAACATCCCACCTAGACTTGAAGAAATAGAAAACACCATTACCCTACGATATATCTCATCTCTTTTATACCAAGATCCTAAAATATGTACCACTGAACAAAATATGGGACCCTCTGCTAACCCGATTAAAAACCTTAATGCAAACATATCACTTGGATTCCTGACAGCAGCTCCACAGAAAGTCAAAACACCCCAAATTAACTCTAAAACAGGAAGCATATAACGTGCCCAAGGCCTCGTAACAAATAGCATTCCGAAGCACATAGAAATTATATAACCGGCGGAATATAATGATTTAGCATAACTCAAGTCATCACCCCCAAAATTAATATCATTTTCCATCCCCGAAACATAAGCATTAGTGATATTAGACTTATCCAATGATTTTGTAAAATAAGAACAACAGACATAAGTGAGAATACAAATATCTAACTTCAATAATAAAATCTTCTCCTTCTTATCTAAAGATGAGGGGTACCATATAAATAGACGAACAAACCCATCATACCAATGATTTAGCGTTCTTTCCTCCTCTGCATTAACAATATTAGCTATATTTTTATTTGTGTTCAGTGAAATATTATGGATGCTATTTTCATAATCCAAATCACCTAGTTTTTTCGATACTTCAGTATCGGGTTTAGCCATCTTCACTATGCTTTTGAGGCTATTTCGTGGGCTCATTCTTTATCATACAAAACAGAATCTGAAATTCAAATTATGTTCAAGAAGCGGAGGATTTGAGCTCTATTTGAAACCAGGGTCCCTGGGGCACAAATTCATTTCCTATGGCTCAAACGTGATAATAATAGAATTTCGCGTAATCCTCGATCGCCGTCTCACGTAACAATTATACGGAAGATCGACAAATTTCCAAATGGCTGTCTAGTGCACAAGACCTGTCAAATGTCTTTTGTTCAATGTTTTAAATTCAAAATAACGTCGATTACGCATGGAATAAACCTAGTGTGCAACTTTCTATTATTTTCTCAAGTACATTGTCACTTCTAAACTTCATTTCGAACTTTGAATCCGGAAAAAACTTCTTTTTAGATTTACCAAGGCTGACGTTATCAAATTAAGTTCTGCAGATAATACCAGTGTGGCAAGATAAGCCCATCCGAAGCCGTACGCTTGTTATTGTTGTACATCATTACGATGCTCTGTTGTGCCAAAATTTC
Source organism: Priceomyces carsonii (assembly GCF_900007245.1). Classification (NCBI taxonomy): domain Eukaryota; kingdom Fungi; phylum Ascomycota; class Pichiomycetes; order Serinales; family Debaryomycetaceae; genus Priceomyces; species Priceomyces carsonii. Next base: position 1,496,796 of record NW_026946677.1, on the reverse strand, counting down.
TTATTTAGTAACTCATCAAAAGCTAATTGCTATGTCATGTGTATTTAATATGCCACTATATTCTCATCGAGTCCATAAATCAAATTTCTGGAATTCCACTATTTCATAATTTTTCTGATTGTGACTTGGTGATTAATTACACATCCAGCCAGACAAATTCCATCAAATGATTCATTTGAAGAGTAAATTCCTCAAAGTAAGGCATAGCTCTAAGATAAGTCCAAAATAACCAGAGACGTGTAAAGCCCATAGGTATGAGCAAAAGTGTGCCGACACCAGCGTACTATGTACATATATACACTTCATGTAGAACAGAAGATGGGTGATTGCTGAAAGCGACTTTGAAGTAGTGCCTTCGTGACATTAAGTTAAATCAGCATGTGCAGTCAATCTAAATTTTCAACACATCTTAGCGTATTCATAGTGCATGGATGCCTTAATTGGTCTACGTATTCAAGAGACAATATCTACGAAATGGTTGATGAAGAAGGATAATCTCAAGGAGGTGCAACCAATGGTCTGTTACAAGGGAAAACTGAAGGATTTCTTGACGGGAACTTGATATCCAAAATGAAAAAAAGGTACATGGCTTGTCAACACTATCGGTAGTGCCATCGACTTTGCTTAGGGTGTGCTTGGTTCATCACATCTTCTTTTTCAAGCTCTAAATGTATATCAGCTTGGTTTACCATTTAGAGCAAACTGGCATCATCAAAATGAGCTTGATTATTGGCTATTTTCGCTGTATTAAAATTTATTGCCTATGACGAAAAGATCATTCATCCTATTTCAATATCCTATCTAATTAGAGCTCATAAGAATTTAAAATTGATCGTAGTCCAGGAAGTTGAAATGATTTTCCGTATAAGTCCATGGAAAGGGTTATAAACTGTAATATTACATTATCTCTATTATTGTGAAAAATTCAAAGAAGTGATCTTCAGGAAGCTTTCTGATCAGGTTGCTTTTTCTTTACATGAAAAATAAATAAACCATTGATTAGATAATTGATCCCGACACTCATCTCTGCGGAATATTTCATCTGAATAAAGCAATTGCTTGGAGAGAATGAGGAAGGCCGTCAACCAAGAGTTAACAAAGAGATTCAATACAGGCTACATATTTCGCAGCAGTGAGCAAATGGTGAGAGCCAACAAAGCCATGTTGAACGCTTTTGGCTGGTCCTGGATGAGAAGCGATGGTTTCAACAAGATTATGAAGGAAGCCAAAGAGGTTTATGACGAGGATATGTATCGCTTCTATAAGCACATGTTTGGTCTGGCTTAATAGAGTAATTATTTACATGGTGATTGTTCACAAAGCACTTCTTTCGAGAGTCAACGCCCCAGTCGTATTTGGTTACTGATCTCTCTTATTTTAGTCACGTTTCTCTTTGTGTAAGTGCTATTATTATGTAGTACGATAAGAATGAAAGTAAACAAAAGATCCTTATAAAAGATCTCAAAGTATATTAACATGGTAAAAAAGCATATTTCAATTTTACGCTGAATGTATTTTCAAAGCAAAAATATATACCTATAAGTTATTCACTCTCAAGTATTGATTGACAGTGTCAATTACGCACGTTTCTAAATCGTTGAACTTAAAACCTAAAAGACTTTTTGTTGCAGTATTATCGACTACAGCAAGAGATAAGTTGGTAGCTTCCGGCTTCCCGACAGGTAACTTATGAGCAAGCTTGGGAAATTTTTCGTTGATAATATTCAAAAGTATCTGATCATTGAAATTTGCCTCTGACAAAAGCAATCTCTTTCCACTAAGAGAGTCTTTTTCGAATGCTTCGATATGGGCCCTGGCCACATCTCTAACATCGATGAATTGGCCAGAGACATCAGGAACAGGATCATTGGGCTTTAAACCTAGCAAGGTTTGAATGATTTCTGCAGAAGTGTTCAAAGTTCCCTTTGCATTTTGATCAAACGCTTGCGGGCCAAAAACATAAACAGGGTTTATTGTGCTCAAGGTAAAATTCGGCTTTTCTTCCCTCAAAAATTTCCATGCTTCTTTTTCAGCAAAGGCTTTAGAACCACAGTATGCAAAAAGCGCATTCAGTTTGGAATCCTCCCAAGTAACTGGATTCCAAGACTCTTCATTTACTTTGAATTTAGGGTCATTAAAATGATTCATATCAATTATCGCAGCCAAAGACGACGTAATCACAACTTTTCTGACATTTGTGCCATATTTCTTGATTGCTTTAAAAGCATTTGAAGTGCCAGATACTGCAGGAAGGAGAAGGTCTTTTTCAACATCCGTAACATCGAAGTAAAAAGGAGAGGCGGTGTGTAAAAAAACATTTATATCAGGGTGCCTCTTAAGAGCTTCATCAAATGCCCCTTCTGACTGAATATCCTTAACGACTTCATAACTAAACCTTTCAGAATTGAGTAAACTCTTCAATTTATCACCTTTTTCGTTAGATCTGACAGTACCCACTACATAGTATCCTCTCTCAAGCAACTGCTTTACAATATGTTGAGCAATAAAACCAGTGGCGCCAGAAAGGAAAATTTTTTTTGTCATTTGAAATTCTTGATGTGAATACTTTTCTTCTATGTTTGTAGTTGCTCTCAAGAATTTAAATATGTCAAGCTTATATAATACTTTCGACTGTTGTGGAGCCTACATATGAGATGTAAGATTCGGGGTTTTCGGGCTTTGGTTTTTATATACAGTCTGAGAACTGGATTTATCGGGTATCATTCAGGTTAGCATTTCACCTCATAGATCGCTTGACCTCTACCCGGTTTTATCGGTTACTTACAATTTCTGTAAAATGAAATTGAAGATAGTACCTGCATCATACAAAATCAAGAATCCAATTATGGCTCTAATTTTAAATGGCAGCTTTCTCTAAATGCGCGTCGTTTAGTAATATCACTATGTGAGAAAATGCTTATGTCTTCTTTCATAATTTTATTCTATGTCAGGATCTGTCCCACATTACATATATCTTTTATGGTGTAATAAGATCTGAGATTTTTTATTCGCAAGCAAATAATACTCCTTTAGAGGTTGTCTTTTATCAGCGTTCCTCTTTGGTACCGCATACAGCAAATGACAGATTGATCATAGTTGTTGATGTAATTAACGTATTTGTTAAGACAGCAGGCCCGTTGCTGTTCGCTAGATTAGCCGATGTCTTTTGCCCTTTGGAGGTGTATTCCGGCTACCAATCTGCCTTATTAGAATTATAGTTCATGCAGCTACCAAAAGCTTGGCTACATCAATAATTGATTCCGTCTTTACAGTTTGGGATTTGTTGGCGTCACCTTTACGCTTCTCATTATACTTTCAGACTTACCAAGCTTAAAATTTAGGTTATTTTATATCATTTTTCCAGAAACTTTACTTCTCATTGTCTTATAGTCTCCGATGTCTCTCCTTCAAGAAGATTGAACAAGATGGGAAATCGGAATGTTTGCAATAATATTTCCTCTGTCCAATATTCCTTTTTTGCGTTGCATGGTATGTTGCATAACGAGGCATCTAAGACAAATCAGTGGGTCTCGACCTCGACAGGTCTCCAGTATAAGGGGGTCAACAGCATAAGTACAAATGCTATCTAAATCAATTTTTTTAGAAAACGGATATGACTGGTTTAATAATAGCGATCGCATTTATTGGACTTATTATTATACCTCTCGAATTGGCTGGGAACTCAACGACTCAGGGCAAGAACTGTATTATACCGCGCTCATAGTAGCTGGAGTAGCATTGATACCTATCTTCGCAAAGTATCCGAAGTATTTGAATAGGACCTCCGTTATACCCTCAGAGTTTCTATTCAAATTGGAAATATTTCCCATTAATCAATTTTTTCTATCAACTTACTTCCTTTGTACCACAGCAAAGCTTGAGGAATCATATTGATTACCATTGCCAAATTGGATCGATCCCTTCCTCATTATTATTGTTCCATTATGTATTTCATATGGTGCTGTGCATTTTATTGCAGCGGGAGTTCTACTTATAAGACGCGTAAAGCCTCTCATACTTACAGGAACGCTGATTTGGATCATCATAGTAGGTATTTTCTATGATTTCGGAAGATATGTTTTATAATGTTACCATAGCAGTTGGGTGCGTCGCGGTGGTTGCTGCCCTATTCCATAAACCTCTAGTGATGATGCAAAGCAACCTCTCTCATGAAAATGAGTCTCTTGTAACCACTTCACGAATAAAGTTTCAACGATTTGTTACCCCATTTGGGTTTGCAGCAGGTGGGGCCATCGATGAGCATTTATCGCTGTACTATAATGTTAATGGCTATTCGTGTTACAGCTCTTTAAAAGCCTTGGTTGTTTCTTTCATCGTGGCTTTGATACTCTGTGATGCCATGTGTATCTCTTCTATTATGACAGAGAATTAACTGAAGTTCAGTAAATGAATGAAAATACCTTAAAACATTAAAAGGGGAATCGAATTTGAAATTGTCCTTTATCTTCTTGGAGGCCATGAACGAGGAAGCAGAAAAATGCTTTCCTCTTTTTTTTTGGTTTTGGATTCTCAAGCTATAGTAAATTATGCTTTATCGCCTGTCAATTTTTTATTTTGCAGTTAAGAGGCAAGTCTGATGTCGAACAGGGAGATGAAGTTACTCTCGTAAATACTATTGTGGGATGACGGCTGGTGTCAAGGATAATATTATTACCGCAATTTCTTCTGGTGTCAAGGATGGTGTCAAGGATTCGAGATCGTTATGGAGAGCATTGTCTGAAGAAATTGTTACAGAGTGGGTCTATATACAGTATATTTCTGGTCAATGAAATCCATTATATCAACTGCAAGCTATCATCGGTGACTGAGGGAAAGGCTGCGTGATGGTGGCGATGAATTCATGCCGCGAAGTATCTAGGGAAGTGCCTTGAGAAGTACCTTGAGAAGTGTCTAGAGTGGTATTTAGGATGATATATTCGAACTTGAGGCTTCAGCTGGAGCATTTTTATTTAGAGATTAATATAAGTAAGTGTTATATTAAATGTGTAGTTAAAGGCAGTAATATGCTATAATGTAAATGCCGCTTTGAATTTTTTTTTTCTTTTTTCAAGTCAAGACCATGTTGTGAGGGTTGCATATTCCTTATCTATCGCGATGTTAGTATAGATAGCGTACAAAATTTGTTATCATATTCTTAACTAGGTAGTTAGCGCTTTACTTATATTAAAGGAGATGCATGAAAAAGTCGAAGAACTTGATACCAGCATTTTTTCAAGTGAAATAAAGAAATAATCTGCCTGCGCTTGATTTTTTTCATAAAAGCGAAAAGAGAGTAATGACAAGATCGAAGGTTCTTAAAAATTGGTTCAGGAGGTGTAGGTACAATTGCAGCTTATGGACTTGAGTATTTGTGTAAAGCAGAGGTGACTGCGGTGATAAGTTCTGACTACGAGGTTGTCGCCACAAAGGGCTTTTAGATCATTTCTTGCGACTATGGTGACATACCCTCTTACATACCTTCAAATATTGCCCGAAGCGTAGAAGATGCTGTAATGTTTGGCCCTTTTATTTTTATTGTCGTTACTACTAAGAATTTACCTGATATCCACAAAGTGGAGGATATAATTGCACCAACAGTTACTAAAAACTCAGTTATTGTGCTCATACAAAACGGCATTGGAATTGAAGGAGCATGTATTAAAAGGTTTCCATCTAGTATAGTCATGAGTGGTGTCAGCATGATTTTGTCTACCAATAATAGAGGAAAAATTGATCATGTTGGCCAACTTAAAGATTGGATATTTCTTGAATCACAATATTGAAAGATGTAAGCAGAAAGATGCTGCTGATAGTTTCATCAGGATTTATTCGAATGAAAATAATAAATTCTTCTATGACGACAACGTTCAATTCACGAGATGGCGCAGGTTGGTTTATAACGCAACCTTGAATTGTGTTTGCACAATACTTGGTGTTGATACTGGAAGATTAGAACTTTTTGGTGGTAATGAAACTATTATAAGAAGAGCAATGAGGGAAGTCTTGAAAGTTGCAGAGTCTGAAAACATTCACATTCCTGAAGACGTCATGGAATTTATGCTAAGAGCAGATGATGGTGTATATTATTATTCGCCTTTCATGTTGGTCGATCTCAGAAAAGGTAATTACATTGAACTAGAGGTTATTTGTGGAAATGTTGTCCGTATTGCCAAACATGATGATATAAAGGTACCAACTTTATCATTATTTTAAGACATGCTTAAAGTTATACAATGTAAAGTAAAAGAGCAAAGAGGTTTTATAAGTGAGTCGAAAGAAAGATCGATCCCTGAGGCTAGAGAAGATTGATTTTTTTCTTATAGTTACCGATCTATAGTTATAAGCATCTTATTTTAGATTCCTCTCTTCAGCTACCATATCTTATTAAAAATATATTCTTGGATGAAGAGTCATGGTATACAGCAAAGTATGTTCATTGATACATGCCAAGAAGTTCAATCTTAAAGAGAGCTTGATTTCGAATTGCCTGAACTAAACGAAATTGCTTATCACCAGTGAAGAACTAGACTCGCAGTTTCGTAACTAATTAGGAACTCGAAGTACACTATCTTCAAACGAAATGTAGTGTACTTTATATTCAAGATATCTGTCAAATTGCTGGAACAGGAAAGGCAATTTCTTTGTCTTAGGAGAACATAAGAAGAGGAAATATGCATTGCTCTATGGCATCAGAATTATTCTTCAAAAATTTCTAGGCATGTTGAGAGATTATTCTGTAGCTTTTTAAAAAGAAAGCTTCAGAAACTCGAACGTCGATCCACCAAAACAAACAGGTTGCCCTGAACTGGATGGTGTCACAAGAAAATGCTTTTAGAGCTATTTCCTTGCAAATCACTATATGCATCTTTCTCCGAAAGCTATTTTTTCATAATTATCACAGTATAACGTCGCCTTTTTTCAAGATAAAGAAGAGGGCAATTTCCTTCTCCTCCCCAGTTTTCAAATAGATTTTCTCAAAACCCTTCAATTCTTTCAAGTGTCTCTTCACTCTTGGGTTTTGTTGCTGATATACACTATAATGACCTCAGTATCATCCAATTTACCGGTATTACACACCTTTAGGTTAACCATACGTCTCATCTATAATGACGCGTAAATTCTTAAATTTAAAAGTTGTATAGGATAGGCCATAGTCAAAGAATGTAATGTTCGCCTATCAGCCAACTCATAATATCTATAACCAACAAAACATCATCCTCGCCATACCGAACTTCGCCTTTGGTACTTCCAAACTTTGTAAGGTGACGCATCAAGATAAAAAGACATCCCAATTCATATCTTTAACAACTTCAGCCCAGTCTAGACACAAATTTCCATCAGGATTCATTACCCAGACATCCTCTATAATATTACATATCCATATGGGGTTCTTTGCTTTGTATTTAGTCATGTATCTCTCTATCCTATAGATCATCGCGACTCGATCGATTTTTGAAACACATTCCATTCCGCAAATCACTAGAGGAAATCCCATACATGTCACCAATCGTGTGTCGATTATCTCGTCAATTATATTCAAAGCTTTGTACAAAAGACCTTGTTGTTCAGATGAAGATGGAGGTAGCCTTCGGATATTATTGTTGAGATACAAACGACAGCAGAGCCTAAAAAGGTTGAAAAACATTACATGATCATCTAAAATTTCGTTTTCATCTAGTAATGAAGCAAATTGCCTTCCATTAGGTTGGCAACGAGAAATTTTCTCGGAATAGACCAGGGAGAGTGTTTCAATCTTTTCAAAAAACTTTTGTCTTAAGCGAAATATTTTATTCAAGTTTTCATTGAATTCCTTCAGCTTAATAACGCCATATTCCAAATTATTTGACATCTCCTCCAATTGTCTCCATTCATGCCTGAGTTTGACACTTTCATTTATTATTCCTCCAAGTATCAAATAGATTGGTTGAATAGATCCTTGAAATGGATCAATACCATAGTCACATGTATCTAATAACTTTTGGTGTTTAAAAACATCATTATATTCATCAATTAATTCACATCCCTTCAATGCAGATCGCGATGATAAAATATCGTGGTATTGAATATTTGAGAGAAGCCACTTCATTGAGTTGGAGAATTCAAACTCAAGAATCACTTTCGAGATCCCCCCTCGATTTCTGATCAAGATTTTGCACTGCTCAAGGAATATGGGTGCATAATGGGTATCCCCTGAGCACACTTCTGTGCCTAGCATTATCAAAAAAAAGCACAAAAGAATATAGAAATCAGACTTTGTAATGTTTTCGAAATAGGCGCCAGATGATTGAATCACTTTTGTTGCACGCTTTAAATAACCTTTGTAATTCAAGTTATCTGGATTTTCATTCATAAATACTGAGCCATAAGCTGCCAAGGCTAATTGAATAGACTTATTATTCATTGCCAACGGCATATATGTTTTCACCAAGTAATTGTGTTTATCTGGGCAAATCGTTATTAATTTAGAAACCTTTAGTTGGAAATACTCAATACATTTAAGTCCTTCGTCATCCAAATATGATATGTATCGTAAAGAACGCTGAGGGGGCGAAGAAAGGGACGTAGGTAACGATGGTAGTTCCGAATTAAAATCAAGAAGTTCTTCTTCTTCTTTTTCAGCACCTGCATCCCTTCTATCACTTTTGACTAAAGACTGATCTAAGCTAAAATCGATAAGGCTAGCATCTTCACTGTCTTTATTTTTTTGTTGAGACTGCTTTTTACCCCTATGACCTTTATCATCCCAAATACAGATTTGATTCAACTTTTTACATCGATCACAAGTAGGGCGTTCCCCACCACATTTCTTTCTGTATCAAATAAGTTAGCTTCTTGCTATGAAGAGATCGTGTTTACTTACTTACTTCTTTTGACGGCAGTTCAAGCATATAATAGAGCTTCTGGAACGTTTACCATAAAAATGCGTCGTCTTCACCGCCTTCTGGTGAAAGTTGCTGCATTTTGAGCTAGCTGTATTCCTTGAAGCTTCGTAAGATACAAAATCTCCCATGGTATGAAGCCTTCTTTTTGCATGGTTGACAATGAATAATCAAATACTCGCCTTGCATATATTCTAGGGCACGCACTTTTTATTGAATACAGGTCGTTACACTTTAATAGGCTTTTTCAGTATACTAAATATGCCTATAAAACTATACTAACGTTGTATTCAAAAGATAGTCTCTAATTACTTGTTTCCATTCCGGACGTCTTTTGTAAATGCCGAAGCTTTCTGGGAGACCATCGATAGCATCGCAAAAGGCATTACCCAACCCTTGCTCTTTGATTTGTGACAATGTGAACATATATGCCCTAATTGTAAATACTATGGCATCAGATTTTGGTAACTTGGTTAAGACTTGATATTCGCTTCTCACATATATCTCACTCAAATCTACATCGTCAAGAGTAAGAGGTTTAATGATTTCGTCGTGCGAATAGGAGTGAGTGTTTGAAATCAGAAACAAATTTGAATGAGTCTGTACAGCCCAGTTGTTTCTGGAGACGAAGGATCCATCTTTCATCCTTGCAAAAAAACGGTCTATGGATAATCCCAACTTTTCGTTTAGATGAGGGATTGGTGAATGAATCTCATTCATCGTTCTGTTGAACTTTTCTGCAGGGTCAAATCCATTAGGAAAGCACCATACACCGCCTCTCAACTTATATATATTGTTGTCGAGAGGATCCTTAATTAAAAGTAAGAAATCTTCTTCAACTGATTTACTCAAGTTCAAGAGCTGCTGATCTGCACTTGTTCCTTTAGTAGAAAGAGGTATTTCTTCTCCTGTGATAGAATTTTGGATCATTGATGCATCCTTGTCATTCTGGTAAAATATTTTGGGGTAACGTGATGCAAGGAATGTGATCACTGTTGAATAGAGCTCTTCAATTGCATCGAAACTGCTTTCATGGGAATAAACTGTTTGATTTTTATGACTCTTGACAATTCTTTTACGTTCATTGACTCGAGCTAGGTACGTATTTTCGATTAGGAGCCAGTCTTCGACTGCACAGCGGCGTATCCCCATACTCATAGCATAGGACTTTTTAAAAGGAAGACTTATTGTAGGTTGAACTACTTTCCAGTTGAAATAATCATCCACAGGAGCTACTGATAGATTTTTTCTCTCAATTTTGAACCTTTTTTTTACGAATAGCGCTGGAAAAAGCCAAGCTACACATCCCAAGAGAACTAAAGCAACAAAATAAAAGAGTGGTATCATTGCGTTCCCCCAAATTTCCGAAAGGTGGTTGTACTGAATGCTATTTTCTCAAGTTGACTTTATGAGCACATAGTTTATATTTATCGCTAGAAGAGAATCTCTTATCAAGGCGCGGCTATTTCCTAAAATGCATGTGCGTGTTTGATTAGAAAGCCTAGGCTCAAAAGCAGCAAATTATCGATTTCTCAAAAGTGCTACGAGCTCTCATTCTATTAGTCTCTCCTTTCTGAATCCAACAAATCAAAGAAATAAGAAGTGTTTTCCTTCGTAAAACGCAAGGAATCGGCCCGGCCCTTTTGGACTTGTATCTTCATCAAGTGTTAGTGATATCTAGCACTAAGCACTACATTCTTCATCATCTATCTTGACTGACTGCTGCCTTGGAGGAATAGTAGAAGGTAGGCCATTATTATGTTAGTCAATTTCTATTAATCTGCTAATTTAGTGACTACTGGTGAGTAAAAGGAAGTACTCGGGTTCTGAAATATTTTTTGTTTCGAAAATTCGAATATTTAGAAGCATTCGAACAAGCATCTCAAAAAATACTTTCCTCATTTAAAACAAATGGCATTTAATACACACAGCATATATTATAAAAAGTACTTTCCTACCGTAATTTCAGAACCAAAACCTACCCCATGAATCGTTATGTTCTGCTAAAACAGATTATTAAAAAAAAAAACTAATTTTTCGTATTCTTAGCATAGGGTAGACTAAAGTATAAAATCCAGATACCCTTTAATAAAGATAATGAGATGTAAGAACGTCCGCTTTTCTTTCAAAATTACCCAAAAATAAAAATAAAATTCAAAGATCAGAGTAAGGAATTGAAAATAAGCTTGGGGGGTATGGCTCGTCATCTATCGCTTCAAAATTCTTGTATACCCCACTCAAATATTCTTCTATGTCCTTGCAAAAATCTATCGTATGAAGCTGATCAAATCTACCACCCTTTTCAGAATTCTCAATCAATTTCTGCCTAAAATTTTTTAGCCTTTGCTCAATCCTACTAAATTTATAGTTGACATAATTTGGATAAAAGGTATCGTTCAAAAACGAAGGTGTAGCACTAGGTCTTTCAGAAACTGCAACTGTGGTATCCACGATTCCAGGATCCCCTGGAACAAAGGATAGCACGAGAGAAATCCTATCCGAATTGCTCAAAGGCTTTGTTGCCATGTGTTTTATTACCCTTCCTTGAAGCAACGTAGCATAACCTTTACGTGGCCCTTTAATTCTAACGACATCTTCATTTCCCTTTTTTATACATGTTTCTCCTCCAATCATGTTTTCGGGGGCTTCGAGCATCAACACACATACCATTGGAACACTATCATAATGCCAATGAACGGAACTAGGAATATGCTCTTTGTCTTCATCCTGCTTGGCCAAAAGTTCTACTAAATGACTGTCAACTATACTCTCTGCATTTTGATCTCCCCTTCTATCTGCTAAAGACGCATTGATATGGCCCCTACCAAAAACGTGAGGTATAGCCAAATTCATACCTGCTAGTGTACTAAAAATCTCTAAAGTCTTTGGGTGCGACATGGCTTCTTTCGTAAACAGAGTCTTATCAACGTAGCCAGAAACCTGAAAATCTCTTGAAGTCGAGCCTTGAGACAAGTTAACACGCCTTCCACATTCACGGATGATATCTGGTCTCAGAAATACTTCCCACTTCATTATTTCGACTGCTTCTTCAGTGAATAATGGAAAAGGCTCAACTGCAGCTACCTCACCAATGACTGCGCAATGTGTCTTCTCTATTCCAAGGTCCTTGAAAGTATGCTTTTTAGCAGCTTTTAGAGCCTTTCCGTCAAAAGCGATGTGCTTGGATGGATCAAATTTTATATGAGAAAAGAAGCCATCTGCATTCTCAATTACTTGTGAGAGCTGCAAAACTTCGCAAGATATTATATCCTCAGCTATGTCAAAGCTATGATTTCCATTGATAATTTCATCAGTCAACATGATGAGAAATATCAAACTCGGATTAATGTACTTCTCAAAAGAGTTCTTGAAATTCAACATATAAATGTGCCGATCAAAATCTGTGATATTTATCAGAACTATCGTTATCGTTATCAAAAGCGGCATTCACCTTAATTAGTTCTAAATAGCTTAGGACTGCATACGCCTATCAGGATGAATTTTCGTTATCACCTAAAGCGCTTCCTCAATAGTATATTTAGGTGGTAAGCATCTGAGAAAATAATTCGTTTTATTGCTACAAAGAGCAAAATGAGTGGCATAAAAGATTTGTTCTGAATCCTCTGAAATCATTTCAGAAGAATAAACTTGAAATTAGTGTAATTGAAGACAGTGAGTCGTCTATAGCAGATAATAATGTTACCGTCAGAGGAATCTCTACTCGTCACATGCAGGTCATTTTGTTTGCGGGAGGGATCGGGACTGGTTTGTTCGTTGGTACGGGGGCAACTTTGAGTACTTGTGGACCTGCGCCGCTAGTGATGGCTTTTTGTGTTACCAATTTCTTTTTATGGAGCTTGATGAACCAATTGGGAGAGATGGTCTCTTTTATTCCTTTGAATGGTGAGACAACTCTCTATGCATTGAGCAGGAGATATGCCAGCAAGTCTTTATCCTTCGTAGCGGGATGGAATTTGTTTTATGCCCAAGCTATCATCGCACCTGCGGAGATAACAGCGTGTGCATTCGTTATACAGTACTGGACAGATTTAAACCCAGCAATTTTTATCACTATATTTTTGGTTCCTACCATTGCAGTCAACTTGCTTCCAGCTAAATATTTTGGGGAGGCCGAATTCTGGGTTGCGAGTATAAAAATTATTTGCTTAATAGGTTTGATAATTGTTGGAATAGTGATTTTTTTTGGTGGGGCTCCAAATCTGCATGGTGTCTTGGGTTTTCATTACTGGAAAGATCCCGGCTCCTTTACAAACAGCCTCTTTTCAGGAAATCTAGGTAGATTTTTGTCATTTTGGTCAGCTTTAGTCAAAAGTGGATTTAGTTTCATTTTGGTTCCGGAATTACTTACTTCCTTTGCCTCGGAAGTAAAATATCCTAGGGAAAATATGCCAAAAGCGTGTTCAAAGTTTTTCTATCGTTTATTGATATTCTTCACAGTGGCACCTCTTGTCATAAGTGTGATTGTTGCTTCTAATGACAGCAGGCTTATGGATGCGGTGACTTCTGGAAAATCATCCGCAGCGGCAAGTCCTTTTGTCATCGGTATACAAAATGCTGGGATTCCTGTTTTAAATCACATCATTAATGCTTGTATTTTGACTTCTGCTCTCAGTTGTGGGAATTCATTTCTTTTCGCTTCATCTAGAGTATTGCACTCATTGGCATTAAAGGGTGATGCACCTAAAATATTTTCGAGAACAACCCGTTCTGGTGTTCCTATTTATGCTGTTTCACTACTGTCTTTGATCGCGCTTTTGGCTTATCTTAATTGTTCCAATTCTGCAAGTACGGTGTTTAACTGGCTTACCAATATTGCAACAATATCTGGGTTTATAAGTTGGATTTTCGTTTCAATAACATACATCAGATATCGAAAAGTAATAAGTTTTCTTGGCTTGGATGATAGGGTTCCTTTTAGAACACGTTTCATGTATCCGATTGCTTTTGTCACCATGACATTTTTCACAATTCTTTGTTTAACAAATGGCTACACTGTTTTCATTCGAGGTAACTGGAATGTGAGTAATTTTGTTGCTGCGTATATTAGTATTCCTATTGTTATTGTACTATATGTTGGAGGGCGTGCCTTAAAACGGGAAAGAGAGAACTTTTACGATCCTGTAACCGTAGATGTTTTGTCAGACCTTGAGGAGGTTGAGACTTCGTGTACAGAAAAAGAGCCTAAAAGAAACAAGATTGTGAGTTGGTTGCTTTGATATATGAGGTAGATTAGAATGTTATTGGAGAAAGATCTGATCAAGCGGAGCTATGCATTAAAAATAATTTCGATTACTAAGTTACAAAATTCTAACTATGATAGACAGTCTTTTTTCATTGATATAGAGCTTCTCATATTTGCATATTTCAATTAAGAGATGCTAGTTTTCCAATGGATTAATTTGACTGCAACATTGTCGATTTGCGGTTAAAAATTGGGATGCTTTAATAGGCTGCCACCTAACTTCTAGCCGCCAAAAGATTCCATGACATATTTAAAGTCTGATCCCGCTTTCAATCCTTCGAGAATTTAGCAAACTGTTGCAATTTTTTTGTGTACACATTCGTATTCATATGCTCTATTGTCATATTATTTCAGCACCAATATCCTTATTTTACAGTTCACCCAAGTCTAGTATTCTTCAACTTAGAAATCACAGTCAGAATGTGACAAAGGCAAAAGCATTCGACGAAGATCTTAACTAAGCTAACGCGCATAATGAATGCAGCAACGTAAAAGGAATTGACGGTTACAGGAATATAATTATGACATCTGAATACCACAATTTACTTTTTCCATTCAAAGAAAAAGAATTCATCACACCGGGTTTCCTCGTCAGAACATTCTGAGCCCTAAATGTATATTCAAGATAATATGTGCATCACTTGGACAAAATATCTTCCGCAGAAATCGTAATCAAACATTAATCTCTTAAAAATTGATTGATCCCCTTAAGTTCCAGAGAAGCCTACCCAGCGAAAATACCGATGAAAAAGTGTCTTCCTTTAATTAAACTTTTTCGCAGCGATTTCACCATATGCAATAGTAGTTCTTTAAACTTAAAACTAACCGTTGTCCATATTTTTTGAAAGGTCATCAAAATCTATCCCTAATTTAGAAAAGAAAAGATCAACATCTGGGGCACTGTTCAATCCATGTTGATCATCCCAAAACTCGCCCACTTCATCCAAGGGACATAAATCTGCAAAATAATTTTCTAGTGACCAATTATGAGCCGCCACAGGTGCAAAAATTTCAGGAAATTTAACTTGAAGGTAATGCACCCCATACCATATAAATAGACAAGACTTAAAACAGGAATAGAATTTCGTACACGAACTCATCCCGTTTGTATAAAGTTCTTCCAAAACATGTGCAATATTCAACATTGTTTGCTTCTCATCATCATATCGAATTCCAGCCCACCTGATCAAGCCTGAGGAATCAGGACTATCAAAATATCCAAATGCATCACTCAAAGAACACTTCCCTTCATGAATACGTACAATTAAAGATATTACGCAAGAGAGAACCATCTTCAGGTTTCTCCATATTCTAGAAGCTATTATATTCTCATATTCTGTACCAAACATTGCGCTAGGATCCTTTGAAAATTCATGATTCACCTTCAAGAGAATCAAAGCTTTTTCAATCGCTAGCGCTAGATACTGGTTTTTCTCCTTTGTTTGGAATTCATTATCATCACTTAAATTCAAGTATAAAAAATAATATAACGAATAGCTCTTGAAAGATAAGTCCAATCTTAGTATGAATTCTCTTACTCTTTCACTAAGCCCCCCTTCCACCAATATGTACTTATCTTGAGTACGTAGCTGTCGAAAAGTTCTTGTATCATTTTCAAGTATACTATTCAAGTATTTTAATAATTGACAGATACTTCTTTCATCAACAATTCTTTTATCGACCAAATTTAACATTACATCTCCCACAGATTGAGATACTGATTCCATATATTCGAGGTTTCGAAATACTCCAGGCGATTGTTGAAATTTGAGATTATTCAGTAAAATGAATGACGTATCGGACGCTGAGATATTCGTCGACGGGCATTGGCCCTGTTCAAAAGTTCGACTTGTGTTAAAATAACATATGTGGATCCAAGCATTTCTCCAAAAATACATAGTTTTGCTATCTAAAAATTGACTAGGATACGATTTAGGGTTTCTATCTAATCCTATCTCCCTTGCAGATTGAATTATCATAGATTGCAACATTGCCACATCATGAAGTGAATCATCATCTTCAGGGCAGTGCATTCTATAGACAAGCAAAAGTAGAAACCCCTGTACTGTCGTAAACGTTACTATTTTTAATGTCACAAGAGATATAAGTAACCTACTAGCACATTCAATATAATATGTTGAAATTTTCAAATTGGAAACTCTTCCTTTAGAAGGTAAAGAGATGAATCCAAATCGTAAAATGATAAGCAAAATTGCAATCTCAACTCTCTGTTTCCTCTTACTATGACTTATAATACAATAATCACCTTTGTCTTGAATTAGCAGATATAATTTTGGAACCATAGATTCTTTGTCAATAAACAGGACTAAAGGATAACAAGTATTAAAAAAATGCTCTATTAATAATTCGACATGTTTCAACGCAGGAAGTTTACCGATTTCAGCTGCCAATTGTGCAGTTCTATCCAGCATTGGTGACTCCCTTACATCGCATGCAGATAACTTGAAAACTGCTTTGTCTGGCATGGTATTCTCATGAAGATGCTTGTTGAGCTCATCAAACACAGCTTTGGTATTTTCATCTCTCTGAAAGTTTGCAATAAATGAGGTTGGTCCTTGGTACACTAAAAATGAGTTTATCATAACAAACCCATCGAAATCTTGATTCTCTTTAGCCAAAATGGGTAAGTTCAGATTAAAAGTTGGTGGATCCTTCGGGTTTATCAAATGGCCCAATGTACCTCTTATTTTGGCCGCGGGCCCATTACCATCTGAATATGATTCAATGATTGAATTTTTAAGTTCAATAGTTTCCTCCAATAACTTGATTTTCGATTTCAACGAATCAATTTTCAATCTTTGTCCTTCGCTTTTTTTAAGAACTTCAGAGGTCGCTTCATAAACGCAGTCACTTTTAATCCCATCTGTAGCGCATCGACCACAGAAAGGCCTCTGTCTGTCGCATTTTGTCTTTCTTTTTCTACAACTCAAACATGAAGGAGGAATTCGCCTCCTCTTTCTTGAGCTACCATTGACCGGGGCCATTGTTATTACTATCTTTTTATTTGCAAATAAGGAATTAGGATTGACTATTCCGGGTCTAGTAGACACGTCCCGTCTTGCAAGATTATACTCCTTGCAAGTTCCCCGTATAGAAAATGTAGAAAAATGATTTAAAGCTAAAATTTAATGATATACCGTGGAGTGCGAAATTGTTTCTGCTTTTGAAATGGTGTGACACAGCGAGAAGATTACATTTTTGCACCTCATGCCATGGCCTCGAGAGAATAGTAATGACTATGTAAAAGGAATGCAAATATTAATAAGCAGCTCATCTGATAGGGAAGCCCTGTGGAGTAAGGATACAAAATTTCGGATCTGTTCCTCTAGAGATAAATCCGAAATAGAGTCTTAAGGTGGGCCGGCAGGAATTAATCAAATCCGTGGACTTAACATAAAGTCCGGCTCCAGATATATGTATAAATAGTGCCCCAAATTTATCAAGGTAATATCAACTACAAACTTGAATTCAAAGAACGCAATGGCAGAATTTACAATAGTTAGTACCGGGTTATCAAATGGATTTGGTGTAATCACAGCAGATAAAATTGAAAATGAGAGACCAGATTTGCATCACATACTACTTTGTCGCAACCCTAAGGCCATTATTAAAAGAAAACAGGTCACAGTAATCACTTGTGACCTTAGTTCAATCAAGAGCGTACAGAAGGCTTCACAGGAAATCATAAAGTTGGTAAATCTAGGGAAAGTTCCACCCCTTAAGTACTTTGTAGGAAATGCAGCTATTCAATATCCGACACGTACGGTTAAAACAGTTGATGGATTTGAATCTACTTTCCAAACCAATGTGGTCTCATACTACTTCATGATGAAGGCTTTATTACCTTTGTATCAGCAGCATTCAGGTAGCAGAGTTATATTGACAGGCAGTGATGTCCATTTTGGTGATTTAAAGCACACCTTGGGCCTTGTTCCACCTCCATATTGGAGTGACAATGTGGATGAATTACTATTTCCAGTGGGAAATGGAGCTGACAATGACCCCGAATCTATGAGTGCGGGAGCTCGTGCTTACTCCTCAAGTAAATTGGCCCTCATATATTATGTTCATAAGTTGGCAAAGTTGTACCCAGAGGTTGACTTTTTAGTTTACAATCCAAGAATTGTCATTGCAACTGGATTAACTAGACATGCAAAACCCTTTGTAAAAGTAATGGCTACTATCATGGGACCATTACTCTTGTTACTACCCTCAGTATCTATTCCTTCAACGGCAGGTAAGGTTTTTTTCGATACTATATTTAGCGATGAGGTGTTTGATAAAGTTAACAATGTTGCTTATTGTGATAAAGGAGACATCATAAGATCTTCTGAAGATTCATATAATGAGAAAAGAGAAGAAATATTATGGAGTGCTCTTGAGCTGATCAAAGTTTAATTGTAAACAGACAACTGGTTGACATATATGACTGTTCTCTTATTATTACTATTACCATTATTATAATTTTTGTCTTTATTTTATTATTATTATTATTAGTGTCGTTCATTATACAAGTAACACGCTTTGAGAACTATCTATAAATGCTTTCTTGTGAGACCTTCAGAATAGCTTTGCGGGGCGAATTTGAACACATATCTTGCTATTGTTAGCAAATTTCATATGAATGCTCAGATTTGACGTGAATCTATCTTTTTCTCTTGTCCTCTAGGCAGCTCAAATTCTCATCCAGCCAATATTCTATGGAGCTTGTGTATCAAGTGGCACGAAGCCTATTATTATTTTTCACCTGTCCTTTGGAAGAAAGACCTCTCTGTTTGCTCTGTACCTTGGGACTCTTTGCTTATACTCTCAAAAACTCCTTCGTCCTCCGATGACTTAATCTCATTATACCCATAATTTCTATTAATATTAGACTCTTTACGTGATGCGTCACAATTCATTTCTCGTTGACCACCTTGGTCTTCATTTTGGTTGCTGTAAGACGGTCTTCTAAAAATCCGATCTAGATCTGTAAAATCACCCTTTTTACGTTCTTTACTGCTTGGACAGGCTGATAATCCAAAATCTATCAACGAAATTTTACCTGCAACTGAAACATGAATATTGGAAAGTCTGACATCATTGTGGCTTATCCCCAAAACATGAATTTCCTCAAGTCTTAATTTGATAACGTCATATACTTTGTCATAGTTCCACTCAGATATGGGTAACTCTTCTCCTAGATCTTCAAATATATGCATTGGCTTACTTGGAATTCCATTTAGGTATCCAGATACGATGAGTTTTGGAAAGTTTGAAGCAAATTGAGAATTTGCGATAATTTTGTTAATTTCAAGTTCATTCACAAACATATCGTAATAGTCTTCTTTCTCTGGAAAATTTTCAAAAGCCAGGTCTGGATAATTATACAATTTAACAAAAACGCTAATAGGAAGTACGTATCTGAGTCCAGGATAACATTTGGGGGCATCGTAGATTATACGACAATATGTATTACCATGAATTACATCAAAGTCAACATCCTCGATATTTTCCTCGATTGAAATCAACTGACTCCTGAGAGCACTTCCAGATAATTTGCTCCGTTTACGGTCATGAGATGGTTCTTCCACAGGTCTAGGAACTACATTCTCAAATGGGTCTGATCCTTTTGTTTTGCCCACCACCTGAAGTGTTGTTGCCAACCTTTGTTTCGTATCGAGTGCGCCTTTTCTCTCTTCGTAGAAAAATCCTGCAATTGCTGATCTTAAAGTAATGCCATGCTCGACAGTCTCTGGATCGTTGATAACGAAGTAGTCTATCGTCATTTTTTCGTCGTCAACAAATTTATACTTGAAAAACCCAGAAAATGATTGATGATCTGAAATGAATACTCTATCCGTACCACAGAGTAAAGCTTGATAAATATATTTCCTTAGAACTAACGCACATACCACTCTGGGTGTCCATTCTCGGTCTTGAAATATAGTATGCGTATGTGTTAACTGCAGTCTTAATGTTCTCTGACCCGACAAATCTGTCTCATAGTTTGCAATGGCCATTTTCAATTCTTCAAAACCCTGGTTTAAATAATAATTTTTCTTTTCGTAGTCACCTATCGCGAAGCAGATTTCTGGATTTTGTAGATTAGGCGCTGATTTATCTACGGAAATGTGAGCGATATCTGGTTTTATTATCCGTCTTCTATCTAAAGGCGGTCTTATGATAGTTGGCTTGCCAAACTTATGATACTTCCCACAAATCTCACGGTAAAGTGTGTTAATCGAACCCCCTATTCCTTCATCGAAGTATCGCTGGATATCACCTTCCACATGAGTAGCGTCTCCAAATGGATAAGCATATCGCTTCAGCAAGTAGCCATCACCGATAATAGATTCCCTAAGAGCGTCATTAAGTGGAGCAAGGTAAGTAGTTTTGAATTCATTACTGGTCATCTCCCTGAAGTCGGCTACGATCATTAAGTTGGTGACATAGACAAGAGCTGGTATGAATACCCTAGTCTCAAGGGAAACAGATGCATCACTCCTCGATACTATTCGGTCCTCTTGCTCCACTGCATACATATCCTCTGGCATATAATCGCGTATCCTTAATAAATAAGTGTCTAAAAAGACTCTGGCATTCTGTTCATTGTCTAGCTGAACTTTGGCATATAGCTCAGGATTTATCCTAATGTAATCGTTCTCAGGATCATCAAGTGTTATGTCTTCACTTTCTTTACCTGAAAAGTACATACACGGCATTGTGGGATGACCATTTCACCTTGATCGTAATTCGAATAATTATTGGATTGAAAATCCTATATATAGTTCAAATTAAATACTTGTTGAGCCGTGTTCCCAATTTAGAGATCCGATCGTTTGAGCCTCTGACCAACTGATTCGAGAAGACGACTGAGTTGTTCTTCAATGAAGATAATGACAGAACTTCTCAGGCGTAGTATATCGACTAACTATCTGAAGTGGAAGGTGCGTGTGTGTCACTTTTTTCTGAGTACCTGCACTAAATGCTATTAGTAGATGCAGGATATATTATTGCGTATCCAGTGCCATGCTAGTATTCAATGTGGTACCTTTTATATGTCGATAGATTCTATCATTACAAACACTAAATTAGTTCCATTATAAACTTGGTTAGGTGGAAAAAAGTTTTTTGGTTTCTGCTTTAGTTCTTCGAACGATGTCTCTGAATTGGTTACCAATTGTATCACAATCTTCTTCCGTTGGAATATTCGTATAGAGGCTTGAAATATCTTCTGCAAAAACAAATTGAAATATCTGACAAACAGATTGTCATCATTTTTCCGTCTAATGCCCACCATTACATTACGTTTGGTGGGTGAAAAATGGTCTCATATACAGTATACAGGGGAGAGTTAGAAGTCTTTTGTATTTTCGATAAATCTAGGTAAACTCTTCGACCTGTTCATTAAAGTGTACGGAGAAGGCCCTTGGGAGTCTAATAGCACTGGGTTTATTGCGTGGCAGTTTTGGTCAAGTACTTGGGTCTTTTCTATGTACCTTGTAGGAGTCTTTTCTGTTTCGTGTCTCTAAAACCTTCAATTTTAAATAGCTTTGTAGCTTTTTTTTTTGATCCCAAATACGACAAAAAGGTATTGGAAAAGGTATGCTACTTGGAAGCTAGATACAAAGATAGTTTTCGCGGTAAATTGTGTTTCGCAACAATTCCAATTATATTGGAGCTTTCTAGAGATACGCAAAATGTCGAAGTGTGTAAAGATATGAAAGCAGTTGTAATTTGAGCATATTGCTTAAAAAAGTTATTTCGCTCAAGGAACTCGTTAATTTGAGCTCAGATATGTTATCATGATTTACTCAAATATCAGCTGAGGGACGTCATAATGTTGTTGTTATGCAGTTCTAGTAGATAGTACGAACTCAGAGTGAAACTAAATAAAATATAGTCTTTTGTGGTCAGGTTAAGGCTAAAGCGTTCACAATTAATGAATACTACTTATTCCTTTATTTATTAATTAAAATAGCTTGGTCTATCAGAACCAATATTGTATCGGGCTTGGTAAAATAGGTGAAACTGTATGTGATTCTGGTTGATAAATGCTTTTCCTAAAAGAGCGCATGCATCTGATCGGAAAATGTGTCCGAAAAACATATATGTATATATGATAAATATTTCATGTAGATACACTATTTATGTTAATTTGAAAGAGATCGCCTGAAGGAGTGGAGTTTCTTTTACAAAATGACTCTTGAAAAGCCATTAGTGATTCACTTAAATCCAGTAAGATTTGCCCATAATTCATGGGAGGAATTAAAAAACATAGCTGAAGTTATTCTTATCGATAATTATTCGAGAGAAGAATTTATCACTGACCTTCATGGAAAGTATTCCAATGTCGTCGCTATAGGAAGAGGTTATTTAACAGGGCATAAAGTGGGATTGTTTGATGAAGAACTAGTTTCTCACTTTCCTAAAACATTAAAATATATTTCTCATCAGGGTGCTGGCTATGACCAGTGTCATATTAAACCTATCACCGACAAGGGGATTCAGGTTTCAAATTGTCCTAATGTAATAAGCAAATCAACGGCAGATACCAATTTATTTCTTCTTCTAGGTGCAATGAGAAACTTCGACGAAGGTCGAAGAAGGCTTCTCAATGGGGAATGGCCAAAAGGAGGGTTTGGGGCAGGCGCAAAAGTAGGGTTGAATCCGAAAAGCAAAATCCTTGGGATAGTCGGTATGGGCTCAATAGGCCGTGCTTTTAGAGACAGATGTGAATCACTAGGATTTAAAAAAATCATCTATTATAATAGGAAAAAATTACCGGCTAAAGAGGAAGGAACATCTGAATACGTGTCAAGTATAGAAAAACTCATTACTATTTCTGATGTTATATCGATAAATTGCCCTTTAAATCAGTCAACACATCACCTAATAGACGATAGCATGATCAGACTCATGAAAGATGGTGTTATCATTATCAATACAGCAAGAGGAGAGATAATAGATGAAAAAAGTATGATCAATAGTTTGAAAAATGGAAAAATTGGAGCAGTTGGATTGGATGTATTCGAGAATGAACCTCATGTATCCGAAGAACTACTTTCTCTTCCAAATGTTGTTGCACTTCCGCACATGGGTACGCATGCCATGCAAACAATATTGGAAATGGAAGAATTAGTAGTTGAAAACATCCGCTCTGGATTGACAACTGGAAATGTTTTAAACAGAATACCTGAGCAAAGAAGTATAGCTTTTGGTTGAAAATTAATTATTTATATATTTTTAAGTATGGAAAGGCTAATTTTTAATTATTCTGTCAAAAATGGAACAAAACAATTGCACATTATTATCATTTAGACCAGCAATATTAATTCTTCCATTTCTGGGAAGATAAATATGAAATTCTTCAATCATTTTCTTTACTTGTTCCGGGCCCAATCCGGAAAACCAGAAAAGGCCCTTTTGAGTCTTTATGAACTCCCAGTTTCCTGGGGTTTCGTACTTCGTAGTCAAGGTGTCATAAACCATCTGGCGAATCGTATTTAATCTGCAGAAGATTTTTTCTAGATCATCATTCCATTGACTCATCAATTCTGGACTGTTTGATACTTGTGAAACCAATCTAGCGCCAAAAGCTGGAGAGCTAGAGCACTCAGCTCTGAAAATATATCGAATCGTATCTCTCACCACGTCTGTAAATGTTGGATTTTGTGAGACAATGTGAAGGCAACCAACTCTTTCTCCATAAAGCCCCAAACTCTTCGAAAATGACTGACAAAATAAGATGTCTAATCCAGTATTAATAAGCATTCGCACAGGCCAAGCATCTTCTTCTAACGAGCCAGAAGCAAGTCCCTGATAGGCACCATCAATAAAAGGAATGAGCCCTCTTATTTTCATTATTGAAGCAAGTGTAGCCCATTGCTCTCTAGTTAAGTCAGTACCAGTGGGATTATGACAGCATAGCTGTAAAATGAAAACCGAATTTTTTGGTGCACAATTCATAGCGTCTACCAATGAGCTAAAATCGACTGTTTTTTTTTCAGGATCGTAGTAGTTGTAAGTGATTATCTTCCCTCCAGCTTGTTCGATCAAAGGTATATAGTTGGGCCATGCTGGAATCCCAAGATAAAAATTTTTGAAACCACAATACTGAGCTAAGAAAGCAGAACCTAAATGACAAGCTCCTGTTCCTCCAATAGTCTGACATGATGCAACTTTACCTTCTTTCATTGCACTTTCGCCCACAGCAATACGAGCTGCACATTGTACAAAATCAGGTATTCCTAAGCAGAGATTGTAGTCATGGCCCTCCTTGCTCAAATGCAAAAGATCCTTCGCTTTTCTTATTGAAGGCAATACATATGGTTTGCCTTTTTCGTCTCTATATACCCCGGCGCTTATGTCGATTTTGCAATCACTGTCATCATTTGCAAGCTTTAATCTGATGTCATTAAACTCATCTGGAGCCAGATATTCAAGATTTCCGAAAAGTGACATTCTTAATAGTTGTGCAAATTTGTAATTTCTACTAAGTACAATGTGGGTATGTATTACCTGGGTTACATTCAAGTCTTATACTAAGTGATTTATAGCGTGCGGCTTGTATCATGATCGGAAAAAGAGGGCCGATCTGAATTTAAATTCGAGATAGAAGTTTTTTAACAGAAATTAAGGGCGATCTTTGGAAGTACAAAGCCCAAGCTAAGAATGCATGTGAGAGAGCTGGAAGTTGCATTTAATAAGAAATCTAGCAAAGCGTACGTATCATATGTACAACTATGATGATCAACATTAAAACTGACAAATTTATTTAGATGCTTGAGATGTAAAAAACGAAAGTCAAAGTGTTCTGGAGATCAGGTATGCCGAAGCTGCGCTCTAGTGAAAGCTGAGTGTATTTATGTAGAGAAAGAAAAGAGGGTGTCATTATTGAATTCTAAACTACAAGGCATGAAAGACAAAATAAAGCATTTAGAAGCCCGTCTCGCTGAATTCGATGGACAAAAGAATGATCCAAATCCTATTGTAGTCGAAGACAAATCATGGTACGTCAAAGATCTGAGGAGTTCCAAGTTACCTCCATCGACTAATGATTCAACCAACTTTACCAAGGTCAAAGACAGACATTTAGAAGCTGGTTCGTCGGACATCGTAATATCGAAATTAGCGGAAATGCAACATATCAACGTATCAGCAAATGATAACTTTTCGAATCTATACAACAATAAGCTACCTCAGAAACATATTTCGAACAAGGAAGGAATTAAAAGCATGTCTCTTTCTTACGCAGAAGAAATGGTTAGTTACGCTCATTTTTACCTAGCATCAGTCAACTTACCATTTGAGGAAGGATATATAAGAGCCAAACTTCGCCAGTTCTATAGTAATGGACATTGGGAATTTCTGTCAGATGAGTATTGGAAACCACTTATTTATGTGTTACTCGCGCTAGGTCAACATTACATTGGTATTCGCTCAGATTTAGCTGAAGGAGAGTTGTGTAAAGAAGATAAACTAGTTCCTGAAACATATCCGTTATTTTGGGCCGGGTTGTCTGAAATCTTCCCTTTGAGAAATGTATATAATGACAAAATCGTCATAATTTTAATTTTAGCAGCGTATTACTTTAGATCCATCAATGAAGATCAAAATGCAGTAATGTATTCTACATTGGCTATGCAAGTTTCAATACAATTGAATCTACATCTTCAGCCAGAAGATAATGCTTATTCTGAAGAAGACGTCGAGATTAGAAAGAGAATATTCTGGTCTGCTTTTACTACCAATAGGTTTTTATGTGCCAAATTAGGACATCCCACCCTACTTGATGCATCTGATATAACTGTTTCATATCCGAAGATGGTTTCTTTTGACGATGGTATCTGTAAAAAGATTACTTTTCCTGATGCAGAAGACATGAAATCTTTTCTTGAATTAGCTAAAATAGCTGAAGATATTGTGAACGTGGTATATAAAAAGAGATCGCTAAGTGGAAAACTTGCTGGTGATGATGGTGGACTATTGGCATCAGTTGATATAATAATTCGAAGACTAATTGACTGGAACGAAAATCTACCATCCAACTTTAGGTTAAAATTAGACGAAAGAAAACATGGTGATGGGAGGATGAAAAGACTTAAATGCTCACTCCATCTCAACTACTGCTATCAGATTCACCTTGCTACAGTAGCCGTTCTTTATCAGCTTGTACATGAAAAAGCGCACGCAGAGGATAGCTCATTCAGCTTAGCTAATATCTCCCTGAATATCTTGACAATGTTGACTATTTGCATCAATGCTGCACAGCTTACAACAAATATTATGATAACGTGCTTCAAAGAGACGACTATTGCAGTGTTCGGGGTGGTCGATGTAGATTACGTTTTCAGTGCATCCTTGACATTTTCTTTGTCAAAATTCTTGGGTATGTCTGATGAAGGCAATATACAAAACTCACTCAATTCTTGCTTGGATATTTTACAGGAATTATCCCGGAAAGGTAACTCTAATGCTACGGCGAAGTTTTCGAAAATCAGACTTTTCATCCAGGGACTAACAGAGAGGTCTAACGAAACGTTCGAATTTCATTTCAATTCAAATCATTCGGAGAACAACTTATTTGATCTATCAGAAGGATCAAAACAAAAACATGCCTCCGATGCAAACGAGTCGATTTTCTCTTTAGATTCGTTCCCTCAAAGAAAGGACGAGGACGAACGATTATTATTCCCATCTCAGATATTAGACACTTCCTTCGTACCATCTTTAAATGATTCGGTACTCAATAGGAAGTCCAAATTCTTTGATGAGACCGATGTCGAATTTTGGGAAAACGCATATTCTAACATTCATATTTGGGCCGGTAACATTGATCATTGGGACGCAACTTGAAGCTCAACTCAAAAATGTTTCCTTATCGGTGTATGCACCACTATATGCACCACTTCACATTTTGAGGTCTTTCGGGACCAATATTCCGATCGTGAGGTAAGGTGCAATCCGAAAGAGAGTATAAATAAGCTTCAATTCATTCAATATATATGCCAAATTTTATAAATTAATAATCATAATATCATTAAAATTATCTAGGAGTATCAAATATGGACAAAGGAATCAAAATAGCCATTGGTAAGTAGGGGATAATAAGACTCAGTTTGAATCTGCATGTAAAGACTAACATTTCATAGACAGGGGAGGAACATTCACTGATGTATACGCTTCTCTTCCAGGAAAAGATGAGATGGTTTTTAAATTATTGTCTGTGAACCCAGCTAATTATCCAGACGCGCCAACTGAAGGTATTAGAAGGGTTTTAGAAGTTGCGAATGGCTGCGAAATTCCTAAAGGAGAAAAATTGGAACTCACATCGATTGAGTCCATAAAAATGGGTACTACAGTTGCAACAAATGCACTTTTGGAAAGGGAAGGTGCAAGAGTTGCATTGCTAACTTCGAAAGATTTCAGAGACGTTTTAGCTATAGGTAATCAGACAAGGCCAGATATTTTTAATATCAGTGCAAAGAAATTAGAGCAATTATATTCAACTGTGATTGAAATTAATGAGCGTATTACGTTAGAAAATTATACTGAAGGAGGAGGCCCCCAAGAGCCCATCACCCTCGAAAACAACAAGGACCCTAACTTAGTTGCAGCTTCAACAGGAGACATCATTAGAATCCTTGAGAGGCCAGATTTAAATAAAGTCCGGACTCAATTGGAAGAATTAAAAGAAAATGGTTACTATAACATAGCGATTTGCTTCTTACATTCATATCTTTACCCGGAACATGAAATCCAAGTAGCACAGCTCGCTAGAGAAATGGGGTTTCAGGTTTCAGTTTCTACTGAATTGCAACCTCAGATTGGAGTTATCAATAGGTGTAGCTCAACAGTAGCCGACGCATATCTTTCACCCAAAATTCAAGAATACCTTAAAGGCTTTGGATCCGGATTCAAGGGCGGCCTAGAGGCTATGGGTCACAAGCTTTTGTTCATGCAGAGTAATGGCGCTCTCTGTCCGTGGTATAAATTTACTGGACTAAGGGCAGTTTTGTCGGGACCCGCTGGTGGGGTTGTAGGATATGCAAAATCTTGCCACGATAAAAGAGAAGGAATCAAAAAGGCAACCTTGGGCTTTGATATGGGCGGTACATCGACAGATGTGTCTAGGTATTCAGGAAGATTTGAGCATATTTTTCAAAACGTTGTAAGTGAAACACACTTAAATACTCCCCAACTAGATATTTCAACGGTAGCGGCGGGAGGAGGCTCGATGTTGTTTTGGAAAAATGGTATGTTCGTTGTGGGACCTCAATCAGCTGGCGCTGATCCGGGGCCTGCATGCTATCGTAAAGGAGGGCCGTTGACCATTACAGATGCCAATGTTTTTACAGGTAGGCTATTGCCAGAATTCTTCCCTAAAATCTTCGGACCTAATGAGGATGAACCATTGGATGTCGGAAGATCAAAATTACTTTTCGAAAAATTGGCTAATCGAATCAATACGGAAAGCAGTGAGTTTAAAATCACTCCAGAGGAAGTAGCATGTGGGTTCTTGAAGGTAGCTAATGAAGCAATGAGCAGGCCCATTAGAACTTTGACAGAAGGAAAGGGATATAATACTTGCGATCATAACCTCGCTGTTTTTGGTGGGGCTGGAGGTCAACATTGCTGTTCTATCGCTAGAACTTTAAATATTGAAAATGTTGTCGTTCACAAGTATTCTTCATTATTGTCTGCATATGGAATATCTTTAGCAGATGTTGTGGTAGAAAAACAGCAACCGGTTTCATTGATCTGGAATGAAAATAATTTGGAAAAGATAAAGTTAAAAGTTAAACAGTTGCAACAAGAGGTGCAATCGGAGTATGAAAAAGAAAAGACAGGAGATAATCCTACTACAATTGAATCGTATCTCAATATCAAGTATGTGGGTACTGATACCTGTTTAATGATTTTGAAACCAACAGATAGCTGGGATTTTGAATCTCTCTTTATAAAAAAGCATCAGCAGGATTTTGGATTCTCATTAAATAGAGGAATCATAGTTGAAGACGCTAGAGTTAGATTAGTTATACACAGCGACAATGACGATCAAATCAACCCATTCAAAGAGGCGAATGTTATATCAGAAGTTAAAGTATCTGCCCCATTTAAGGAGCATAAAGTCTACTTTGAAGCAGATGGCTGGGTTACTTCTAAAATATACTTTTTACACTCTTTGCCTAAGGGCTCGAAAGTAGAAGGGCCTGCTACCATAATTGATAACACTCAAACCATCGTAATTGAGCCTCGGTGCTTTGCAAGGGTTTTGAGTCAACATGTGTTAGTTACTGTTTCTCAGTCCAAGAAAGTAGATATTTCAAGCGATGTTGTTGACCCCATTCAACTTTCAGTATTTGGACATAGATTCATGTCAATCGCTGAGCAAATGGGGACAACACTTCAAATGACTGCTATTTCAACTAACATCAAGGAGAGATTAGATTATTCATGTGCATTATTCGATTCAGATGGAAAACTTCTAGCAAACGCTCCTCACATTCCTGGGCACTTAGGAAGTATGTTTAAAGCTGTGGAAGCACAGAATAAACTCTGGAAAGGTAAGTTGAAAAAAGGCGATGTATTATTTGCCAATCATCCTTCTACAGGTGGAACTCATTTACCTGATATTACTGTTTTAACTCCTGTGTTGGACGAGTCAAACAATGTACTCTTTTGGACGGCTTCTAGGGGTCATCATGCTGATATTGGTGGAATGACAGCTGGATCAATGCCTTCGGATTCGAAAGAAATTTGGCAAGAAGGTGCAGCAATTGAGTCCGCAAAACTTTATTCTGAGGGTGTATTTCAAGAAGAAACTGTTGTTGACTACTTATATAACAAGCCAAGCCAGTTCGAGGGATGTAGTGGCTCAAGAGCTCTAGATGACAACATAAGCGATCTTCAAGCTCATGCATCTGCGAACTATAGAGGAATAAAATTGTTAACTTCCCTTATCGAAGAATTCGGCATTGATGTTATCAAATTATATATGAACGCAATTCAGAAATCTGCGGAGATGGCTGTTAGAGATCTTTTGAGAATTGCATATGATAGATTTGGTGGACAACCGATGAAAGCGGTTGATTACTTAGATGATGGGACTGCTATTGCCGTGACTATAACCGTTAATAGAGAGGAGGGAACTGCTGTCTTAGATTTTTCAGAATCTGGAGAGCAATATTATGGAAACTTGAACTGTCCTATTGCAGTACTATATGGTGCAATTCTATATGTTTTAAGATGTCTTATCAATGTCGATATTCCCCTTAATAGTGGATGCATGGCACCTCTCGATATCAGGGTTAGAGAGGGCTCCTTGTTTCAAGCTTCTTTTGAAGCAGCCACTGTTGGATCAAATGTTGAAACTGCCCAAAGAATCACCGATGTGATTTTCAAAGCTTTCCGTGCTGTTGCTGCATCCCAAGGGACTTGTAATAACTTCACGTTTGGCTCATCTGATAGTAAATATGGTGTTTTTGGATATTATGAGACTATTGCTGGTGGTGGTGGCGCAGGAGAAAACTTCAATGGTCAGTCAGGTGTCCAAGTGCATACAACAAATACCAGAATGACAGATTCTGAATCTTTCGAAAAGAAGTATCCATGCATTATTAGAAAGTATGAAATAAATAGAGGATCTGGAGGTGAAGGTTTGAACAAAGGAGGCGATGGTGTCATTAGAGAAATTGAATTTACAATTCCGCTACAAGCCACTTGTCTTATGGAAAGGCGTGTATTTGCTCCTTATGGAATGGATGGAGGATATCCAGGAAGAAGAGGATACAATTATTGGTTAAGAAAGCAACCCGATAACTCCTTCAGAAAAGTTGCTTTAGGTGGAAAGAATAGCGTCTGGACGAAGCCAGGTGATAGGATTAGAATCGAAACGCCATCTGGAGGTGGTTGGGGTAAGCCTGCTGATCAAGAATCTGGGCTGGAAGTTTTAAAAATATGCGAGGCCAACTTCCCTTCAATCAATTCTAAAAGTATGCCACCAAAAATTTTGACAGGTAGTGTTGCCATCAGAGAAATTACCCAGGCAACTAACTAAGATTTAGGCTCTTTTAAACCTCTAATAGTTAGATGATTTTTACAAAGTTTATAAATATATTCTTCAAATTTCATGACTGTTTAACAATCTACCGAAATACTAACGAAATGTATGAGAACAAGAAATCCCATCTTGAAATAAATGAAGGAGTTAATCAAGAACATTGATGAATCTTTAGGATTGTTTATTTTATAATTGATGTTACTCCATTTCTTCTAACGAAGTATGTCATCGTTTTTCATATACATTATAATTGACTATAAAAGAGACTGACTAGAACTAGTAACTATAAAAGAAATATATACTTTTGTCACCTTTCTCTTTTTCACGGGGAATATCTTTTCCGTTTTCTTCTGCAGTTGTAATCGTTTCTAATCTAATTCTATTTTGTCTTCTATAGTAAAATAACAAGAAGACGAATGCACCACAGGCAATGATTTGAGTGCCTAAGCAGACACAAAGTCCTTTAATATACCTTGGCAGATCAGCTGTAGAAAACATTTGCCCATACACAACGCCAGAGGCATTTCCAATAAGTTGATTGACTCCGACCACAGTAGCTCTTTTATAAAAATTTGCAGTATTTCCACTTATCCAAACGACGTTCATCGAGGGACAAACATAGAGTGGGACAGCAACAATGAACAATCCAAAGAACCTTACTCCCATCTTCGTGGCGCCAACGACAATTGCTAAGCCAATTGCGGTAACAATACAGCCACCTACCGCAAAGGGCCAACGAAGACAAAATCGATCGCTAATTCTAGCACATATAAGATAAGATACTGCAGTAACAAAATATATTGGTACCATGAGTAACTGAGCATCGATACTAGTGAACCCTAGACCATTCACTATAATTGGCATGAAAGTTCCCAAGCCATAAGAAGTCAAATCAAGACAAAATTGGATTGCGCCAGTCAACCAAGTACGAAAATCCTTCAAAGCAGAACCTACATCTTTCATGCTAATCTTCTCTCCTTCTTTATATGTTGACATTGTTTTAAACCGTTTTATCATATACTCCTTCTCCTCTTTGTTGAAGCAGAGGGCATTCTCAAATTTGTTAGGTATTAAAATTAAGTAAAAAGGTAAGAAGAATAAAGATATCGACCCTTCGATGATGTACATCCACTTCCAACCATTCAAACCGCCTTTCCCTGACATTGTAGTGCATCCATATGAAATCAAACCTCCAAAAGCTGAGGCTATAGCTGAAGCGGCAAAAACGTAAGAAAATCTCTTCGCCAATTGTGACCTTCTAAACATGATGGTTAATGCCATATTAACAGAAGGGTAAAGGCCAGATTCAAAAAGACCCAATAGAACTCTGCATGCGATCAAGTCATAGTAATTACGACACTGAGATGTACATATCGACACAACACTCCAACCCATTAAACAAAAGCATAAAACGATCTTAGGACCAAAGATCCCTAATAAGTTTGCATACACTGGTTCGAATGAAACATATGTCGCATACATAACAGACACGGCATTCCCATATTGGTTCCCCACCAAGTTTAAGTCTTCCACTAATCCTGCTAATTTAGCATTGCCTATATTTGACTTATCTAAACTGGCAAGGAAATAAGCAAATGAAAATAATGTCACAAGAAATATATCCATTTTGAATAAGACTCTCTTCTCTAGTTCTGGATCTTCAATGATCTCGTGATCGAACAAATGCTGGCCAGAATCTGATACTGTTGACACCGATACTTCGATGTTTTTGACCTTTTTCAGATCTTCACATGGTGTTATGGTATTCATATCTCAGTCTATGATCTTAAGTTTTCGGGAAAAAAGAAAATAGGTATGCAAAGTCACCTATTATATAGAATTGAAAATTTAAGGTATGAGATAAAACTTGAACGATCGGCTTGTTTTTTCCGATAAGCAAATTTGAGATAACACTGCAGGACCTAAATTTAACTGCGTGTTGCAACCATCCACAAAAATCGAACCAACTTAGTAATAAGATTTGGATCAAACTTTACATCAGAAGAGATCTTCATTTTTTGATATTTACTACTCGGAGCCCACACTTGACTTCAGGAAAAAATTGGCGACTCTTATCATGGACTGTTTTTGTACCCTGTTGTTGTTCAGGCTCAAGCGAAGGCTCAAAATTTTAGATGATAACAATATACTAATATGCCGAGCGAGCAATTTAAAGTGTTCCTGATAAATCTGGTGTGAATTGGAAATTGGAAAACGCCTGCTTAAATGGCACTACAGCAGGAAACACAAACGTGTTAAGCTTTCCTAACCTTGATGGTACTGAATATTTATTTTCAGTTCTTGAATACATTTATGAATACTCAATCTCCCTTTTTGAGAAATTTTATCGGATCCAAAGGACAGAAATGAGTATTAGAATTGACAAAATACCGAAGCACGGCCAGCAGTCCTTACCCAAGCTATCAAATCGAGTCTATATACAATATGCAGGATGATAAAATTAATCCATCAGCCCTGGACGTATCGTATCGGAGCCATTTTACCGATGATACAAATAAAAACTTCTAGCTTGCAAAGAAGTCCCAATGAAATATAATACGAAGGTATGACTGTACAAGAGGGTCAATCAAAGAAGCCAAGGATCCTTTACATCCCCTGGGATAAGCCCATTCATCATAAGGAATCATGGGAGCTTGTCAATGAGAAATTTGAAATTGTGACTTATGATTTCGACACAGTACATGAATATATTGAAGAATTAAAAAAACCTAACCACGGAAAGATCGGTAACATTGAAGCCGTGTTACGCTCAACTTGGCTAAAGTCAAGTCCTTACGTTCATCACTATATACTTAGAGATGAAGCCGTCAGACTATTGCCCCAATCTGTAAAAATTGTCGTACAATCAGGTCATGGGTACGATATTGTCGACGTTGAGTATTTATCGTCAAGGGGGATTATATTTTGCAACTCGCCAGATTCGTGCTCAAGGGCCACAGCAGATATCGCAACTTATTTAATATTAGCCTCTTTCCGGTATACTTCCTACGCTGAGCATTGTGTGAGAAGTGGCCATTACTATGATTCGCAGGAATTAGCACAAATCGCTGACGATCCTAGTGGTAACACGTTAGGAATTATTGGGCTAGGTGATATAGGTAAACTAGTTACACAAGCATGTCAGGCGATTGGAATGAAAGTAATTTATCATAACCGTTCAAGAAAGGCAGAAATTGAAAACGATTTCCAGGAGGGTTCTTTGACTTACTACAAAGATTTTGATGATTTCTTGGCCCAATCTGACTGCATCTTAGTGCTATGCCCGTACACGAAAGAGACAAGACACTTAATTAGTTTTGAGGCTTTTAAAAAGATGAAACCCAAAGTGAGGTTAGTAAATATAGCTAGAGGTCCAATTGTACACGAGGCTGCAGTGATAGATGCTTTAGAAAGGGGACAGTTGGTCGGTGCTGGCTTTGATGTTCATGAATTCGAACCAAAAATACACGAAAGATTGCTTAATAATTGGAAGATTACTTTATTGCCCCATTTAGGTGCTGTTAGCAGGGCCTCATGGAGAAAGTTTGAAAAAAAGTGCGTCGATAATTTAATTGAGTATTTTTATGGTGCGGGAAAGCCAAATGCCGTTAATAAAGAGATTTTAAGCTGAATATGAGATACTGGCTCACAAATTCTCAATTTCACATCTAAAATGTCTCATTCTATTATCTCTAGTCTTTTGACAGTTTATTTATATTCACACTCGGTTATTTAATTTGTAGTTGCTTTAATATGATGCTAGACGAATAAAGAAAAGACTTGAGACCCAGATTAACCAATTCTCGCTTTTGAATGATTCCTTTTGAAGTGGTGATCATTTACATTTTTAAATCGTAACTTTTTTATATAGGCGCTCTTTCCTGTTAATTTTTCTCTCGAGTTTTCTTCTGCACCTACTTCGGCACATCTTATCTCAGTTGTAAAAAATTGCATTGCCGAAAAAACAAAAGTCCGGAGCATGTTTTCCGATGCTGAACTTCTGATATTAATTAAATCATAAATTAACGTATAAGGCAAAGACAGCATTTAACTTCTGAATTATAGAAATATTACTAATGAGAAAATGGTAGAGATACTCGAAAATAAAGCAATGGGTGTGCAAACGTTCCAATCTACTGATGGAGTCAGTGATAACGTCCCGGTTGAGGAGATGGACGACGAAGCTTTTTACAATATCCATGCACCTTCAAAAAAACGTTTACTAGTATTTATAGTATCTACATCATGTCTTATGTCTCCAATGAGCTCTCTTGCGCTTTTACCAGCCACCGTTGAGATAGCTAGTGATTTTCACTCGACAGGCACCATTATAAACATCTCCAATGCCTTGTACTGCATAGTCATGGCCATTTCACCATGTTTATTAGGTCCAGTGGGAGATTTATATGGAAAGAGGATTGCATTTATCGTCTGTCTTTTGATGTACACAGTTTCAACCATACTAGTAGCTGTCTCGCAAAATTTAGCGATGTTCTTTGTATTCAGAATGTCAACAGCACTTTTTGGCACTGCCTTCTTCTCAACGGGCGCATCTATAATTGGAGACATTTACAGGCCAACAGAAAGGGGTACTGCAATGGGATGGGTTTTATCTGGTACCCAAATAGGTCCTGCTCTTGGTCCCCTCATAGGCGGAGTTATCGTCACTTATACCTCATGGAGAGTGATATTTTGGACATTGGCGGGACTTGGTGCCTTTGACTTTTTGTTGGCATTCACAATATTACCTGAAACTTCTAAACACCTAGCTTATAGATCTTTGAGAAGAGAAACGGGTAAGAAATTGATCTGGATTCCCTTCAATCCATTTAGAGTTATATTAGCAATGCGACACAAAGAGCTCATTCTAGCTGGTATAATGAGTAGTTCGATACATTACAACATGTATATCTTGCTAACTCCTATCAGGTATGTAATCAACCCGAGATTCAACCTTGAAAAACCCATTTATGCTGGTTTGTTCTATTTACCCACTGGAGTTGGTTATCTAATTGGGTCTTTTTTTGGTGGCCGATGGGCTGACCATATTGTCAAAAAATATATTAAGAAAAGGGGAAAGAGAGTTGCAGAGGATAGACTTCGGTCTTTGATACTAGCATATGGGTTGGGCTTGCCAGGATCCATCCTTGTATATGGTTGGTCCATAGACTCAAAAAAAGGGGGGATGACCCTACCTATAATTGTTATGCTCTTTTGTGGTATATCTCAAACGATTTGTTTCCCCAGCTTAAATGCATACTGTATAGATTGTCTACCTCATTTGAAGGGAGATGCTATTGCATCTAATTACATGATAAGATTTGTGGCTGCTGCTGTAGCATCTGCAACTGTGTTAACTCAAATTGATAATGTTGGTATTGGATGGACATGTACTATCTCGTCAGTAATACTATGGATTGGATTTGCTTGTGCTTTGATATTAATTTATGGTGGTTTTAGAATTTACCATATATGATTACATTAGAAACATTCATATCACATCTTACGGGGATAAAATGAGACGGTATCATTCTATTGTGTTTGGTCAACTCAATCAATTTATTGAATTCGTCAACATATACAACATCTTCACCCTGAGATATTGGAAATCCATTACTTTAGAGTCTTCCAATAACAAAAAAATTTCAGTCAGAGTTCGTCCAACAAAGGCCCAATAGACTGGAATCATTTCATATTATACACTAGGTAAAGATATGGCGACCAATTATTAAAGTTCTGTTCTTTTGCGGTGTTACTTAGACACCCTTCCAAATACCAAAGAATTCTGACAGTTGAATTCGATTTCCGAAACTGGCTCTTATTCCCGCCATAACTTTATGCCATAATGTCCATTTCCCATTTTCATCAGTCTGAAGACAGTATTGATAGGAAATTTTAGGATGTTCGATGAAGAGAGTGTGAAGAGTAGTATGTAATATAAAATCAGAATCCCGAAAGTTGTAAGCATCCAACGCGATTATTATGGACACGACAATAGTAAAGAGTAATATGCTCACGAGATCTCTTACTCGATGTCTATATATGATACTGAAATTAATACTAACGAAGATAGAAGAATGCATTTGCTTTGATTTATCGTCTAAATTGTAGATCTATTTATTTGTCTTGTTGTGTTACTCGAGAAAGTCAGCTTTTCTTGCAATTTCAATCAGTATCTATGGATGAAGTTAGCGGAGGAGCTCATTGCAAAAATTATGTGGGAAAGATTCTATTTTAGACGCAATAAATATTACAAGTTTAAAAGTTATTGAAGATGATTTAGCAATATATTTAGCAATATAGCCATAAAAAATATTTTAATAAAAAATGAAAAGACAGATCTCCGCTTAAATTTTACTCTTGAGTTCTATATCGCTAATATTCAAACTTTTTAAATTAGACTCGAACAACTTACTATCCTTAGTAGATGCTTTCTTCCATGCAAACCTTTTATTAAATCTACCATTTGCACCGTTGAGTCTTTCTACTGCGAATAGGCCAATTGTTGGTAAAAACTTAAAGCCATGTTCTGAAGAGCCACCACAGACAAAAAGACCTTCATTATCAGGCACCCAATCTATCAAAAAGTCATCATTAATGGTCTCAGAGTACCAGCACATTCTTACCTTATGGAAAGGTAAATGAGCTATGTCGGGCATATACCGTTTGATAAACATAGAGACAGTAGAAATGGCATCAGCAGGGATCTTGGCACCAGCAGGATCCTCAGATTCGGTAATGGGAACAGATATTACTTTATTATTGACCTTCTTTGGATTCGTATATCTTGTGAGTCTTGCACCAAACTTCAAATAATTGCCTGGCTGTATAAGAGGAAAAAAGAAAACACCGCCAACATCATCTTTCTTCTCATATGATTCCCAGGCCACAACAGGAAAGTTTTTAACACTGTATTTTTCAATAAGATCTTTGCGTTCCTCTGGGATTTTAATGATAAGAATATTACCAGAAGTAGCTTGGTTGATACCTTGCAATTCTGGAACAATCTTGGGAGACCAAGCACCGCAAGCCACAATAACGAGATCTGCAGGGTGCAGTTTACCGTCCATTGTAACTAAGCCCTTAACCTTTTTACCTACTTTTATGAACTCTTTAAAAGAGCCAGTTTGAGGACCAAAAACAGTTTTGACACCTAACTTCTTTGCAAGGTACAAACAATAGTACGTGGCACGAGAAGCATATGCGAATCCCGCAGTAATATCGAGATGAGCTTTTATTTCATCTCCTTTGATGTCCTTCTTCTTATATAGCTTCAACGGATCAAGTCTGTGGCTAAGACCCGAAAATTTAGCTCTATATCGATCTCTTTCATTGTTCAGGTCGTACTGTGTATCCTCGAGCCCAACTCTTTTGAATGATTTCGAGTTTTCGACTTCTTCGGCATTACGTGTAAAATCCTCAGTATAGTAACGAGCATATCCTGACTTGACATAAATAGGATCATTATCGAGGCCCTGAGGTAAATCATCTGACTTACTGATACTTTCATTCCATTTGTCCCATTCGACAATAGCATCCATAGCCAATTCCTGGTAGTCTTTGTTGTAATGAGAAAATCTAATAATTTTCGATAAATCGCTTGAAGCAGCGTCTGCAGTATTTTCAGCAGATTCATAAAAATTAGTTTCATATGGCTGCTTGTCCATAAGCGTGATATCTTTATAGCCCGACTTTGCCAAATGGTAAGCTGTTGATACTCCAAATACACCGGCACCAACGATGATGATCTTTTTATTTTTTTGTTCCATTTTGAAGAGAGTTCAGCACATATAATAACCGAAACAATTATGGAGAATTGGTAGATCTTATATATATATTGAAGTTAAGACACTTCGATTTCTAATTCTTTCGACACCGTATCTATTTCTCTACTTGGAAGCTTCGCTTTTGCCGTTTCCTTCATATAGACTATCTAGCACTGAATAGGTTTTAATCACAAGTAACTGGTATGTCTTATTTTCACGTCAAATTCTAAATCAGGAAATGGATTCGATGAATTTTTTTTATCTTCGACACTCCGATATAGAAATCGATCAAGCTTTAAGATCTCATCTCGATAAGGAATTCGTTCCGAAAAATATCCAAATTAGGAAGTTGATTCGAAATTGTGATGTACTTCGTGCGAAAAAGAAATTAATAAGAAATTTTAAATGAAGAAATTGGATTTGAGAACGGCAGTAGATTCGAGTAAAATTGATATAATTCAGAAAGGAAATAGATTCGGGAAAAAGTTTTCTTCAAGAAATTTGATCATCAAATAGTTTCCGATAACATGAATCAAAGATAGGAAGATGAAACACATATAAAACAAAACCACATTTCGATTACTCTTCAAGATCATTACTCAATTAAGATGGGCGTTTTAAAGGATTCAAAGAGCACAGACATCAGCGTGATAGTGTCAAACGAAGTTGACAATAAAGTTGCAGATGAGGCACTCTTCTATGCCACAAAGAGTAAATCTTATGAATTGACTGAGGAAGAAAACAAGAAACTTTTAAGAAAAATAGATTGGTGGCTCATGCCTCTTATTTGTGCTTTAATGTCTGTTCAGTTGATGGATAAATCCACAAGCTCGTATGCATCTATAATGGGAATGATAGAAGATTTGAATATGACTGGGCTGGAGTATTCATGGGTAGGAACCTCTTTCTATCTCGGGTATTTAATTTTCGAATTGCCAGCGAATTTGATTTTGCAGAGATTTCCATTATCAAAAGTTTTAAGTGTCGCTATAATAAGTTGGGGAGTAGTTTTATGTTGCCACGCAGCGTGCAGAACGGCTTCAACGTTTTTACTTTGTCGTACGCTTTTAGGTATTCTTGAATGTTTCATGACGCCTGCTTATATTATTTTAACAACGCAGTGGTATAGGAAGTCCGAGCAATATATGAGATGTAGTATTTGGCAAGGCTTTCAGGGATTCGGTACTATCTTAGGTTCAGGCATAGCATATGGACTTTATACACACCTGAGCCTGTCACTGCTTACAGCATGGCAAGACCTATATGTTATTACAGGAGTTATTACGATTGCACTCGGACTTATCTCTATTTTTCATATTCCTGACATTCCAGCTAAGGCATGGTTTTTGGATGAGAAAGAGAAACTAGATGTCGTGAACAGAATTAGAGAAAATAATCAAGGTTTTGGTAACAAACACTTCAAATGGTATCAATTTAAAGAGGCATTACTTGATATATGCACTTACTCTTTACTATTTTACATGATAGGATACGGTATTTCAAACGGAGGTTTAGGTAATTTTGGTTCTATTGTATTACTGGATGATTTCGGTTTCGGGACAGGGCCAGCATTATTGATGAATATGATAGGGGGTGGTATAGACGTGATTTTTCCTGCACTTTTTGCTTATATCCAACGTAAATTTTCTATTAGCAGATTGCTTGTTTGCTTTTTTATCAACGCTTTAAACTTTACTGGCCTTTGTCTTCTAGCGTTTTGCAAATATAGCAGCGCTCGTCTTGTTGGATACTACTTAAACTATTTACAAACTGCAAGTTATGCCACGATGACCTCAATAATAGCGTCTAATATAGCGGGCCATACTAAGAAAGTTACGGTGAGTGCCGTATTTTTAGTTGGTTTTTGTGCCGGTAATATGATAGGACCACAGACATTTCTCGACTCTGAAGCTTCTTCTGACTATCCGACCGCTAAGACAGTCATGGCAGCAACTGCAACATTAAGTTTGATTACTCCGGTAGTCATGCTAGTGGCATTCTATTATAGAAACAGAAAAAAATTTACCCAGTTGGTAGAACTTGGTGACACTCATGTTCATATAGAAAATGCTGAATTTGCCGATCAAACAGACATTGAGAATATAGACTTTAGATACTGCTACTGAAGTGCATGTTGATCTTGGGTTTTTTTCAGTATTTAAACATCACCTGAATTTAATTCATTCGACTATTTTATTTCCCTTATTTCTATTAAAAGATGGATCTCTTATAATAGTCCTTTTAACATTTTTTAGGCTTCCAAATCCATTCAAGTCTTTGACTTATAAAAAATTATGTTGAAATTATAGAGCCTCTAGTAAAGGTCACTCAGTATTTCTGACACTCTTCAGTTTTGTCTTAAAGTAGATATGATAATTTTTTTCCATATTTTGATTTGACAGGATAGTGACCGCTTACGAAAGAAACTTGTAAACATATAGATAAGAAACAAATATTGAATTGAATCTCTTTCTCTTTTTAGACTCTTTTGTGTTGTATATCTTGGTCCGTTGTGAAACATTTTACTAGATAGAATTTGATATTTCGCGAGATAAGAATAAAATACAGAAGTAAACGAAGATTCACGGATACCTAAATAAGGAACTTTATGAAACGCAGTAGAGCAGCGACAATAAGTAGAGGGGCATGTTTTGCATGCAAATCTAGAAAGTAAGTTAGTTGAACTTTGAAGGCAAATCAAAGACTAACAGAGAGTAGTAAAAAATGTGATATTGGCGCCTTCAAATCTACGTGTTCGTTTTGTCTAAAGAAAGGGTTAGAATGCATGACCCCAGAATTCGGAGTAATTCACTACAACGGTCCAAATAAGAAAAGAGATGAAAGGAAAAGGGTTACTAGGCCAACGTATACTCTGAAGAGAGTCAAATCGACAGTATCCAACAACGAATCTATTGAGAGCAAGAATCAGAAAGATGTTAATTTCAATCGAAAGGTCGCCACTGACATAATTAAAAATTATATTTATTGTACTGTGAAGGAAGGAGATGATATAAGTGCTCATCATCAAACGATCCGAAGTGTGGGATTGCTGTGCATCTATGAAAAAGAATTTTCAGTTTCTGGTTCTCCACTGGAGCAAATCTTAAACGAAAAAACTCATGAAATTTTTTTGGAAAATGATAAGACACGTCTTGAACGAGAGACGATGAATACTTATGGAGTAAATGAAGTAGGATTAATCGACTTCTCTAATAGTCTACCGACGTATAACCAAGAGCACAATGCGGTCCTCGACATACCTTTGGAATTACAGTTCACGAAATCCGGAAAATTGAACAGCAGTTCATACAAGTGTGAAATCAAACATAGCTCGATAGGACACGGTTTAGTTATCGATACTAATAACTTGAAAAATGAAATGTTCATTGAGGCACCAACGCTTTCCGGCAGAATTATGGCTGATAAGTCTCATAAATCCTTGAAATATCAAGCCAATTTTATCAATCTACCGTCTTATATCTCAACTGAGACTATTGAGCTCCTTTTCGACAATTTTTGTAATCAGTATGCTCAAGAAACTAATAAGTATCTATTTTGCACGAACTCCAAGGATGGAGAAGCTTCGCAAAACTTTACAAGACGGATTTTGAATATATACTTATCACTTGCATTCAGTAATATAACTGTGTTTAAGGCAATCTTACTATGGTCTGCGTGGAACGTCTCATTGGAACAAAAATCAGATGACTCAATATCAAAACCCGGCATAATTCTTCCTCTTCAGCTTAATTCTTTACGCGAAGACGTTATAAGTGACTTAGAGAGAAGGTTGAGCTATTTCTGTGCCACCTGTTGCGATCATACTATAGCAATTGTAATACTATTACTTGAAATAGGAAAGTTCAATGCCGTAATTGATCCCGAATATTGGCTAAATCTAACTACATTGATGCTTAAGATTATTTCTTTAAGAGGTGGCGTTAAAAAATTAAGTGAAACGCCTAACGGCTTATTCTTTGCGAAGATATTCAGTTTTCACTATTTCTCTGGATATGGCTACAACTTATCGAAGAATAATATTGATTATTTGAACATTGAAAACATTCATTCTGTCTACAACATTCCTTTGAACCTAAACTCAAATTCATATTACTTTTTTATGAAGAAAATTACATCAGTTGTTGGTGAGATACTTCATTTGTGCAGCTTATTAAAGATGGCCAAAAATTCAGATACCAATGGGCACGATTTTTTGCACAGCTATGATTCACTAAATAGCTGCAACATTTCCAGGGTTCTAGATGAAGCACGAGATACTGAAACAAGATTGCTGCTGACTGAAGTACCGAAAAATGAAATAAAAGACATGTTACTAAGTTGTGAAGAAATGGGTAAGATAGCGATATTTTTGAAAGAGTCTACTTCTCTTTTGTTATATCAATTGGTTTATAACATTCCCTCCGTGTCAACATTAACATTGCTTCTAGTGAAAAGAATGATACCTATTTTGCAGGAAATTTTCGACTTTTATCAAGCTAAAGGTGAAACAACTATGAATATATATATGATTTTGCCCATTTTTGCTGTGGGATGTGATATTATCGGACAAGAAACTCGTTCTTGGTATATGGAAAATCTCAAGGAAGTTTACAAGGTTACGAAGAAAGAAAAATTTTTTACTGTCATATTGCTAGTAGAAAAAATATGGCTGATGAATGAAGATGGTTCCACCTTCATATTTTGGCCAGAAGTTGCAGAAGAAAATGGTCTTATTTTGCCATTGTGTGTTTAAGATTTGTTTGAGAGCATGAATGTTACATGTTGAAGATTTTGATCAGGTTTGCACTTGCGTTCGTTATGAAACTTTCTATTCATAAAAACCGAAATTCTACTCAAGTATAGACGGCAATTAGCAGTATACCTTTTTATTGCCTAGAAACGATTTTCTTTCAAGAATGCATAAACAATAACAGTGATTGTATCTATTTACATGATTACGTTAGTGAAAATCCACTTTACTTTATTAGATATTGTTTAGACAAATTAAAGTATCTTTTTTTATGAAAAGTTCTTATTTTTTGGTCACATTTGATTCAGTATGAGGCGGTGCGGTTTTAAAAGAATTTTCTCTAACAGGATCATCAAAAAGCCTTCTTATGGCTCAATAGACAGAATCTGATGTGAGTTATTTCTACTCAAAATTATAGCACAAATGGTTTCAAATACCATTGGGAATAAAACGAGAGACTGATGCGAACTATACCATCAGAATGGGATTTGAAACAAATGTTGAAAAATTCATGAGTGAGGAAAAAAGACTCCAAGCAATAATAAAACCTTGATACGGAGGGGCATGAATATCTATTTCCGGTAAGCTGCAAAAATTTGATTCTTATTTTACAGCGCAGAATTCTTATATAAGT
Source organism: Priceomyces carsonii (assembly GCF_900007245.1). NCBI lineage: Eukaryota > Fungi > Ascomycota > Pichiomycetes > Serinales > Debaryomycetaceae > Priceomyces > Priceomyces carsonii. The sequence goes on along the minus strand of NW_026946677.1, from coordinate 1,452,436 downwards.
CCGATAAGATTACATTATATTCAGGATCAATAAAAAGGGATTTAACCCGACACCTTTCTCTTATATTCAGGATTTAAAATTTTTAAATACTGGACCTATATCTTATCTTGTGGCAAATATAAAAATCTTTGATAATATACGTGCAATTCTTTTTACTTTTCATAGAGGAAATCTCCTAAGGTATTTAATATGAGTCTGAATTTTTCCACTGTTAAAGTTGGGAGCCGTTTGGGCTTCGGAACTATGAGTATGACCTGGACAACAAATCCACGACCCACTGAACAGTTGCTTGAAACACTCAAGTATGTGACTACGAGTCCTGAGTTTAACGTTAAGTTTATAAACGGAGGTGAATTCTATGGGGCTGAGGATGCTAACTTGAAGCTCTTAAAAAAATTTGTTGATGATAATAAGCCAGAGTTCAATCGTAATCTAGTTATTAGTATCAAAGGAGGTTTGGATCTTACCAATTTCAATATAAGCAGCTCTAAGGAGGAAGTCTCTCGTTCAATTGAAAATATCATATCTTACTTTCCTCAAGATCCTTCTTTAAGACCCAAAATTATCTTTGAATCTTGTAGGGTCGATCCAAAAGTTCCATATGAGGAGACTATTGGGAGCGCTGCAGAATATGTCAAAGCAGGCAAAATCGATGGTATCTCTATTTCCGAAGTTGGTGTTAATTCTATCAGAAAGGCCGTTGGGGTTTTCCCTATATCCTTTATAGAGTTAGAGATGTCCTTAATGTGTCAAGATTTGATTTTTAACGGGGTTTTGGAAGCTGCATCCGAGCTTGGTATCCCAGTTGTTGCTTATTCCCCACTTTGTAGAGGATATTTGACTGATTCAGCTGCCGAAAAGGGCGATAATTTCTTAAATGAAATGGCTAAAGACGATTATAGAAGGCGCTTGGGTAAATTCAGCGAGGAGAATCTATCTCAGAATATGAAATTAGTTAAACGTCTATATGAGTTTGCCCACGATGTAAAGAAAACGTCTTTAGAGTCATTAGCCTTGTCGTGGATACTTGCAATATCTGAGCGAAAGCAATACGAAGGAATTAACAGTGTAACAAAAATCATTCCAATTCCTTCAGGTTCTACGAAGGAAAGGATAAAAAAGAACTTTACCGAATTACTGGAGTTGACTGATGACGACCTTTCTAAGATCAAAGATATTTGCAAAACCAATGAAGTTAAAGGTTCCAGATATAATGAAGATCATCTGCACTATGAGTTTGCTTAAAGAGCTAGGGGCTACTTTCTATACCGAATCTCGGAATAATTTCTTTTCCTGCAATATAGCGGGATTTCCTTGATAGGAAATTCAGCGGAACTCAATTTCATATAATGAGAAGCATAATATATATATGCCTCGAGATTGCATTATCAAAATATTATTCGCTAACTTTTTTAAAAACCATGGGGAAGAGTATGTAGTTTCTATTCAATTTAAGGTACTCAATAACTAACAATGATAGGAGTATTGTGTTGCTATGGCGTTGATTTCGATGCTGTTTCAGGATGGTTGGGGTCCTACGGCGGTCAAGATTCTGTGAGTGACATCTCAAGAGGTAAGATATCTTTTGTCTTGATTTTTTTCATATCTTTTTTTAACCTTACTAACTAGGTTCAAAGGTCTTTTGGCTGGGAATGTTGGTGTCCCAAGGATGCTCAAATTGTTCAATAAATACAATCTTAGGGCAACTTGGTTCGTACCGGGGCACTCTTTAGAAACTTTTCCTGATATATGTGAAAAGATAAGAGATAATGGTCATGAATTGTAAGTATTTTCCGAGAGACTAAAGAATCCACTACTGACATTAATAGTGGTTTACATGGATATTCTCACGAAGATCCGACCAAAATGAGTTATCAACAGCAAAAAGACGTCTTAGATAGAAGTTTCAGACTCCTTACAAAATTTTGTGGCAAACCGCCAAAAGGCTACGTTGCGCCCTATTGGGAAACTTCTCAGGAAGGTGTAGATTTGCTTTTAAGCTATGGAGTGGAATATGATCATTCAATGAGTCATCACGATTGCCAGTTATACTGGCTCCGGACTGGAGATTCTTGGACAAAGATAGACTACTCCAAGAAAGCGGAGGACTGGATGAAGCCACTAATTAAAGGAAAGGATACGGGAATGGTGGAAATACCAGGAAGCTGGCATCTAGATGATCTTGAAGCAATGATGTTCGTAAAAAATAATCCTGACTTCTACGGATGGGCGAATGCTAGAGATATGGAGGATATTTGGAAAGATCATTTTGACTATTTCTATCGCGAATATGATGAGTTTGTTTTTCCAATTACATGTCATCCTGATGCCTCCGGGAGGCCACATGCTCTTCTTATGCATGAAAGGCTAATTGAATATATCAATAAACATGATGGCGTTGAATGGGTGACAATGGGCGAAGTTGCAAAAGACTTCAAAGAGAAAAATCCTTATCCTGATGGAGCAAATAAGCCTCTACTGGAAGAAGAAGTCCTTAAAAGATTGAATATAACCCTAAGTACAAATTTCTCATAAAATTAAGTTCATATTTCAAAGAGTAGCAGATCTAGCAGAGAAGCTAAAGAAATATAATTGTTCATTGTATAGACAACAAATTTTTTTTTTCCATCTAGTCACATAAATATATATCCATTCCTTCATATTTCTCATTGGATATACATTTTCTATAAAATCACAGATTGTCTATTCCATAAATCTACGGTCCTATAATATTATTCAAGGAACATCATTTTTAGCATTTTGTTTATCCAGCAAGCGATATATTATTTTAAGTTGATCCTTCAAGTAGTACTCTTCCCATTTCAAGCTAATACGGAGGGACTCGAAAAAACAAGGCGAACTTGAGAATTAAAAAATAACCAAAAGAACGCTTCCTCTCCTGAACATATGTCAAATCACAATTTGAGTTTTTTAAGGAACTAATCTAATTCAAATTAATCTGTTGCTACCATGAAAACCAATGATATATTACTTTCTATTATAGAGATGTAATAAGGGATCGATTTTATTATCTTTCCAAATTAAAGTGAAGATTCCTATGCTCTTTTTTTTAAATATAATTTAAAAGTCAAAACCTAATGAACGCAACTCTTCATCGGATATAAACAATGGCTCCGTTATCTTAGCATCTTCCAATTCCTGAACACTCTTAGCAAGCTTTCCTGTTCTTTCTTTATAGATAATGTAAGACTCTTTTATTGCTTTTATCGAGCCCCTTATTTTGATTTGTTCCTTATCCCAAACTTTAGGTAACAATCCCTTTTCAGAATTTTTAAGAGTCTTTACGCTATTAAAAATTTGAGAATTTAACAGGTTAGAATATAAAACATCCTCCGGAAATATCAAGTCATGAAATTTTTTACCCGAGCCTTTGTCTTCCACTCTTTTGCGTTCCAAATCTCTCATATATTCAACAGAAGGTAATTTGATTTTTCCAGACCAAACCTTGGATAACCAACAAGCCTGCGTTTCTGCGTTCCTTGTAGGTAATACAAATCTTGGTAGGCCAATTATGGCTAAGTTGGGGTAATTATATAATATGATTTGTTCATATATACCATGAACTTTGTTTCCATCCGTCAAAAGTGGAAACTGTGTCCGATTAAAATGATCCATAAAAGGGAAAGATTTTAAGTAACCGGTAGCAAATATTATCCTCGAGACATTCTCCAACTTTGAGCCATCTTCTAAATAGATGGACCTTGAATCTGCATCAAACCTTTTTATGTCAGCAACTTCCATGACAAAATTACTTTTTCCTGTCGGTAACTGATTCTCTGATCTCTTAGACTTGTAAATTTTACGCTTGAGAGTAGTTGCCAACTGATATGCTAAGTCACCAGCTGATGCTGAATTTCCAACTACTAATATTTCACCATTTTCTTGTTCTAAGGTTTTGGGATTTCGATATGATTTCACATGGGAAATCGTTCCTGGATGTTTTGAATTCCATTCTTCCATACCTTGCCTATTCGGTATATATGGTATATCATAGTTACCTGTGGCAATTACAACAGCATCAAATATTTCAGTCTTATCTTCAAACTTTTGAATTCTGGATGAAATCTTACCACCATTTGTCTCCTCTACCACAGGCCTCGAGATGACTTTCCACTTGTTGTCATTCAAAAGGTCTATATGAACGACTTTCGTATTGAATCGAATGAAATTATTTAACTCTGTAGCATAATGCTTCATATATTCTAAAACATCAGATCTGTGAGGGAATATGGGTAAATCAGTTGAGAATGGTTCGTCAACATACGTCATAATCTCCTTAGGTACATTGGTATCTAGATAGTCATAAACTGGAGACGGCCAAACAAAATTTCCTGTGTTTTCATTGAATACAGGGTCGATATCCAAAGAAGGGCTCTCACATGGAACCGGAGTAGACTTTTCGTCAGTTTCGACTGTGTAATTCCACAATCCTCCAAGATCTGGACGTTTTTCAAATGCTTGAATTCTACCAAATCTTCCTTCTTTTATGAACGCTTTCAAAGCACCAGTGCCACAGGGGCCTGCTCCAATGATAGCTATAGATTTTATCTCATCAATACCGCTGTCAGGAAAAGAATTTTTGGTCATTTATGACTATGAACAGGAGAGGGTGGCAAGAATAAGATATTCTTAATCTTTAGTAAAAGAGACAAAAAAACGCATTAGAAGATGGCGGATGGAATATTACTCTTATTTAGAAGAAAAAAAAAAAAAACCTAAAAAAAAAAAAAGGCATTAGTAGATCGCATAGGCGCCACAGTTTTTTTTTTTTATTTTTCAACATGCTTATGAATTCTAGAAGAGAAGATGCTGCGAAGAAAAATTGATTAAAATCATTTAACTAGAATAATATTAATTGTACTATATCTAAAATAAATAGGTATCAAGCTGCAATTTAACTGTAATCAAAAACGTTTTCACAATGGATATATAAAAGTCTTGTCTTCCAAATCTGTTAAATCTAA
>NW_026946677.1:1287926-1447431 GCF_900007245.1 Priceomyces carsonii | reverse complement strand
CGTTTTCACAATGGATATATAAAAGTCTTGTCTTCCAAATCTGTTAAATCTAAATTTGCCAGACTTACGACAATAGACTCTCCATCGCTGTCCTTTACCACTCCAAACTTTTGACCATCAGTCAATTTAGACAATCTTTCTTTATTGCGTCTCGATAAAATAATCCACACAACACAGATTAGACCAGGTGCAACAGTAAAACTCAATACAATTTGAACAATCCAGGCGGGAACGTACCTTGGACCATCTCTATCCTGCCATAATTGGGGCGAAATTATATTGGCGATACAATAGGATGCCATTGCCATTGCATTTCTTGTCATTCTCTTAGTATAAGAAGAGCCAGCTGTTGTTGCAGCTAGCCCAAAAGAGCATATCCAGGGAACTCCAAAAGACTGCGACGCCAAACAAATTGCAGCCAACATTCCTATCGAATTCTTGATATCCAAGGAAACAGCAAGAACTGATCCTATCCATGCTGGTACAGTTGACCAGACTACTGTAAAACAAGAAGTATTTGGAAAAAACCGCATGAAAGCATAAGCCACGAAAGCCCAAATAACTGCGTAGCCAGACGAAGCGACTGTTACCAAGGTAGAGTTCAAGCTGCTTATGCCTCCCATTTGTTTGTATAAAATCGGCTGCTGGTAAGGCAAGTTGTTTGCCAATTGCTGTAACAAAAAGAATCCCGAAATAAGATACGAAACTGGATCTTTTAAAGCCTCAATGGCATGGTGTCTCTTGAAGTTTTTTTGCTCGATTGATGAATTACTTGACCTTTGAACTCTCCTTATAACCCATACCCTTTCTTCTATTGACAAGAACTTAGCATCAGCAGGATTATTAGGGTATTGAAAATAAACAAGAATTGATAGTAATAATGTTGAACCACCTATTATGATGTTTAAAATCTTATATTTTTCTATTGACCCGAAGATATGAAGCACACCAAATGCAATGAAACCAATAGGAATGGAGGAACCTAGACATGCCGCATAAAATATAGGCTGAGTTGCTGCTCTTTCATCTCTAGTTAAAAACATGCCATTGGTTGTTGTCATTAAAGGAATTGCTACTGACTCAGTTAGCCCTAAAAAGAAACGTAGCACTATAACGCCAGCGTAATTATAAGCAGCGCAGTGTAAGAAGATGATAAGAGACCATAAAACTATAATTCCAAACATCATCTTTCCGAGGGGCAATTTAGTCAACAAGTAAGTACCTGGAATTTGTCCGGCAATAAAACCTACGTAAAATATTGTGTTCACATTATTGTATTTATTTTGATCTAAGCCCGTGGCATCCCAAAATTCCAAAATTGAACTATAAGACAAAGTAGCTTTGTCCATATACATTATCATATTAATTAGAAAAGTCAATCCGAGCACTCTAAAGAATAGTTTCCTAGAAAGCTTTTTGTCTTGCTCAGGAGTAATTTCTGGAACTTCAAGTTCATTTTCATGCATGAACTTTAAAGTTAAATCAGCATCTTTTAATTCAACAACCTTTTTTTCATCAGATGAATCGCTTTTAGATATAGACTTGGTAACACCAACCCCCAGTTCGGCTGTCTTTTCTGATACTGACATTACGTAGATTTAATATGAGAAAAAAAGCTCGAATTGCACCTGAGGCTCTTAAGTAGCTTAAAGTTTTTGCAACAAGATCCCGGAGTTAGGGCCATATATTTGTGCGTCATATCACGCTTCGCATTCGTATTTAAGATAATTGTTCCAGTTCTTAGTAAAAGCACGATCTGCGCATCCAGCCATAATCCTTGAATATACGAAGCTTCTACAAAGTAACGGCTTATTGGCTAATCGTATGTAGATCATCAATGCAAAATTTCCTCAGCCGGCCTTAGGATTGTGGCTGGCAGTCAATTTTACGAACTTTCATATCACCGCTAGGCAAGTGTCTTTCGTCCTATTTTAAGGTGCCGAGGCAAATCTCGGTTATTTAGGAGAAAGTTCTCCAGCGTATAATTACATTTACCATCAAAAAAAGAAACTCCAAGCAAAAACTTGATGTGGCTGAAATCACCCAATATTTTTCTATCTGGACTTGAGATAACTAAATATCCCTAGGACATACCATGCAATCGCTTAAGACTCATCTTGAAGAGGATCATGAAAATTTAGTAATATGTTTCAACTTTTGTCGTAATAAGAAAGTTCTTGTTGATTATTGATAAATCTCGAAAAACTTTGACTTGTGTTACGTTCGACAAGAATACTGCAATTAGCATACGACATTAGGCTCTTTTTCACAATTTAAACAAACTTCACATTGAATACATTGTGAGCTTCTGAGGTATTCCTCGAATTATAATCCTTTGTCTAATCAAATCCTATTATTTTATTACTAAATTAATGAGAAAGGATTGATATTAAACACTATTGATAAAGGAAAAGAGTGATTTTAGAAAGCATCAGCTATTAAAAGGGCTTAAGGGTATTAGATTCAAGCTAAGACCTCTTTGATTTCAAACATTCAAGATGTATTAAGCTTCTGAGAAGTTCCGTTAATAATGCCAATTCTCAAATTACTGTATATGCAGCTCTTTAGTAATTGATACTCAGGGAATAGACAAAAGACGGCTTTCAAAAAAAAAAAAAATTTAAAATTTCACTTCATGTCACTTCATTGAAGGTTCCATGTTAAAAAGTCGATAAAATTTAAAACAAAAATATGATTACCATTTTTTGTTAAAGAAGCTAAGTGATTCAATATAAAAGTATGACAAAATAAGAATGAAAAATAGATACAAAATGAAATGAAAATCCCCGCTTGAATGAGTTAAATCTCCTTGATAAATATACCGACCCATTTAAACACAAAAGATCATTTACTTGAGGATCCTTTTATTAACTTGTGTCAGTTTTCTCCGCGATTCGAACAAACTTTTCCGAATTATTGTTCATGCGGGTTATCAAAAATTCAGTTGCAAAAAATATTATACTACCCCGCCTACATTTCCGATTTTCGTTGCAACTTCTCATATATATTTTATATATTAATCTTAGCAAAAACATGCAAATTTAAAGGAAATAATTAAATTAAAAATGTCAGTCTTATCACTTTCCATTGAAAAGGCAGAAACGAGTTATATCGAAGAGAAAACGTCAGTTGAAGATGCAAATGTTTTAAGTGATGCGCATAAGGACTACTTGATAAAAACACACGGGACTTTGGACTTGGATCCATTACCTTCGATGGATGCAAATGACCCTCTCAATTGGTCCTCTTCAATGAAGTGGACACAATTAGGGATGGTAGCTTTTCATGCTTTTTCAACAACGTTTGTTGCGTCTAGCATTATTCCAGCATTTAGTGCTTTGTCAGAGAAATTCCACGTAAGTCTTGATAGTGTTTCATATTTGGTATCGGCGCAGATATTAGTTTTAGGAACTCTTCCTTTTATCTGGATTCCACTTATGGCAAAATATGGATCCAGAAAGCCTTTGACAATTCTGACATTGTTGTCTCTGATATTGAATCTAGGAAGCATTTTTGCAAATTCATACTCGTCTTTAATGGCATGCAGGGTTTTAGTTGCATTGTTTTTATCTTCAGGAATTGCAACAGGGGGTGCAGTTGTACAACAAACTTCTTTCAGCCACCAAAGAAGTTCTCGTTCTGGTGCATGGTCTGTTATGATAAGCATAGGAAGTGTCATGGGGCCTTTTATCATGGGATTTGTGACGCAAAGATGCGATCCAAAATATATTTTTGTCATATTTTCGGTCATGAACTTCATTCAGTTCTTAAGTTATGTCTTGCTCGGGAAGGAAACCCTTTATAACTACGAAGACTCTACGAGAAACAACACAGACAAATTCAATCAATTGTTTGACTTTAAAGCAATAATGCCAGAACAAAAATTCGGACTCAAGGTAATATTAGCACCATTTCAATTCCTCTATCGTTCTCTGAGAGTACTTTTTAGTGGTTTCACAATTGGCGTCGCTTTTTCATTTTCTAATATTGCATGCGTTATAATGCTTCCTAGTATATTTACAGCTAAATTTCATTTTGGTTCCCAACAAATTGGACTTCAATATATTGCCCATCTCATTGGGTTATTGACAGGAATTTTTCTTTCTGGCTGGGTATCCGATAAATGGATGCAATATGGTAAAAAGCAGAGTAAGGGGCCATCATTTAGGTTGTGGCTATTATACTTGGGGTACATTTTAGGTGCCATTGGGTTAATTGAATACGGTGTCGAACTACAAAAGATAACAAGTTGGTCGGTAACGCCTTTAATTGGAATAGCAATAACACTCTGTGGCCATGAACTTATCAACACAACTATTTTAACTTATGCCATTGACAATAATCCTGAGAGGGCTTCAGATATTGCTACTTTCTGCAACTTTATGAGAATGTTACTAGCATTTGTCGCCCCCTTCTATTTGCCGAAAATGTTTGAGAGTAATTTGAAGTATTCTGGCTCTTTTGGCTTAATGGCGGCTTTACTAGTAATTTCAGGAATTCCAGCAATCATTTTTCATGTCTTAGATAGACTGAAAGAAACGAAGTCTCAAAAAGAAGATGTTTAAAATTTAATAAACTATGTTTTCTACTTGCTAAAAATGTTGTAGATGTTAATTCCTTTATCTAACATAAAATTACTTGAAAGAAACAAGACGCACTAAAATAAATCATAAAAACTCACTTATTTCTTTTTCAACTTCATCATCCCTTTCAATTGCCGCCCAATGTCCAACACCGGTAAGAAAAACAACTCTTTTTTCTTTGATATTTTTCACTATCACCTCGACACATTTTTCCCACGGAGCAGTTTTATCCTCGTTTCCTAGGATGAAAAGCGTCGGTGCTTGAATTTTCCTATAATAATTTTCAAAAGTACCTGAGCTTTTTAATTCCCTAATTATAAGTTCACAGTTGGCAATGTAGTAATCAGGCTTTTGACTAGAAACGAGTTCTCTAATAAATCCTTTTTTTAGATCTGAACATAAAGACCCTACTGCATTCAGAGCGACCGAATTCGAGACGTCTATCATATTACCTTTGGCGCTAATAAGATTAACTCGCTCTTTTAACATTTTTTCTGCTTCAATGAAGGGATGTAGGGGACTAATTAATACATTTTTTTTAATGTTTAGTACATCTTGAAATTGAGCATTGATAAAATTAACGATCATTCCTGCCATGGAATGCCCAATGAAGATTAAAGGCTTGTCATCTAACTCTAGATTTCTCAAAATGTCTAGGATTAACAATGCATCACTTTCAACTGAGATCTTGGTATGGGTCAATTGTGATCTTCCTGCACCATCATTATCAATTAATAAGCAACGGTAAGATTTAGAAAGCTGATGAGCAATTGAGTAGTAAAAATTTTGAGATGAGCCTAAGCCATGCAAAAAGACAATCACTGAAGCATTTGTAGATGCGGACGTATCCATGAACGAATAATATATTCCTTGCGATGTGAAATCTGATATCATTATGTTAATTGTGACTAAATGTATTTAAGAAAATAGCTAAAATTCAAACAGCTGGTGACATAGATATACTGCACCATTTTTCCGCGGCTGAAAGTTATTTCCGAAGATCGAACTTTATAAGAGATAGCAAATTTTTGAGGTGAAATGAGAGCTGAAAAGTATTCTTTTGATACGACGGTATAAAATGATTCAGGCACCCAAAGAAGTATATCTGAACAATGCTTTGATGGCCTTTGTTCAACTGTTCTATAAACAGTCGGATTGTTCGCCACCAAAAGAAACAGATCCTTACATTGATTATTTCACAAGTTCTTCAATATTGATTATGGGTTCAAACAAGGTTCAGGGCCACGAAGAGATCGGGATCCTTAGGAAAAATATGTGGCAGAAAGTCACTAAGAGGAAACATACGGTGAAAAATATTGCACCAATTAGTGAGGCGTCTTTTTTATTAAGCGGATATGTAGAATATACATTGATAAATGGAAAAACCTTGAAGACGGATTGGGCAGCCCATATGGTCTTTGAAAATACTGAATTTCAGAAAATGGGGTTTTATCAGGTTTATCTCGACTCTTCACAAATGATCAATGCCCTCGGAAACTGATATTTATGTTTTCCGCTCTCCAAAAAAATTGAAGTGGAAATGTAAAATCCGATATGGGCAGAAATCAAAAGGTGGAAAGTAGCATTAGAGTATATATATTTGTGTATCCTATTTCGCAATGCTTCTGGGGCCATTCTCCAACGAAAATGACTTATTCTGATGATCCAATAAAAGAAACGATATCTATTTTTAGGTCCCTCTTGAAAGATGAGAGCTTAGACTTACCTGATGAATGCAAAAAACTAGTAGATCAAACAGAATTTGTAAACAGCGGCCAGCGTCTCAAAATTCCTTGCCCTCTTAAGGAATGCGAGGTTTCAGCAGCCCTTAAAGGTGTTGAGTCGTTGGCAGCACTAAGTTTGGTAAAGTTGAGATTTGGTATCGAAGACAAAGCAAAAATTGACTTGTTCCATTCAAATTTGTTTTTGATTCTGACCTATCTTGCCTCAATTGACGGCCAAACAAAGCTTGATGAAAAAGTGAAACTGAAATTGAAACCAACAGACTTATATCAGGCTCAATCGATCACCTACAGAAGAATGGCTGCCAATTTGTATAGAACAAAAGACAATCGTTTTTACCATATTCATGGATCCTTGGAAGCATCAAAGACTTTGAACATGATTGGATTACCTGCTTATAATCCTAAGGTTGTGAACTATCACCAAGTTGTTGATTGTATTCAGACTGCTGTTTCCAAGTATACATGCGGTGAGTTGGAGGCATTGAATGTGCAAAACCGACAAGCCGGAATAGAAGCATTAAAATATGAGCAATTTTTAGATACAGACCACGGGAAGGTAATCTCTTCGAAGCCATTATGGGAGATTGATTGCATCGAAAATGAAACTTTGCCTGTTGCCTTCTCAGAATCGATTTCCACAAAAGGCAAAAAAGCTCTTGAAGGAGTGAAGGTTTTGGAGCTTTGTCGAATAATTGCAGGACCAACAATTGGCCGTATTCTAGCTGAATATGGCGCCACTGTAGTGAAAGTAACCTCACCAGACCTTCCAGATGTTCCTTTTTTTCAGGTCGAAGGCAACATGGGGAAACATGCAACTGATTTAAATTTGAAAAATGAAAATGACAGAAAGATCTTTGAAAGCTTATTAGAGGATGCAGATGTCATAATCGATGGATACAGAACAAACGCTATAGAAAAGCTAGGATATGGGCCAAGTGAGATCCAAAATCTTGCTAAAAAAAGAGGAAAAGGTTACATATATGCTTCGGAAAATTGTTTCGGGTTTGAAGGTGCATGGTCCGAGAGGCCAGGTTGGCAACAAATAGCCGATTGTGCCACCGGAGTTGCATGGGCTCAAGGAACAGCCCTTGGTCTTAATGAACCTATGGTTCCACCTTTCCCAATGAGTGACTATGGGACAGGCTGTATAGTTGCAACGGCAGTATTAATTGCAATACACAAGAGGGCTACAAAAGGAGGAAGTTATTGGTGCAAATCGTCTTTAGTTCAATATGATTTGCTTTTGTTGAAACAGGGCAAATATCCTTCAACATTGTGGCGTGAAATTTTAGCAGAGCAAGATGATGATGTTTTCAAATTACGCTATTATGATTCAGTTGATAAGATTTCGTCAACAGCTTTGAAGTCGCTCAAAAAGTCCTGTCCTAAGATTTTTGAAGAACTGGAAGAGTATTATACAAAAGCGTATTCTGATGGCTTCAATGGAGAACTTTGCGTTTTGAAGCCAGTTGTAGAATACGAGAAAACTCAAGTGGGATATTCCTGTCCTAGTAGACCGAATGGATTTGATCGCCCAGAATGGTGGTGAATATATATTTTAACTGTAATTCTATTTAGAGAAGAATTATATTGATAAATTACAACGTTTCACTTTAAGTTCAATCTTCATGGCTTGGGAATATTGTAAGTAGTTATGAATTTATATCTTTAAAGAACAGTTCCTCTTCTGAGTAGTCTATGAAAGTTGCAAAATGCGCTGGTGAATAAACCAAATAATGATAGTGGTCAATTGTGATACATGCAGGAGTAATGATGTGGGGTTATTAGGAATTATTATTGTGAGAAGATGTTTGAAATACAGAGTAAGATCGCTAACTCAAATGGTTTTCAAAGCAGGTACAAAAAACACAGCTATTAAGAAAGATAGACAAAAGGTCTCAAAGGCATGTGACAACTGCAAAGCTAGAAAATATAAGGTAAGTTAGAGGACAATTTTTTTTTTTAAAACTTTGTATTAACATTTTATTAAGTGTAGTGGAATAGTCCCATGTGAGCAATGCCAAAAGAGAAAGATAGATTGTAGGTTTTTGAATATTGACAAAAGAAGGTTAAAAGGTGCTGGGAAGAAAATTATTGATAATAATGAAAATGAAGTGTTGTCTAGTAGGATACTGGTCTCAAGTTTGCAAGAAGATTCAAATTCTTTATCCCCATCTAATAAACGAGGACTGGAACATATGGAGAAGGGTCCTTTAATGTCTCAGTATAATGAAATTCACAAAGATGAATTACCATTTCCTGAAAAACTGGATACTTCAAATAAAAGAGATATTGCTCAATCAGACAACCTGAAGAAGTTAGAATATTTCAAGCAAAAAGACTCTCGATTACTATTGGATTCTGTTGGAAATCTCAGATATATCGGAGAGAGCAGCCCATTATCCTTGTTGTATGATTGTCGGAATGTATTTCGTGATGTATTAGGAAGTTCAAAATTTACGGATGACCCACAAAGAGTGAAGATCGTTGATAGACCATGTACGATAGGCACATGCATACCCATACAGTTACCTCGAAAAGATCTCACTGATAACTTGATAAAACTATTCGACGACAACATCAACCAAACTTTCTACGTCTTCAATTTGAACTTTTTTAATAAAGAAATAGTGGATTTTATTTATGAGAACCCATTGAGGGCGAAACCAGAAAAGCTAGCACTATTATATCTAGTTCTAGCATTAGGTTTACTATTTAAAGAGCTTTCATTTGGTTCTTCCTTATTTGATTCTCTTCCAGTTTCTTCTGAAAATTTTTTCAATAGTGGATACAGTTACATGAAAGACATCATCGACGATGGCCAACTATGGCTAACCGAGGCTTACTTTCTTATATATTTTTACTACCAGACAACCTCAAAGAGAAGCACTTCATGGTTAACTCTCGGTACAGCTATAAGAAATGCTCAGGCTTTAGGTCTCCATAGAAAAAGCATTAATGAATCCTTCAAGAATCCAGAATATGTATTACATAGAAGAAAATTATGGCGCAGTTTATACATCTGTGACAGAATTTCTTCTATTTTTCTTGGTAGGCCATTGCAAATATCTCATAATGATTGGGATGAGTTTGATTTGACGGAGCCATTGGAAACTGTCGATTATGAAACCTTATATTTGGCTGAAATATCAAAGGTCGCTAAAATAAATGGAGATATAGTCCAAAATTTTTATATGAATGGTATTCTGGGGAAGGAAAATGCTGACAGCTTGTCGTCAGATTTGAAATCATGGTCATTGAATTTGAGAAAGGATTTGCAAATTGACCTGCTTTTGTCTCTGAAAATTAAAATGAACTGCATGGATCCATATACCATACTATTAATGCATCTTGTCCAAATGTATGGTATTTTTTTACTAAGCAAGCCATTTTTCTTATATGTTATCAAACTGAAGTCACCGCCACAGGCTAAGACTTTAAGCTTTTATAAATCATGCATTAAATCGTCGGTTATATCAATTCAGCTCATCTCATTTTATTTAAGCAAAAATCCTAACAGAGTTGAACTGTACACAACCATTAACTGCTGTTTTATGGCTGCTTTGGTCATTGGTCTATCAATAATTCATGCTGAGACTAACGACGAAAACTGTGATTATAGCACTTCATTCTTAATGAGATGTTTAATAAAGGCAAACAAAATACTTTCCTTTTATGGAACCTTTAGCGACACTTCTGAAAGATTCAACACGATTGTAAGGTATATGATGGAAGCAATCGATTTTCAGAAGTTATCAGACGATACCAATGTGAACAAGATGGAAAACATTTATGATAGCTCCGAAAAAGATAGCTATGCTGATAGGGGAGACATTGAAAATCTTACAGATTTTCTACAATTTCAGAGATCTTTCGTTCCTTCCAACGCTTCTATAAACCAAAAATTTGATAATTACGAGACGGAAGAGGATTTAAGTGTCTTCATGTGTAATTTTGAGTCAAATGACTTATTTTTTGAGCATAGCATTCTGTCGCATTTAAGCTGAATGAGAATATCATCACTTTGTAGAGTTATAGAGGGCTATTTCTTCTTTTAGCAACTACAAGACACAACAATTAAGTCAACTTTCAGAGAACTTCTTTGAACATGAATTATTTATTTCTTACTCTATAGGTTATGTGGGGTGCGCCAATAAGTTTATATCTATTTAAATTGAGTTTTTAGGATTATTAGAGCTTCCTTGATTTGCTGAAAGCGACAGTGTGACGGATAATCATATTTAGCGAGTTATTATATATAGGATGAGGAGTTTTCTCGGACATGTTTCTAATCCCCCGTTTTTTTTTTCATGTAATTCAATTTTCATTTTTTTTCAAATCCGATTACCCCAGAAAATTCAATATCCGAAGCTATCATGTATCCGCTTTTGATGTGGGGTAAGTACCACTTTCGAAAAGTTTTTAGTGCATCTCCAGTATATATAAATCATGATAATCTTTAACTCTGTGATATAGAGATACAATCCTTAAATACAAAATTATATTACAAATGTCACAAGAGTTTACTGATACTGTCATAGAATCTTTTGGTCCCAAAAGTACACCGAGGTCTCGTAAGATCATGCTGTCTTTGATACAGCACATTCATGATTTCACGAGAGAAAACAATATTATGGTAGATGACTGGTTGTATGCAGTCAATTTTATCAACAGAATAGGTCAAATGTCCGATGACAAAAGAAATGAAGCTATACTTGTTTCAGATGTTTTGGGACTTGAGGCCCTTGTGGACACGCTTACTCATAACTCAGACAAGAATGACCACACATCGTCTGCCATTTTGGGCCCCTTTTACAGAGAAAATTCTCCCTTGTATCCCAAAGGACACTCAATTATTATCAAGGACGTAGGTGGTGAAAAGGCTTTAATTAAAGGGCGCATATTGAATACAGAAGGTAAACCATTGGCAGGAGCTAAAATTGAAGTGTGGCATTGTGCACCTAATGGGTTATATGAGCAACAGGACCCAGATCAACCTGATTATAATTTAAGAGGAACCTTCATTGCAGATGAGAACGGAGCTTACGAGTTTATAGGATTACGTCCTACAGCATATCCGATACCATACGATGGTCCCGCAGGCGATTTGTTGAAACTAATGGATAGACACCCTATGAGACCAGGTCATATTCACTGGAGAGTAACTCATCCAAGTTACCATTCATTAGTTACCCAAACATATGATGCAGAATGTCAATACAGTCTGGATGACTCCGTATTTGCAGTCAAAGAAGATATTATCATTAAATTTACGCCAGCTTCGGAAGCTCTGAAGAAGAGGGGTGTGCTGGTGGAGTTGGATTACGATATCACATTAACCTTGGAGTCTGAGATACAAAAATGCAGAGCTTCGAATGAGGGCCTTGACAATGATCAGGTAGTTCATTTATAAGATCTTGCGTATTTTCTATTCTCAAAAGACTGTGTACTTTTTGAGGGCTCTTTCCTTTATAAAAGACTTTTCTAAGACTTTTGGTCTTCAATCCAAAAACGTCAAATATGATAATTATATGAAACAAGCACACTGTAGAAGTTTATCTCGAGAATGAAGAATAATTCATTAATTGAAACACTTTTAACCTTCGTAACAAGAAAGAAAAGCCGATTTTGTGAATATTTGAATAAACTATACTTATTCGTTTTCGAAACCATTTAACAATAAAGTAATGGGACATTATATCTATATAAATTTCAGTAACAACTTTTCGGACATTAATCAAACGTTCGCAACTTTACGAGGTAGAGTACGAGAAACGGTAGTTATATGCAGTATATAGACAAGGAGATAACAAATGGGACGGCTCTGTCCTATTTTCTGTTTGCGAGTGCCAAGCAGTTCCTAATTTACTGAGATCTTATCTATGTCGCAATTCAGTAGCCGGCAACACTTCTTCCGCATCGATCGATGATAAAAATCAAAGATAAAAGAACAGGGCCCATAATGAAAAGACAAATAGAATAAATCTGTATTTGATATAAATAACTGTTGAGGTTTAGGTTTGAGCTGGTTTCCATTGAACGATAAGCTTTTATCAACATGTCAAACAGACTTGAAAACTCCAAAGAAAAAGAACAAATAAGGGTTGACATTGGAATAGTACCGAGTGCTAGAGGAGTGAGCGAGGAGTCATCAATCAAAATCTTCGATGAGAAGAGATTGAGAAGAAAGATTGACCGCTTGATTCTTCCATTTCTAATGATAATCTATGGGCTACAATTTCTTGACAAAACATTACTAAACTATGCGGGAGTTATGGGTATCAAAGATAACCTTCAAGGAAACGAATTCAGTAATCTAGGGACTATCTTTTACGCAAGCTATTTCGCAGGAGAAATCATTGTCAGTATTATGATTCAAAAATTTCCCATAGGACGACTTTTGGGATGCTGCGTTGCCCTCTGGGGAGCTATCATTTGTTTTCATGCTGCAACTAAACAGTATGCTGGTTTAATGGTTTTGAGAACTCTTTTGGGATTGTTTGAGGCCCCTGTTGCACCCTGTTTGATTGCAATTACAGCAATGTGGTGGACCAAAGCTGAACAGGCAAGACGAACTTGCTTGTGGTATATGATGATAGGAGTAGCTCAAATAATCGGAAGTTTGATATCATTTGGCTTCCAACACGTGAAATCAACAAATATTGCGAGCTGGCAAATACTCTTCGTCTTTATGGGTATTTTAACTTTCTTGGTTGGCCTATTAACTATTTACTTTTTACCAAACGATCCTGAATCATGTTCCTTTTTTACAAAAGATGAAAAATTAGCAACATATGAGCACGTCAAAGTGAATAACACAGGAGTAAAGAATAAGACGTACAAACCATATCAAATAAAGGAGTTGCTATTTCAAGATAAGCAAACCTGGATTTTAACATTGATCATGATTTTAGTACTGATTCAAAATGGTGCAATTACAAACTTTACTGGTATCATAATAGCTTCCTTTGGCTATTCTAATCAATTGGCTACGCTTATTCAAATTCCAACAGGTGTAGTCACAGTGTCCTGTACTCTTATTGCAGGATACTGTACTGGAAAATTTGGTAATAGAACCCTCATGATTATCGTCTTGTGTGTACCATCTTTGTTGGGCACTATATTAATAGTGGCTTTAAAAGAAGAGCAAAGAGTTGGAAGACTATTTGGGGTCTATCTTTTAAATGCAATTGAGCCAGTCATTCCCATAATATACAACTGGAATTCTGTGAACACATCAGGCTACACTAAAATAACCACCAGAAATGCTCTTACTTTATGCGCTTTCTGCGTTGGAAATATGATAGGTCCCCAAACTTTTCGGGAGACAGATGCACCGAACTATATTCCTGCTAAAATCACTTTGATAGTATTAAATGGCATAATCATGCTACTTTGTTTGGTCCTTCGTTTCATTGTCAAGTCTGAAAATAAGAAAAAGCAAATCTTAGAAATAGGAAGTGACAATTCTGAGCTTGATCTGGATTTGACGGATATCGAAAAAAAGAGCTTTCTTTACATAGATTGACATACATATTTGAATACTAATGACTTTCTATTACAAGCTGCTGGGTTTGTTTACTTAAGTTTCGCAGGCTTGAAGACAGCTTCCAGAGTAGACTCTTATGGATTGCAAGACAACGTTACCTAAGTTCTCTTTAAAATTATTTTATCAAAAGTGAAAATATCAAACAGTCTCGATAACTCAAAAGAAAGTTTGAAACTTGAAACATAAAGTCAGGGGAATAAAACTGTTAATGGCAACAAGAATATCCACGAAACGCATCCTTAAATTTCTTTGTAGCATAAAGTAGGTTTTACTCATTTGAAAAACCATGGTTTTTCACTTCTCTTGGGTCGCAAGCTATGAACCTGATGATATAGGCTGCAAAAACTGTTCCTCCCTATGAATATTCAAAATCTTAAATTAGAAAAGCGAAGCAACAACTCAATTCCTATTATCTCTCTTAGTAATTTGCTTATCATACAACTCCATCAAACCTTTTTCTTTCTTTTTTTTGGGACTTTTTTACAAGCACATTATTATTTGGTTGAAATCGACGCCAATATCTGCATAGATAGTGCTCGGAGAACCTTGAAGGACTTCCGTATTTCTTTCGCTCAAGTAGAACCTAAGTAAGACACAATGAAAAACGCCTATCATCTGCTTCGTCGTCGACACGAAGACATAATATTCTCCTCTTCCGTGAACCCTTTCTCGTAGATTCATTATTATTTGAGTCAGAATTATCTTTATATGCAATCCCGGATAAAAATTCAGGACCGGTCGGAACGAAGCGTTGACCGACTTATGATAGACTAAACCATAAATTATTACAAACGGCTAAGATGAGTTCAGTTAAAACAGAGTATGGTTGATGGTAAGTCAGAAGATTTGGGTGATCAAAAGCTCGAAAGCTTGGAAAGCAATGATACAGACCAAAAAAAGTTAGATCTAGAACAGTTTTGCGTTCAATTTGATGGAATTGATGACAAGGAAGATTCTAGTAGCATGTCAAGGTGGCATAAATGGCTAATTGTCATTTTGATTTCATTAACATCGTTATGTGTCACTTGCATCTCTTCATGCTGGTCTTTAGCGTCTGAGAATATTATGAGACATTTTAATGTCGGACATGAAGTAAGTACTTTAGGGATATCATGCTATATTTGGGGTTTGGGAACAGGCGGAATTTTTCTTTCACCAATTAGTGAGTATCATGGCAGAAAGATGGTATACATACTTGGTTTGGGCCTAGTAGTTTGCTTCCAATTTTTAACAGCATTCTGCAATAATTTAGGTGGAGTACTTTTTGGGCGCTTCATGTCCGGATTCTTTGGTAGCTCTTTCATGTCAGTTGCTTCGGGATCTTTTTCTGACTTATTTAAAGCAAAAGAATCTGCAAAGATAGCTGAAAATAAAGATGCTAATAAGGAATTATCTAATGCTATGATTCTTTATTCAGTTTCACCATTTATTGGACCTGGTATAGGACCGTTGATTTCAGGATTTGTAAATGCAAATTTAAACTTCAGATGGACATTCTACATTATGATCATTTGGTCAGCCTTTTTATTAATTCTAGTCATAATATTTGTGCCAGAGACATACGAGCCTGTGCTATTGAGAAAGAAAGCCATCAGGATTCGGAAAGAGAGAGAGGACGAAAGATATTATGCTCCAATAGAACGAAAGGATGTTACTCTTTATGAAAGTATTATTATCTCATCCAAAAGACCGATCTTATTGATATTTAGAGATTATATGACGTTGGCGCTTTGCTTCTATACTGGGTTTTCATTGGCGATTGTATATCTATTCTTTGTTGCAGTTCCATATATATTCTCAGAAGTTTACAATTTTTCACTAGAGGCCCAGGGAATGTCGTTTTTAGGATTAGTGATAGGGATGGCGTTGACATCGCTTCTATCTCCCTATTTTGTGAACTTGCAATATTCAAAGTTGATGAAAAAAAATAATGGTAAAAGCCAACCCGAATTCAGGTTCATCTCTTTGATAATAGGAGTATTTATAGTTCCTATAGGACTATTTTTTTTGGCTTGGACAACATATTCACTGGTCCATTGGATAGTACCGATAATAGCGACAGGTGTTTATGGTACAGGCACCATCCTTGTCTTTAATGGTATATTCTCTTATACCGTCGAAGCTTATAGATTATATGCGGCATCGGCTATGGCCACAAATTCTTTTATCAGATCTTTAATGTCTGGTGTATTTCCTTTATTTGGTCTTCAGATGTACAAAGGAATGGGTATTCATTGGGCAACAACATTATTAGGTGCTTTCGCCTGTTTGATGATTCCAGTGCCCTTCTTCTTTTACAAATATGGAGAAAAGTTAAGGAAAAAAAGTCCCTATACGTGGTCCGAATAGAATAAATAGATGGAATATATATGTAAAATTTAGCATTGGCAGAAAATCAATTCAAAAAGTCTTGAATCTTTTTTATCAGGCTTTTTTCAGTAATAGATTGGATTGATTCTTATATATTATGTTCAAATTATATATATATACATATATAATTTTACGCCGCAGAAAAACACAATACTTGGTTCGATATGAAGCTAGCAAGCAATAACACAGATGGGACTAAAGCAAATATACGCATTTGTAATGTATTCCCAATAATGGTCCCTTTTGAATGGCTCATACTTTTTCCTAATGGCCAGGGACGCAAAATTTGGTTTTATCGTTAGGGGCCTGGCCGATTGGCTTCATGAACTTTTGCAATGAATGCTTTCATTCTACTCTATTAGAATTTCTCGGGGCATGAAATTTGTTGAGGTCAGGAATATCATGCCTTGCTTGATGGCTAATCAAGAGAGCAAGGGAAATAGAGCACTTTGGATTTGTGACAACGTTTCCAAGTTTGCTACTCTTTAACACAACTAAACATTCGTTAGTCATTTATCTACCGTCCAATTATGCTGTCTGACTCGATATGTTTTCTGAAACATTTTATGTAATTTCACTGGTAAACGAAGATAAGTTTCTTCTCTCGATGCTAGCTATCTTGTTTAAACCTACTCGGTTGATATGTTAAATGTGGATCCTTTATAATCTGGATTAAAGTTACTGAAAAAAGTTCCAATAGATAAATTCCATAGTCAATTAAATGTGATTTTAAGAAATAAAAAGCTCCGAGCCTGAAAATTATACGAAATGTTCACCAAACATATCGAAAATACTTCTCCTTTTCAATGTCTGTCAAATCTAACCCTTCTTCTTCTACGAAGTTTTCGGGAACAGGGCCATATTTCTTATCTCGCCTTGCATTTTCATAAAGACAACCCACACCATACGCAATTATACTTAACACTGCTGCTGCAGTGAATCCCAAAATAGCACGGTAACCTGTTTGGTAAGTAGGAGCCTGACTAGTAATAAAAAATTGTGGAGCAATAATGTTGGAAACGCAGTATGAAATAAAGTTTACAGCATTTACAACAGTCTTCTTTGTGTGGCCAGAAGTGTTTGCCATCGATAAAGTTGTCATACTAACATATGGACCCCAATAAAAGTAAAAGAAGTAGTACGCTGCTAGCAACTTGCCGCTATCTAAGCTCATCATCAAAGCACAGCATATAAGGGGACACAAGCATACAATTGCAGTGCTTATACTTCTGTACTTTCTAGGGTACTTTAAACTGGGTAAAGCTATCAACCAGCTGCTCAAAGTCATAAAAATACCAGTTGGGATCCCCAAAAGCGTTGTGTTAAGGGGAGAATAACCAAGGCCCGATACAATTTGGGCAGCAAATGTCACTAACCCACCGTTACTGATGTTAATGGATAAAACGAAAATAGACATGACCCAGGTTTTCCAGTCCATCAAAGCCTCCCACAGTTGATTCTTTTTAAAAACAGAATTTTTTGTACCTGTCATGTTTTCCATTGTTCTGTGGACAGCAATATAACTTTCCCTTTCATTGAATAAGCGACATGACATTGGCGAATCAGGCAACAAGAAAAACATTATAATAGTAAAGAAAAATGTTATGGCACCAAAAACTAAAAAGAGCAAACGCCAATTGTCAATTGCAGAGTGGGCATGTCCTAATCCATAGGATAGAATACCTGTTATGACGGAAGAAAATCCCGAAAACCAAATGGCAGTCCTAAAGGGCTGTTCCGATTTCTTGTAGAACATTGCGGTGATAACAGTTAAAGATGGAAAGAGAAAAGCCTCTCCCATTCCAAGTAGAAACCTCATAGCTGCTAGCGATCCAAAATTTTTACCAGCAGCCATACACATCAACACAATACACCAGGCGAAAAAAGATGTGCATAATGTTTTGGAAACTGGAAGCTTTTGAATAATGTAGTTTGCCGGAAACTCCATTAACAAGTATCCAAAATAAAATATCGATCCAAGCCAAGAATACTGATTGCCAACTAAATCAGCATCAACTTTCATGCCATAGATGGCTGCATTAGATATAATAATCTTATCAGCAGCCGCAAGTGTGATAACAATTGTCATAATTGGCATAAGCATCCAGTCAATCTTTCTTAATACTTTCTTCGCTTCCTCTGGCGTATAATTTGCATGCTCTGAGTGATCTTGTAAGAACTTAGCACCCGCATCGAGATCTTTGGACCTTTCATCAACCTTTTCTAGTACTTCTAGTTCATATTGTTCCAGAGTTCTCTTTTCTTCGCTGATTCCTCCTACTTCGCTTTCACGGCTAGAATGAGTAATGCTCATATTTGCCATGTATGTAAAATGTATTCTTGAATCCGAAAATACTGAGCTGAGTCTCTCAATATAAATATTAACTTTTCATCTTGCTTTTCATGTCGATCGTTATAGAAGATAGTTATCGGCCATTAGAGCTTTTGATAAGAGTACACCTTCCTGAAAATTTTCTTTAGAGTTTTCCAGCGGAAACTGTACGCGCGCTGCATTCACGGCTTTTTTTTCCGTTTTAGCTCAAGCCGATCTCATCTTTATCAGAAGATATATCGGAGATTTCGCAACTTCGTTAGTTTTTAAGGACCTTGGTTGTATTCATAAATTCTTTATTAATTGCAATAAGATCATTGATAACGAAGTCAAATTTCAAGTATCTTTTGACTAATTTAAGACATTAGAAATCAAGCAAAATCTAAAATGAGCAAGAAGATTATAGTTGTAGGATGTGGGGTAATGGGATTATCTACGGTGGTTCACTTGGCTGAAAGAGGAGATTACGAAATAACTGCAATGGATGCCTATGAGGTTCCTTCTCCATGGTCAGCAGCCAACGATATTAATAAAATTATTCGTTCGGAGTACAAAGAATTCGTTTACACCAAGTTGTCAGTCGAAGCAACAAGGCAATGGAGAACGGACCCGATTTTTGAGGGCGTTTACAAAGAATGTGGTAGAATTTTGATGACACCTTTGCATCATCAGGGACGTCAAAAGTATGAGAAAGAGAGCATTATGAATTTAAGAAAAATTGGCAATGAGGGACGCAAAATTGAGAACCTACAAGGAGGCCATGCTTTAAGAGATAAGTTTGAAATGCTCGAAAATAACCGTGTTCATGATAACGAGGTAGCAAGGTGGAATCCAGAAGCTGGGTTGGCGCACTCTGCTAATGCTCTTCGAGCTATGTATGAAAAGGCAAAGAGTTTAGGAGTGAAGTTCATATTTGGAGAGGCAGGTCGAATAATCAAAGTAGAAGAAAGGAACCAAAAACATTACGTCTTAGCAGCAAATGGTACACTTTACACGGCTGATCAGATAGTACTTTCGGCTGGGGCTTCTTCGGGATATATAGTGGATTTGAAACAGCAGCAAGCAGCTACTGGTTTATTTGTTACACACATTCAACTCACTTACGATGAATATGAAAGATTTAAAAATATGCCGATCGTATTCGATGCCGAAATGGGCTATTTCTTTCCTCCAGATCCAGAGACTAGAGTTTTGAAGATTGCGTTGCCGGGATCGGGCGCATCAAACTTTGTCAAGGATCCTTTTGATGGTCGTAAAGCGAAGAGTTTACCTAGATATAAGCAGCAGAACCCCAGTGATACGATTCCCCGTAGCAGTATCTCCCAGGTTCAAAAGCTCTTAGAAAAATATGTTCCTGAGCTAGCGCACCATACCATTTTTAACAGCAAATCATGCTGGATTGCAGATACTTACGATTCTCACTTTATCATCGATCAAGTTCCAGGTTCGAAGAATCTTTTCGTAGCTACGGGTGACAGTGGTCATGCCTTCAAATTTTTACCTAACATTGGCAAATACATTGTTTTAAGATTAGAAAATAGATTGGATGCAGAGCTCAAAGAGCTCTGGAGATGGAAAGACGAAACAAGGGCTTTTGATTCGACATCCTTGGATTGGAGAGTTGGAACTGATAGCTTAGATTTTAGTGAGATCAAGTGGGCCGAAGAAAATGGCATGCTCAGATGCAGTTTATAAAGATATAGACGTATTTAGCCTGAAATAAGACAGCAAAGTAGATCTACAGGATTCAAGCATCATTATTCAGAATATAGCAAACCTGGTATATTTCTTTGACTTCCAAGTCGATAATTATCTCTGTGATATACGTTTATTTCGTAAGATCTTGTTCCTTTCAAAGTGCATTTAGCTTACGCAAATTATTACTCAAAGGGGAATTTTTCGTTTTTTTTTTAGCGGGCGCGTGGAGTTTCCTCCGTATCGCTTTTGTCCTGGTTTATTTGATATTCGATCCACTCATCAGTGATTACTGATAAAGAGATGGGCGTATCTAATGCTCAAGGAAACCGGGGGAAATAAATAAATGATAAATTAACCGCCAAACTTCGTTTAAGAGTTCATAAATAGTCCACTGAGTGAGTCTCATTTTAGTACTTAGATCATCGACAGCAAGATTTTTAAAATATGACTTTAGAGGGTGGAATTAAAGTGGCTATAGATCGCGGTGGAACATTCACTGATGTTCTTGCTATCATTCCAGGAAAAAAAGATTATGCTTTCAAATTACTCTCCGAAGATCCATCTAATTACGAGGATGCAAATATTGAAGGAATCAGAAGGGTATTAGAGTGGGCTACTGGAAAGTCTTATCCAAGAGGTCAACTTTTGGATACATCAAGTATTTCAAGTATTCGATTGGGAACTACAGTTGCGACTAATGCTTTGTTGGAAAGAAAAGGTGTTCCTACAGCATTGCTTACCACAGAAGGATTCAAAGATCTACTTCATATTGGTAATCAATCTCGTCCAGATTTGTTCGATTTAAATATCAGAAAACCAGAAGTTCTTTATAAGTGCGTAGTAGAGGTGGAGGAAAGAGTGACATTGCCTGCTTACACAGAAGATGCATCAGGATACACAGCAGACGATTTGACTGATGGTAGCGAATACGTACTCGCAACGACCAAGGAAGTAGTTCAAATTGTGAAGCCCCTAAACGTGGATAAGACGAGAAGACAGTTACTAGAACTAAAGGAAAATGGAATTGATTCGATTGCCGTTGTACTTATTCATGGATACAATTATCAGGATCATGAGAAAAAAATTGGGGAGATTGCAAAAGAGATTGGCATTAAAAATATATCTTTATCTCACGAAATCCTTCCAATGATAAAGGTAGTTAATAGAGGTCATTCTACATGCATTGATGCTTATCTTACTCCAATAATTAAGGACTACATTTCAAGCTTATTAGCTGGCTTTGAAAAAAATTTTGAAGAAAACACTAGAATTGAGTTTATGATGTCTGATGGAGGTTTATGTCATTACCAAAAATTCACTGGCTTAAAATCTTTATTGTCAGGACCCGCAGGTGGTGTTGTTGGTCAGGCCCTAACGTCATTTGATATCAAGGATGGTACACATACTGTTGGGTTTGATATGGGTGGTACTTCTACGGACGTTTCTAGGTATGCAGGCGAATATCAGCACGTATTTGAGACAATAACTGCTGGTATTAAAATAGCTTCACCACAATTGGATATCAATACAGTTGCAGCGGGCGGTGGTTCCATTTTGTCATATGAAAATGGGATATACACTGTTGGGCCTGAGAGCGCATCGGCACATCCAGGTCCCGTTTGTTATAGAAAGAATGGAAATAAATTAACAGTTACAGATGCCAACTTGATGTGTGGAAGAATTTTGCCTGAATTTTTTCCTAAAATATTCGGCCCTAATGAAAACGAAGCTTTAGACAAAGTAGGTGTGGTAAAGAAATTTGAGGAATTGGCGAGTCAGATTAATTCTGAGAATCCTCAAATGAAACCTAAAACAGCTATTGAAATTGCTTTTGGATTCCTCAAGGTTGCAAATGTTGCAATGGCCAAGCCTATTAGACAGCTTACCGAAAATAAAGGATATGATGTTACAAAACATAATTTAGCTTCTTTTGGTGGTGCTGGTGGACAGCACGCTTGTTCAATTGCAAAAACACTTAAAATAAAAAGGGTAATAATTCATAAATACTCTTCAATTTTGTCAGCTTATGGTATTGCATTGGCTGATGTGGTCCATGAGTCTCAGAGACCTACTTTGTGCTCATATACTGAAGCTTCTAAAGCTCATTTACTTAAAGAGTGTGAAGACTTAAAGAAGGAAGTAGCTCAAGAATTAGAGGATCAAGGAGTAGATAGCGTGAATTATCAAATCTTTTTTAACATGGGGTATAAGGGTTCTGATTCTAAGTTGATGATATCAGAGAACGCTAATGAAGATTTTTTAACAACCTTTTATGCAAAACACCAAAGAGAATTTTCATTTAATGATATGGATAGAGAAGTGATTGTTAGTGACGTGAGAGTGAGGGGCAGTGGCAATGTGAATAAAATCACTGAGCTGTCCCCGTTTGATGCTTTAGAATCCACCAAAACTAAGCGCGTTGCTGATGGAGTAGAGAGACTCAAATCTCCTGTCTACTTCGACGACGGCTTTATTGACTCGAAGGTTTACTTCTTAGAAGATCTAAATGTTGGCGATGTGATACCTGGTCCAGCGATCGTCTTAGATGCTACTCAAACTATTGTAGTAGAACCAAGTTGTGATTTGACAGTATTGCCAAGGCACGTAATTATTGATTTGCAAGAAGATCAGCTGGATATTACTTCTACCGTTAAGACAGAAACCATTGATCCTCTTCAACTCTCAATTTTTTCGCATAGATTTATATCAATTGCAGAGTCTATGTGTACTACTTTACAAAAGATAGCAGTTAGTGCTAATATCAAAGAGAGAATGGATTTCAGCTGTGCATTATTTGACCAAGAAGGTAACTTAGTTGCGAATGCTCCTGCGGTTCCCGTTCATTTAAGTTCTATGTCGTTTGCCGTAAAATATCAAATTAAGTACTGGGGAAATTCTATCAAAGAAGGAGACATTTTGGCTACTAATCACCCTAAAGCTATGGGAACTCATTTACCCGATATTACTATCATATCACCTGTATTCGTCGATGGAAAAATTCGCTTCTTTGTCCTGTCAAGGGCTCACCATGCTGAGATAGGTGGAACCGTTGCGGGATCTATGGATTCGTCTGCGACACATCTTGATATGGAAGGAGCAAAATTTATAGCTTGGAAATTGGTCCTGGGTGGTCAGTTTGATTATGATGGTGTTCAAAAATATTTCGTGGATGATCTCAAGACAATACCTGGGTCTTCTCCTACTAGAAAGATTGAAGATAACATCGCTGATTTAAAAGCTGAGATAGCTGCAAATCAAAAAGGTATTTGTTTACTCTTAGATCTTTGTGACGAGTATAATACCGAACTAGTATTATTTTACATGAAAGCTATTAAACAAACGTCAGAATTAGCAGTTCGGAGATTTCTTAAAAATATCGCAAAAGAAAACAAGCATAGATTACCTCTTAGGGCAATTGATTTTATGGATGATTGTGCAAAAATCCAATTGGAAATTGACATTAACGAAAGTGATGGATCGGCTGTTTTTGATTTCACTGGTACATCCGAGGAAACTTTTAACTGTTTCAACGCACCTCAAGCAATCACTTTTGCTTGTATCACATATTGCTTAAGAACTCATATCACTAATGGTGATCTCCCTTTGAACGAAGGTGTATTAGCACCAATTAAAGTCATCATTCCAGAAGGAACTGTACTTAATCCGAGTGTAACGGCCGCAGTCTCAGGTGGAAACGGAATAACGTCACAGAAAATAACTGATACTATTTTGAAAGCTTTTGGGACTGTTGCAGCATCTTATGGATGTATGAATTGCCTATGCTTTGGCCAAGGAGGAATTGACAAGAATACTGGTCAAATGATATCTGGCTTTGGATTTTGCGAAACTATAGGAGGTGGATCTGGTGCCGGAAAAGGCTTCAATGGGTTCAGTGGAACTCAGTGCCATATGACAAATACATTGATGACAGACCCTGAAGTTTTGGAGCAGAGATATCCTGTCATCTTACGCCAATTCTCGATTAGAAAAGGTAGTGGTGGCCGCGGCAAATGGAACGGTGGTGATGGTTTAATACGTGAGTTGGAATTCACATCACCTTGTCATGCTTCTGTTTTAACTCAAAGAAGAGTGTTCGCTCCTTATGGTATGGCTGGCGGTGGCGATGGGGCTCGGGGTCAAAATAAACTAGGAAGATATGATAAGAATAGAGGATCAATTTTTTGGAAGCATCTTGGTTCAACGGCTGAAATTGAGCTTCAGATTGGTGATATTATAAAAATATTAACACCTGGTGGAGGTGGCTACGGTATTGTCGATGAGGAATATAAAGAAACTTCTGAGAATACTAGAAAAGAACACTATCCAGCTGCGGGAGGATCGTGTGCTCTTCTTCAAGAGAGCCTTAATTGTTCACAATAAATAGGTAAATAGATAGAATTTATCATAATGTATTCTAACAGTCTTGTAAAGAAGTAAAGTTGTAGCTATCTACTGCATATACATTAAGATGCAAAATAGATAAATCGGTCGTGTTTTCTTACAGAAAACAAGGAAAGCGTAACCGCCTGATATGTACCAATTTCAATAGATTCAAGATCCTTCCGAAGTGACCATCTTAAAGTATAGAAAACATGAAAAGAACATCTAAGCGCTTTACTAGGTCAAGATCGGGATGTAATACTTGTAAAAGTAGAAGGAAAAAATGCGATGAAGGGAAACCAACGTGTAAAGCTTGTCAACGACTTCAGCTTCCCTGTACTTATAAAATTGACCTAACATGGAACATGAATAATCACCGAGTACACCATTTAGACACCTGTACCCCGAAAGTTTCATTGGATTACGTGATAAGTGTCACGAATCATGACTTCGAGACAAGTATGTTACTAGGAAGCTTAAATTCAGTAAATGGGACACATTCCGATAAAGAAAACGAATTAATTATGAAAAAGATTCGGGAAAATCATATATTAGAAGTCAATTCTGGTCATGAAAACTCATTTGAGTCATTTGAACGTGATATAGATGTGGAGGTTGAGCTCTTTGAATATTATATTAATGTTGTGTCTGAGAAAAAGTCATTTTCCAATACTGCCTTTAATCAGTTTAAAACATTAGTGGTGCCAAGTAGTATAACCTCGCCTGCATTATTCCAGTCAATTATAGCTATAACAGCGAAAGAGATACATAAAAAGGGTTCCGAGAGGTCAGATTATTACGCTAAGGTAACTTCTAAATACAAAGATGATGCTATTAATAGTCTCTATAAAATACTTGATAGTGAGCCCAATTTTATCTCAAATCAGTCATGTAATGGTCTAAACGAAATTATAATTACGATACTTATGTTGTGCTCTTTGGAAATTAGTGACAAAGGAAACATGAGATGGATCAACCACCTTAAAGAAAGTTGTCTAGTATTCAGTTCGTTGCTGGAGACAAAGATATTATCATCCGAAACTCTTCTTTTTGCTTACAGGTATTTCACTTTGAGATACATTCTATTATTGACAACTTTAAATGGGAGAGAGCTCCATAATATAATTGAAACTATACCTTGGCCAATAATTGATACATTCTTCCAGAACGACAAAATTGACTATATGCTAGGCTGCTCTCCGAGATTATTACTCTTGATTTATGAGGGTGTGCTAACCCAAGGAAATCGAGAGACTCCAAAGAAAGATGCTGCTGAAATGCTATATCAACTTTATAAAAAGCTTGGAGACCTCAAACAGAGTCTAGATGAGAATGATGATGGCTCACTACAGCTCTACCTTTGCTCAAGTGCTTATTTGTTGTCAGCAAAAGTATACTTGCACAATTTGTTTATTCAGCTTACCGGTAAAGATGAAGCCAAAAATATAAACACAAATTATTGTTTTGATGACGATCATTTGATAATAAGAAATTTACTAGGAGTTTTAGAAATATGTACAAAAAAATCAGATTCCCAAAATTTGTTTCCCACTTGGTGTCTATTTATTGCAGGGATATGTCATACTGACGAAGAATACAGAGCTTCGATACTAAAAATATTTCAAAACCTTGAAACTTTTTGGCCCCTGGGGTCACCAACGGGGATTTTGAGAGCAATCAAAACGATTTGGAGGATTGAAGATTTCTCATTTGATCCTGCAGTTTTGAAGGGAGATTGGAGAGACATATTGAGCATAGTGGGATTTAAACTAGCATTGACATAAATTCTTTTGATTTTTGTCTTATCTGAGAAATGTGACTCAAGCAGCCCAAAACATATGAAAGAAAAAATCAAATATTGTATACTTTGCGTATGATGATATCGTATTAAAGAGCATTCAAAGGACGTGGGTACAAACAAACCTCGTCCAAGCGGATTATTCTGTAAAAGTTATTAATCGAATACTTATTATGGACAAAATACATTCTAAAATAAGAAAATACACGTAATAAATCCCATTAAGTTATCCTGCAAAATACACTTTCATATTATTCTAGTTTATCTTTTTAAATCCCTGTAACTAACACAGAAGAGTTTTTTTCCAATTACATACCTATCACCATCAAATTCAAACCATTTATTCTCACTAGATCCCCAGCCCATTGGGCCCGGTCCCCAGGTAGGAATATAGCAAACCTCATCCCAATTGCATTTTGAGGAGCATTGAGTAAAAATTGACCAATTCAATTGATGAAGAAGGTGATTGAAATCTTGCTTTAATTGCAAGAGTTCGGTCTTAAAGTCGTCAAATCTTACTTCCGTCGGCTTAACGTAAATATCAGCTAAAATTCGTTTACTGATTTCGAAAACATTAAAAATTGTTGATTGAATTGTTGACTGAATTTTGAAAATAGATGAATAAATTAATATCTCAGCCGAGGAGGTTAAAGGGTAGTTGTAATAAACATAATCTATAATGGCATTATCGAAGGCTTTCTGCATTTTGATCTCAGAATCTTTTATTGTATCATCTGAATATCTTCTGACGAAATTAAACGTCAATTCTGTCATATTTTTTGCCACGAGATCTAAAGAATTACGAAGTGATTTTTTGTGATGATAATCGAATTCTGTAAGTGTAGTGTTCAACAATATCAACATAGGCCCAAATTTATCAACTATTCGATTAGATATAAGTTGCCAATCTGTCTTCATGTAAGGTTCAACGGCACTGTGTAAATTAGTTTCAAGCTGACCAATTATGTCTTGCTTTAATTGGGGAGATAAATGATTTATCCTTCTATGGTAAGGACTAGGATTGATCCAAGTTTTATTGATAGGTGTGACCATCTTAGAAAAATCAAGTAGAATCCTTGGTTCCCTATTATCGGCTATAGCACCTGCCTGTATATGCTCAAATCCTTTCATGGCATCAACGATATCTAAAATCAGAGACCTATTCAGCTCTAAGTCACCACTAGGGGTAGAGGATTCGCCAGGGAAAGAAAGGAGATCAGTGGCGTTGTTCAAAGTAACATTCGAAACTAGATCAAGATGGTTTTTAAAATCACATATGACTATCTCAAAACCAATCTCCAATCTTATAATTCCATCTAATCCAAAGGGCTTTCCCCACTCGCAGATCTTTGCAGATGCCTCATACTCATTCACTCGTTCATCAGCGTCTTCTTGTTTGCTGAGGATTAGTTGCTGATCCATCTCTCCCGTGTTAGTCTTCGCAGCGGAAGCACCATCCAAGTAAATCAATTTTGTCAACGGTTTAGTTGTTCGAAAGGTATATAAAAATGGCGTCTTCAGATTACGCGGATGATTATCACCTGGTCCACCGGGTCCTCCAGGTCCTCCATGGCCACCAGGTGCTGGTGGCTTTTTACCGTTCCCTGGTGGGTGGCCATGCGACTTTCCATTTCTAAAGACATGGGCAAAGTCGTAACTAAATTCGTAATCCATAGCGATCCATTCAAACAGCTCAGGTATGACTGGAGAGGATGTCGAGTGGTAAAGTAGAGTATTGGGTGGGATGTATGCCGGTATAAAGGAAATTCCAACTGGATTCAAGTTAGCATTTTTCTGTTTTAAAGCGCCATGAACTGTGTTGAAAACTGCTGTAGCATTTTCAAAATCAATTGGAAATTTTTCAAATATATCAATAGGTTGCTTGAAAGGCTCATCAATTGTCTTTTGTGTGGTATAAACAGATAAACGAGACTCCTTGAAGAGGTCCCTAATTGTACTGAAATAGCTTATAATGAAAACTCCGAAAAATACACTAACACCAACCAACATTAACCCAAAATTAGAACATTTTGACGGGATAATCATTTCGAAGATGCTACTCCTTAGTTTAACAGCTCATAAAGTATCTGATCAAGTATACTCTGCTTGATTAGTTTGTTGTAGGGGATGAAATTTATTCTTTTCATAACTTTAAACACTTCGAGCCTCACAATCAAAAGGTAACAAGGCTTATCAGATAAAAGCCCCGATATCGGATTTAGGACGAGGTGATTCCACAATAAGCAAAAACTCAACTAGTGGAACTACAGCAAACTAAGGTCCAATTACTGGAAGCTGAACCAAATACTGGCAAAGCAATATGTCTTATACTTTACCTAGGGACATTTATTCTCGTATTTACGGCGTCGCATTCAAGGGTCTTATCATAACCAAATCGAGAATAAATCTAAGATCTAAACTTTCAGCTAGATCTGATTCCAGTATATATTTATATATTTATTTTTAGTTTTTATCTATATGCTTACTTTGAAGCAAATTGGCATCAATAGATATGATCAGGAAGACTTTTTTGACTTCATCCTATTACCTTTTGGGACCCTAGCGAACCAGAAGAGAGCTATCGTCAAAAGGATATTTATACCAATAAAACTGACAAAAATACCCCAATTTCTCCATCTCTGACTCCAAAAAACATTGATCGTAGCCAAATAATCATTTGTTTCTGTCATAGGACAGAAAGCACACTCAGAAGTCGTATCATTGTTAAGCAAATATCCTCCTGCGATTTTCATATAACTTTCCATGTACTGACCACATGTGTCTCCAGATGGGGGATTAAACCTTACAAAATTTGCATCCGTGCAACTTAGCTTGGTGTTCGATAAACTGGTGGCCAAAACTCCTTGAATTAAGTAAGTAAATGGTGAACATCTGTACATGAATATCCAAAACCTTGGAAATACTTCTGGAGTTGCAATCACTCCACAAAATAATAAGCAGAAGGTGAAAAGAGTGACAGCTAAATTCCCTGCATTTTCAGGCAACTCACTAAAGGATCCACATAAATGCCCCATGGTGGAAATGTATACATAAAATGCCATTATAAACAGCCAAACAGTAGCTCCACGGCCATTGACTTGATCTGTAGCTTCGGCATTTTCATATAAACCAACGGGATAATACCAACAGAAGAAACTCACAGTTCCAAGTACAACCTGATATGGGATTTCGGAAGTAATCTGAGCTGTTATAAAAGCGAGCCAACTAAAAGTCTTTGATGGAGCCTCTCGCACTTCATAAACATCTCTTTGGCCCATAAAACGAGGCATCATTTGATTCACCATAGTATTAAACGGAATAAGCATCATAAAGAATGAGAACATTTGATTTTGCAAACCTTGAGGTGTTCGTCTTGATTTGAAAAACGAAAAACCATTGAAAATTGAAGCTGTAACAATAAGAAAAACTTTACCATATATGTAGTCAGGAGATCTCCAATTCTGCTCAAGGGCTCTTTGGCTGACAATGAGGTACTGTTTCCAAAAAGGCAGTGCATAAGATTTATGGGCATCTGGAGCCTTGTCTTCAGGGAGTTTGACTAGTTCACGTTCCATGTAGTCTAATTCCTTTTGCACCTCTTGAAACTCTGTGGACTTTTTCCATACTTCATGATAGTCCTGAGTCACTTTACTTCCTGGAGCAGCACCAACAACATCAAGCATCCATTCCGCTGGGTTAGCTTCAGGAGGACAAGGAGCACTTCCGTACTTCTCAAAATAATTAATCAAAGTACGGCAATTCTTACCCAAATCTCCAAAATAAACTGTTTGACCCCCCTTTTGCAAAAACAACAAGCGATCAAATTCTTGCAATAAAATAGCGGATGGTTGATGAATGGTACACAAAATAGCTTGCCCATGGTCAGCTAATTTCCTTATTAACGTACAAACGGACCATGCTGTCTGCGAATCCAAACCAGAAGTTGGCTCATCTAAAAATATAAGTAATTTAGGTTTAGCAGCCAACTCAACCCCAATAGTTAACCTTTTCCGTTGCTCTACATTAAGTCCTTCACCAGTTACTCCGACCAAAGCATCAGCGTAAGTTCTCATCTCCAATAAGTCGATGACATATTCAACGTATTCATCTTTTTCTTTCTTAGATACATGATTAGGCTGCCTTAAGTATGCAGAAAACCTTAAAGATTCTCTCACAGTAGAGCTTGCTAAGTGAAGGTCTTGCTGCTGACAATAACCTATTGATCTTTGGAAAGAGGAATCTAAAGGTCGTCCATTAACCATCCTAACACCATCTGAAATCACACCTGAAGTGAGTCTGTCACACAAGCAATTTAAAAGGGTAGTCTTTCCAGCTCCTGATGAGCCCATCAATGCAGTAAGCTGACCGGGTTTTACCCAACCATCAACATAGGACAACAAAGTTCTAGTTTCAGATTTTATCTTAACATCGTACTTTAGACGCCTCCAGTGAAATATGTTATGATTAGGGGGAATTTTACTATCAGCACTTTTTTCATTACTCAGCTCTTCAGAGGCTTCTATTTGGTCCCCAAGTTGAAAATTTTCCTTCTTACCAGATTCTAAATCATTCGTCTTCGCATTCGCTTTTTTTGAAAGCTTTTTATATCTTCTCAAAGTTCCTTTTAGGTAGAGTGCAACCTCTCCTTTTTGCTTCCCGGTTCTTATCATCTCAGTCAAAAAGAGATACACTAATAAAAAGAACACAAGAAAACCCATAGATATTCCAAAGTTTCTCCATTTATGATTATTGCTGAACAGAAATGCTAAGTTAAGATATCTAGAACCTTGGACTTCCAGCTGACCCGCTGTGGAACCAACAGCACTACATCCTCTATTATATGCTCCGACATTATCGTATGAACCACCAGAAGGAATTACCTGATCGCATTCTAATTCTCTATGTGCAAACTCGTTCTCCATGACAGATTCAAACACATAACCTAAAGGATTTAGATAGTTGATCCATCTGCACCATCCCAACATACTGGGGATAGGTATCACGAAGCCAGTAAATATAACCAAGGCCAATAGTAAGGATGTAGCCATTGTCATTGCTCCTGCAAAAGACGAGAATATAGCCCCTAGGCATCGAAAGATGTGAGACATAGTTATAGTAGCAACAAAAACCATCAACCAATAGAAGAAAAATCGTCCTGGATTACGACGTAAATTCACAAGAAAATAAACAGGAAAATTAAAAGCAGTCGACAGGATGATCTTGTTGGGAAGCTCAGTCAAAATTGATGCCAAAGCGTCTGCAGAAGGTCTATACAATGCATAATTTCTATGCTTTTCCACAATTTGTTTAGACTCAAAAATTGAAAGAATTTCTAACAAAGATAAAAAGGCGTTGAACAAAAGACTGAAAAACAACGCAGCGCCTCTTGAATAGAAAGTGCTTGTAACATTTTGCCTATTATACAATGCCGAGCCTAGAACTAAGCCCATAAAAAGTTCACTCATGATAGACTGAATTGTATAAAAAGGACTTCTTTGAATTTTCCAGATGTTTCTCATCATCAAATACTTCACTTGCATAAAAAACGAAACTGTGTATGCGGAAGAAGAAGGCACATGGTTAGATTTTCTGCTTCTCTGCGCTAAGTCATATTCTTCTCTCTTTTTTGAGCTTTTGACTTCTTCGAAATAGCTGTCAATATCGGATCTCAATTTTTCGTATTCAGGAGATTGTCTCCAATAATTATAAAATCCCTCTGCGCTCTTCGGTACCTTATCTTCAAAGCCCTTACGTGCGATTCTCTCCGCTGGACTGGTCAAAGATGTCAAAAAGTCAGCAGTTGTCTGTCTTTGAGGACACTCCCATCCCATTTTCTCAAAATACTCTTTAGCTTTATCTGCCTTTCCAAAATATATTTCGTAGCCTTCATACATCACGATAGCATTGTCAAAAAGATTATAGGCGTCAGTGGAGCATTGATAAATAGCAATCAAAGGTGTTGCTTCCAATACCCGAGCTGAAGTTTTTAAAGCTTTAACAAACTCAAGCGCTGTTGCAGCATCTAATCCCCTAGTTGCATTATCCCAACATTGCACATTAGAGCCAGATAAGGAAACTTCTGCTATGGAAACTCTTTTACGTTCACCACCAGAAACACCTCTAACAAAATCATTACCGACATTAGTATTTCGAGTTTGCAATAAGCCATAAGTAGCCATATACACTTCTGACATGTGTTTAGCGTACACATCCCTTCCAACATCTCCCCTATTTTTTGGCGTCCTCAATGAAGCTGCAAATTCTAGTGTTTGACCAACGGTCAAATGAGGGAAATGGTCGTCCATTTCTGCTGAATAAATAACATTACCTCTATAGTTTTTCAGAATTTCTGCCATACTTATACCATCATAGGTAATTTCAGACTCTTTTGAGATTTTGAAACCATACGTATTTGCAGCAATTGTTTTTAAGAAAGTAGAGCATCCTGAACCTGGTCTCCCTAATACTACAGTAAGCTCACCAGATCTTAGCAATCCATCCATTGGTTTCAATATATCAAAATAACGTGAAGTGTCTTCTTTTCTAAAGAGTCGAACAAATTGTTCCATATATTTCAACCAACCATTAAAAACCGTTGGTTGATAATCTGCATCTGAAGAAAGACCTCTAGCCCTTAAATTCCTAAATGCCATACTCAATGAGGTGGGACGAAAGTAGTCTGCATCCAGTTCATGCCACTTCTTTATGTTCTTTACCCACAACTTTGCATCAAATTGATCTGAGTTGGGATCTAAAGCTGTGCCTTCCTGGAAGAAAGGAATTTTACCATCGACTTCAGAAAAGGTTGTTTGTGTTCTCAGTAAGCCATCTTTGGAATTTAGAGAGCTTCTTTGGGTAAAGGTCCTCGCTAGATTCCTAATCTCTCTTTCAGCACCGTTATCGAGACCCTGATAATCCACCAAGTCGTCAGAACTTGACAGAACAGGATCTTCAGGGCTAGGCTGAAACTTCTCTGTCCCTTGGGATCCCAAGTCTTTCATCTCTGGAGTACTCATGGTTAATTTCAACAGAAAGAAAAGCAAATTCCGTTAGCTCTTCTCTGTTATTAACAAAGCATGTCGCGGAAGCAATAAAAGCATTTTCTCCCACTTCCGGTATTGCCTAATTTCGGCAGAAAGAATATAAGCTCCGTTCCGTTTCGTTTCAAATGTTTACATAATATTACTAATTGAAGTGATATCATCTAGCAGCCCTTTCACAATATCGTTATTGAACAAATTTTCGTCTTAGCTGCAAGAAACTTTCTTAAATTTGTGGCTAGCGAATCGAGTTCTACAGCAATCGCTTTCTAAAGAATGAAGTATAGAAAAATCTATTTAAACTACCTGAGCAAGTTAAGGTTGGTGAAGGAAGAATATTGGTATTATTGATTGCTTTTCTTGAGTTTGATTCTACTATTTAGTTCAGTACTTTTTTTTTTCTTGAACAAATCCATCTTAACTCCGGTAGTCTAAGGATAGAATTGAAATTCGTAATGACACTCTCTAAGATACCTCAAACCCGTGTATCAATCTGATACCCAATTTGAACTATTTCTTTCCCGATGAGCTTAATTTCCTTTTGTCCATTTGTGCAACCTTAATCCGCATAATCCGGTAAGGTTTCGGAGTTTCTTGCATGTAAGCGCAACTTTTGGCCGGCAGTGATTTTACACTAATTCCACAGCAATCAGCGTTACAGCTTACTAACAATCATATGCCAAGATTCTATTTAAAAATTATTGATTGAAAATGCTCTATAAACAAAACCAATAATGTATAAAAGACGTATACGGAGATTAACTTCAACGCCCAAATTTAATATTGATGTTTCTCTTCCTAAATAAGCATAGATGATTCCTCATAGCACATAATTAATTACGGATTCTACTATTTAGGAAGATTTTCTGTCTCGCAAACTAACATCAATTGCCTCCCTTGTATCTTGCAAAGATTTTAAGGCTACTCTTGGTCCCACTTTTGAAGAAACTGTTCCATCGTAAGTATTTGAGAAATCTTGTTCTTCAGGTTCAATTTTATTATTATCATCTTCAAGAATTGGAATGAGTTTCGCATGCGCATAATCCACCTCCATTCCTTCAAAGATAATTCCAACTCTTCTTATGTTGAGTGAATGTTTGATTTCGTTCGAAACGAGAAATACCGCAGCTGATAGTGCAACGTAGTCATTGTCTTGTAAACTGAATATGTCACTAGGTTTCCAACAACGGGGCACTACAACAGTGAATCCTGGTGCATTACCAAAAGGCGTAAGGAATGCTACATGGCACTTGTCTTCCCATATTCGCCACTGTTCATACTCACCCCTTACTATTTTTCCGAATAAACTATCCTTTCCTTTATTTCCAATGAAGGTATAATCCATTGAGGGATGGCATCCTTGAGTCAATTGATCTCGCATCTGATCAAGGGTTTTATTGGTGCTCCTTGGGCCGTTTCGAGAGGATATATAACCAGGAAATTTTTCGTTGAATTCTTCTTTTGTATTCACAAGACTTTTCCATTCATTAGAGAGACCGTGCAAAGGTACGAGTTTGATAATTTCATTCGAAGTAGTAACAAGAGCAACACGTTTTACCTTTATCGCATTTTTTATTATATCAGCTACTCTTTTGGTCGAAAGTAATACGTTGCAGAATTCTCTTTCATTCAAAAGACAAAGTTTATTTTTGAGTATAACTTCGGTTTCCCCAGTTGTTGTTGGGGTTTCTGACAACCAGGCAGATATGTGTTCATCCTCGTAGAAAGATCGAATATCATACATTAATGTCTTATCTTCTCAAGCGAATTCAACAAGGACATATTTTATATTGAATCGAAACGTAATTTTAACGAACCGTTATATACAGGATATTCTGCACCGATCGTCTTCCCCAAGTGTGGGTGCATATACATTAGGTATAAAAGGCTGAACTATTCCTGTTTGGAAGTGCCACTATTTAAAATGTTGAATTTTTAGCTTCTGAAGTAACACTTAGTTGAAGCGAGGTATATATAATATATGGTAGTTTGTTTTTGACGAAGTCTTGTCATTTGGCAATATTCAAGACGACAATCAGCAGAATGGAACACACTCTGAAATCCCAACTTCTCCATTCCATTTTTTCTGTATGTGCTCGAAACTTGTTTTGAACGATCTAGCGCCCATTTGAATCATGCTTCGAAAATAAATCTCTATCTTTAGGCGATCAATGTGATTCAAACAACATACACCGCATGTAAGAAGAGCCCAGTGGCAGTTTATTAAACGGTGGTCCTGCCAAAAAGTGTCTCTTTTATTCAGTTCTAGCTGAGCCTCCAAAGAGAACAAAGGATCAGTAAATTTTATACCCAAAAAAAAATGGCAATAAGACAAAATTTCCTTAACAAGACTCTGGACGAGGCTTGATTCTCGTGGTAAATTTAAAAAACTTTCATCAGTTAAAACCTTGAGATATAATGCTTGTACATGTAATTTATGAGATATGTCAAACCAGGAAAATACAATCTCGCCTATGTAACCGTACGTTGCGGTCGGCAAAAGCATCCCCGTAGCATTTCTCGGATAAAAGGCATTGTCTTTCTCAATTAGACAGTTATCTGAAGCCAAGAAAGTCTTCTTTGCAACGTCAATTTGGTTCATTAAGGTAGAAAGATCTTCTGGTGATACGCACTTTATTTGACTCTCCCTAATTTTGATGGCTATTTTTACGAACGTTATAAACATCAGCACTGCTTCATCAGTATACCCCAAAAAGACATTATAGCCATTAGGTAAATAAAGCCCAAGTTCAATTCCTAATTTCGAATCCTTCGATCCAAACAGTATATCAGTCAACATATCGAGCTCATTTTGAGAAGCTATTGCTCCACCAGAGGTATTCGTTGACACTGCGAGAATTTCATACACTGCAAACCACGATCTTGAAAGTACAATCGCTGGGCTGTTTTTCTTATAGGCATCAACATATTTACTAAACAAATTATGTGCAGCTTTCAAATGTGCTCTCCAGTCTCCATTTATGAAAACAGCAGCATCTGTCACAAGTAGTAGTGTCGTTAAAATGAGAGGCTCAATGTAACTAGCCATATGATGTTTATCTTCAAAGATTCTCGAAAGCTCCTTGCAACATTTAACGAAATAGAGCTTCAGATAATGTTCATCTACCTTATCCTCTTTCAAGAAACTCTCATATCTCGCACTTATAGATAGAATGGCATACAACAAAAATGGGAAGTCAACTGCTTGCGCTAATAATGTTTGGGCGCATATGTTTTTTGATTCAGAACAAAGCGGTATTAACCAAAGAGAATACTTTTTTTTAAATAGGCGAATATAGTTTATATGATCATTTAACAAATCGTGAGATGCCATCGTTTGTTGGATCCTTATATCTGTTTGAGTATCAGCTTCCAGGATGATATCACGACTATATTCGCTGGTAAATGCTATTTCAGGAAAGTTTTCAATGTTCAACTGATCCATATCAAATTCAGCCACGTCATTCAACCCAAGGGCCAATGAAGTAGCATCATCCATTAGCATCTGGTCAAACTCTCTATTTGGGTCGAAGATTCCTTCTAAGGAGGGAGTTGAAGCTGGGGTTTTCAAGAGATCTTGGTTCTGCAGTGGCATAACACTATCATTTGGAGAAACCTCAGACCTTTTATCTGAGTCTCTCACCTCATGTTGTGTAATATAAGCAGTAGTTGACTCATCAGTGCTTGGCTCTGTTTTTGTTGGCGTAATTGACTTCAAACCGAGAGACTTGTCATTATGTTTATATTTTTGGTAAAATTTAAAAGAAGGCACATCTTCAAGGGAAATTGTCCTAGATTTACTGAATTTAGCTCCTTCCAAATAATTGCATATCCTTCTTGCTTTTACGCAATTTGAACACTGAGGTTTTGTTTCGTCACACTTAAGCTTTCGAGTCTTGCATACAACACAACCTTTTCTACTGTAGGTGGTTCTTCTCCTTCCAGTATTCTTCTTTTCGGTCGGGCTCTCAGTCATCTAACTCCAAACCAAAGTCATTCATAATTTGATTCCCGACAATTCAATATAATATTTTATCGAGTGAGTCTCTTTCTAATCATCGTAGAGTATTCCGAGATGTCCTAAATAGTAAAACTTTTCCGAGAATTGAATACTTCTATCTGCTGGCTGCGAAAGATCCGATCATAAGAATATTCCGAACTTTATCCAAAATTCGTTTCCTCCTCAAGACTTTCCTAATATAGAAATTAGTTCCACTCAAAAGGTATGATATTAAGCTCAGGTTTGATTACTTAAGTAGTAGACTTGCCAAACAAAAAATCAAGATTGACTTTCCTTTAATATATATGACATTCATTATTTAATAAACCTGCATTTGAAATTAAGCATTAATAATAGGGAATGCGGACTCTCATTTACCTTGTAATAGCTCAGGCTGTTAACTGTGCTGTCTTTAGGCAGCAGCTCTTTCAAGATCAAGCTTCCGAAGACGATAAGTGGCTCGCTAAGCCAAATGAGGAAATATCAGTGGAACAATATATGAACTACGAAAGTAAAAAGGACACTTTTCTCGACAATTATTTTGGTGAAAGTTATTTTGGGAACTATCAAAAGGAATTTACTGACTTAGTAGAAAATAATTCACATATTTGGTCAAAAAATTTTATATTTCCTGACAAGGATGATATCTCAGATATAATTTCTGGTAACTCTGATAGATATACAAGCAACCCATTAAGTGGTTTCTTAACATTCGCTCATTCGGAAATGAGAAACTGTTATACTGGCACCGAAGGTTTTGACATTGCGATTGTTGGGGCTACTTTTGATACTGGAGTCAGTTATCGTCCTGGAGCTCGCTTTGGCCCCATGGGTATAAGGTCCGCTACAAAAAGAATGTCAGCCAAAAGCTTATCCCCTTTTCGAAAGAAATTCAACCTCTTTAAGGAATGTAAAGTAGTTGATTGTGGAGACCCTCCTATGACACCAATTGACAACAGAGTTGCAATAGATCAGCTTTATCGCGCACAAAGATCCATTTTAAAAAAGGAGTCTGTCCATTCCAACCTCTCAAACACTCCTAGGATCTTGACTCTTGGAGGGGACCATACAATTACTCTTAG
Organism: Priceomyces carsonii; assembly: GCF_900007245.1. Taxonomy (NCBI): domain Eukaryota; kingdom Fungi; phylum Ascomycota; class Pichiomycetes; order Serinales; family Debaryomycetaceae; genus Priceomyces; species Priceomyces carsonii. The sequence goes on along the minus strand of NW_026946677.1, from coordinate 1,408,854 downwards.
CTGTCTAAAGGCTGTTTATGAAAAGTGGGGTCAGGTGGCTGTTATACACTTCGACAGTCATTTGGACTCGGTTGATCCATATTACATGAATCCTAATGTAACAGAATATGCGGCTTTGAATCACGGTACTTTTTTTCATTGGGCTGCAAGAAGAGGCTTGATTTCATCAGATAACAACATTCATGTAGGCCTTAGAGGTTATTATGAAAATGTGAATGATACTCTGAGGGACACTGCAATTGGTTTTCAAAGAATAATGTCTCGTGATATTGATGATATTGGAGTTACAGGAATTATTAAGAAAATCAAAGAAAGAGTGGGAAATAATAAGGTTTATATTACGGTTGATGTTGATTGCTTAGACCCCAGTGTAGCACCAGGAACAGGAACGGTTGAGCCCGGCGGATTTACCACAAGAGAGCTTTTGACGATACTTGGTGGTTTGGAGGGCCTTCAGATTATAGGTGCCGATATCGTTGAAGTTTCACCAATCTATGATCAAGGTGAGATCACAACTGCAGCTGCAAGCGAAATAGGAAGGTCCCTCTTGGAGCTCATGACTATCACACCCATTTCTTAAAGTCAAGATTATTAGAGAATTTTATTGATTGTGTGTATATTTATATATTTTAAATCATTATTTTAACGATAACAAGTTAGTAAGTATTTCAAATCAATATTTCACGATAACAAGTTAGTAAGGTTCCTCTACGCCTGGGTTGTTTGATTCTCCCTCCTCTTGAGGCTACATTTCAGTATTGTAACGCACTTTTATTTTCGTGATCAACTATTTTTAAAATATCACCTAATTAAGTATTCAAAAAAATATATTATATAATCTAATGAATATTTAGCTCATTGAGAACATCATGCTATCCAAAACCATATCTTCTCAGCTAAGTTTTTGGGAACTCTTTCAGGTGTAAGTCTATCTTCCTCTTCTATCAAATCTAAGCCAGTTATTAAATCGATTTCCTCTATTGGATTTACCCATTTTAATTTTTTTGTACGTAAATAGATAAATATCTTGTGTCCACAATACAAGAAAAAAACAATTGGGAACGTGATATAAGCTCCAAGGAAGTCACCAGCAGTAAAACTGAAAAAAACAGCGTACCCATTCGTTAAAGTTAAAAGCCCAATGAATCCTATCACGAAGTAGGTTCCATAAGGTTGGAAAGGGGTACGATATGTAACACGATCCTCTAAATTATTGTACTTGATTGCTTTCCTCCATCTAAGATAGGCTATAGATACTGCAATCCAGCTGATAAATCCTGATATGGTGCAAATATTGGAAAACCAAGTAAAGACATCAGACGACGAGGATGAACAATTGAGGTATGAAAGGCAGGCTATTGCCCACGAAATTAAAACACAGTAATAAGGAACACCAGCCCTATTTACTCTTTTAAAAATTCTTGGAGCTGAATCATTTAAAGCTAAGGCATATAAGCATCTCGATGCTGAATACAAAAACGAGTTTCCTGAAGATGCGGCAGAAGTTAAAATAGCGGCATTAATAATGTGATTTAACGCAGGAATTCCAGCATTTTGGATACCTATAACGAATGGTGAAGCTGATGCATCGCTGCTTGCACTCATTAACCTGGGACTGTTCGAGTTACATATAACTCCAATCACTAGAGTACCGAAAATGTAGAAGAATATCAAACGATAGACAAATCTGTCACAAGCCTTCGGAAGATTCCTTCTTGGCTTCTCGCATTCTCCACCTGTAAGCGAGACAAGCTCCGGGGCGCAAATAAAAGCAAATCCTGATTTAATTATTGCCGTCCAAACACCCAAGAATCTCCCCGTACCACCAGAAACGAGGTGCTGTTTGAATGCACCACCATTCTTCCAATATCTGAATCCAAGTCTATCATGGTTTGGTCCACCACCAAAGAATAAGACAATTCCTAAGATAATTAAACCTGTTATTGCGAATAACTTCAAAGAAGCAAAGTAAAACTCAAATTCACCAAAATATTTTACTGAGCTCATATTGAGCACAAGCACTACCACAAGTAAAATTGAAATCCAGGCTGCTATGTTGATAGTGTCATTCCAGTATTGAATAACTATAGCAGCAGCTGTGACTTCTGTCGCCACCAACATGGCGAAGGAATACCAGTAATTGTACCCTATGGCAAATCCCAAAGAACTGTCCACATAGTTGTTTACAAATGATTGTGGCCCATTTCCTGGAAGAGGAAGAAAGGTCGTCATCTCCCCTAGCATATTCATTACAAGATAAAGCACAAGTGACATTATTGCATAACTTATAAGTAAAGAAGCAGCCCCACATTGCAGTAGTGAGGAACCGGTTCCAACAAATAACCCAGTACCTAATAAATTAGTATTTTTTTTTCGTTTTCAATTCAGGTAGCTCCTAACAAATCGTTACATACCAATACATCCACCCAAAGCTATTAATTGAACATGTCTCAGTTTTAACCCTCTCCTCAATCCATGCTTCTCAGAGAAGTCATCACTTTCATAGTCATCGTCTTGTGAGTTAACGGCATTAGAGTTAGTGATCAAAAGGTTTTTATATGAGTCAACCTTGTATTCACTTGCATTTGACTTAATAGAAAGTAATTCTTTCATCTTGCAATGAATACCTATAGCTAGAGTTAGGGATATACATGAACAGATTACACACTATATATCCTCTCGTCAAGCTCGCTGTGTTAGGAGATTCTTGGCTTTGTCTTCACTGATAAGATAGAGATCGATGCGCATACGGCGAAGTGAGAGCTTTTTTTTTTCGGGAGATGATTTCCAGCTGATAAGAAAGTCGGAATTAATTCTCAAAAATGTACATTAACAATGAATCAAAACAGTAATTTTTTGCGAATTAAATTTAAACTCTGAAAAATGAAGAGAAAAAGTATTTAAGTTAAGAACGTAATAGCCTAGTGTAATGATAAGCAACCTTGCTGAAATTCTAAAGATCTTTGATTAGGATGCAATATCCTACATCAGAGAATGCAATGTTGATGCAATCAGAAGAAAGGCGCTTGTACACTACTAACAGCATGGTTTCAATGGGCCGAAGGTACAGCTACTTCTCAGAGTCAAAAGTTGTGTTGAAGAACTCAATTCCTGTCATAGCATCTATGATTTTACAATACGCGTTAGGATTGATGTTGATATACTTTGTTAAGGGCTTGGGAGAGAAAAAGCTCGCTGCAGTGAGTCTATGCAATACTCTTTACTACATTACAGGACCAGCTTTATTCAACGGTTTTTCAACCTCGTTGGATACTCTTTGCAATCAAGCTTTTGGTGCGAAAAAGTTCCATGAAGTAGGGTATTACTGCCAACAATGCATAGTACTAATGGCTTTGCTCCTAGTGCCACTCACACTATTCCATTTTAATTGCGTCAAAATTTTGCTTGAACCTTTTTTTATAAAAGATGAAGAGATCGTCAATAGCTGTCAATATTACTTGCGTGTGATCATATTCGGGACGCCAGCTCTTATTATTTTTGAAGTAGAGAGGCGATTTCTACTCTGCCAGGGAATTTTTCACCCGCCAACTTTCATTTTACTGCTTCTTGTTCCAATCAACATGATATGGTGCTCGTACTCAATACCCAAATTTGCATTCAGCATAGTTCCATGGATTCCGGTCGTGAATTATTGGTTCATGGCCATCAGCCTCTCAATATATATTCTTTGGACCAAAAACCCAATCTATCCAAGGAAGTGCTTCATACCTATCAGAAACATTACGAGACTCACTAAAAACATGGGGCATATGTTTCATCTTTCATTAAACGGTGTATGTATGACAATAAGTGAGGCTATGGCTTTTCAAATTTTGACATTCATGACCTGCAAACTCTCAATCAATGAATTGGCTGCTCAGTCTATAGTTATCACAGTTGCCGATGGCATATTTCAAATACCATTTGGAGTCAGTATATGCTGTTGTACCAAGTTGGCAAATGTAATAGGTTCCGGAGACTTGATCTATTCAAAATTCTTGGTAAGAACGTATCTTTTCATGTCCTTTATTTTGGGTTCGATTTGCCTCATCGCAACTTTCTTCACCAAGGATCTTATAGCCCACATATTATCACCATCTGGTCCTTTGAAGTCTACTATAGAAGATATTACATCTAAAACTTTGATTATAGTATCTGTCAATCAGTTTGGAGACTGTATTAACATAATTTGTTCTGGAATACTAAGAGCCCAAGGGAGGCAAAGAGTTGGCTCTATTTTAAATTTTGTGTGTTTTTATGTGCTTGCGTTACCGATAGAATTTATCTTGGGATTCCGTTCGAAGTACGGAATTTATGGTTTGTGGTCTGGTCTTGGTCTTGGTATTATAATTTTGTTTTCTAGCGAGATAATTTCGATCTTACGCTCTAATTGGAATAATGTTTTGGAAAGGTGCTCTAAGATAAATGCGAAATCTCAATTCGATTGTCCTTTGATTTGATTAAGATGCTGAATTCAAGACTGTTTCATAAATGACCAGATTTTACTCGATTTCACTATTCGTTTTGATCGAATCCTTTTATTTCATTGCTCATGGATTTGGAATTCAGAAAGATTAAACAAATAAAGGAACAGTCTTCTATGTTGGACACTTCGTAAACATTCATCTGCTAAAGATATATGCATGACTGACCCTGGAGAAGTATCTTGGAGTTCTATTCTTTTGTTCATTATTTATAGTATTTGGCTACATCTTTAACCATAATATATGTCTTCCAGTTTGCATTATCATCAAATCTGGGCTGCTAAATTAACTTGGATGCGGCTACTGAAGTTTTGAAGATAAGCATTCGAGTTTCAAGCGTTGAAAATGAATATCAGTTTCAATTTTGGGATCCAAAAATTGTGAATAACTGGTTTCTAACAGTGCCAGTGCCTGAACTTAACAGTACTGTGATATTCAGTTTACTTGTGATAGAATAATATTTACTCAGTCGCAATGTATCACTCGTAGGAGGATACCCTCCTCTAAAGCATGTGCTATTCAATATATTAAGGTACCTTTTCGATTCTCTCTACGCATTAAGCCATAGGTAAAAAAATGGCTACAGCCAGCATGCCAGACATATTATATAAAATTAAGAGTATCTAAAGAGGATGAGATATTTTTGTGTGAGAAAGGAGGATCTAGATTCGTAAAGCGGTATGTTAGGACTGAGATGGTCAGTGAACTCTACGAAATCTTTTAAATTATCAGGAATTGAAAATAAATTAACAGAAAGGGACACAGTCTGAGAGTTCTGTAACGCCGTTCCATTTGTTTTTGACATTTTCAAAAGACCTCTCAAATGATCTAGCGCCCATCTGAATCATAATGCAAAAGTAAAACTCAATTTTCAATTTGTCTATCCTATTTAGACAACAAAGGCCGCATGTAAGAAGTGGCCAATGGCAGTTTATTAATCGGTGATCTTGCCAAAATTCATCTCCTCTAGTTGATTCTAGCTGTTTTTTTAAAGAAAAATGACTATCCGTAAAATTTATTCTTCGAAAAAAATGGCAGTAACTAAGGATTTCCGCCACTACGTCTTGGACAATAGGTGACTCAATGGGTATATTGAGGAAACTTTCATCGACCAAAACCTTAAGGTAAAGGGCCTGAACGTGCACCTTATGAGATATATCAAACCAGGAAAAGACATTATTTCCCATCCAGGAGTATGTTGAAGGTGGAAAGAGCATTCCTGTCGCATTATTAGGATGGTATGCATGATTTTCAGGAATTAAGCAATTGTCAGTAGCAAAATAGGACTTTTTTGCTATTTCAATTTGGCCCATAAGAGCTAAAAGATCATCCGCTGAAACCTTTTGTACTTTATTTTCCTTTAGCCTAAGAGTAATCCTGACAAATGTGATAAACATATCAACAGCTTCTCTAGTATACCCCAAAGAGATGCTATATCCATTTGGCAAAAGAAGTCCCATTTCAATAGCCAATTTGGTATCTTTTGAACCAAACAGTATATTAGATATCATCTCAAGACCTCCCTGCGAAGTTATTGCGCCCCCTGAAGGATTTGCAGCAATAGCTAATATTTCCAAGATCGCAAACCATGATCTAGAGAGTACGATAACAGAGCTAGTTTTTTTGTATGCATCAACATATTTACTCAATAAGCTATGAGCAGCCTTTAAATGTGCTCTCCAATCTCCATTTATAAAGGCGGCAGCATCAGTAACAAGTAACAATGTAGTCAAAATAAGGGGTTCAATATAACCTGATATGTGTTCTTTATCTTCAAAAATTCTTGCAAATTGTTCACAGCATTGGAAGAAGTAAAACTTCAGAAATTGTTCGTCTTCTGAGTTTTCGCTCAAGAAGTTCTCGTAGCGAGCCGTAATAGATAAGATAGCATATAATAAAAAAGGAAAGTCAAGCGCCTGGGCCAATAATATTTGAGCACATATGTTTTTGGACTCAGAACAGAGCGGCATTATCCAAAGGGAATATTTGTCTTTGAATAAGCGAATGTAATTTTTATGGACATCTATCAAATCGTATGATGAAATCAACTGTTGAATCCTTATATCGGTTTTATCACCTCGATGGGAATCTTTCTGAACACTCGAGTACTTAGCCTTACTTATTATAGATAAATTAGGGGGCACATTAATCGAAAATTGGTCAAATTCAAAATTACCGTAGTCATTTAAACCCTGTGTCAACGAAGTAGCGTCATCCATCAAAATCTTGTCAAATTCAAGATCATCCCCAAACAGACTTGCTAAACAGAAATTAGTTTTACTATTGTGATTTAAGTTATGCTCTTGGGGCATGAGCCCGTTTTGGTCGCTAGAAGTTGTAAAGTCTGAAGATGTATCATGAAGAGACTTGTTTCCTTCCCCGTGAGGAATAGCTGAAATCACAGGGTCGCTGACAGCACTCCCTAATAAGTTATCAGCTTTCTGTATACATACAGCTGTTGATTCAAATGCTTTATTGTGATCATTATTGTTTTCAGGATTCGTTATATCGTCATCGATTGTGAATGATCTTGATTTGCTAAACTTGGCAATCTGTTTGTAGGAGCAATCTCTAGAACCTTTCAAGCAGTTCAAGCATCGGGGGAAACTCTCGTCACACTTAAGCTTACGCAGTTTGCATACGATACAACCTTTTCTGCTATATGTATTTTTTCTCTTTCCTCGTTTCTTCTTTTCAGATACCCTCGAATCCATGAACTAACAAACTTTTCCAAAATATTTTCCGAAGAGCAGAAGTAATAATTAGATAAAGAGAGCAAATATTTCTCTATCTATGCATAATGTGACAAACCAGATTAATTTAGCTTAATAGCTATGTAATCAGTGCGTTATCTTACTGGTAGATCATTTTCGATAGAACTCTGTCCTCGGAATTTTATTACTAATGGGTAATTTATTCCGAGATAATGTCCCAGATAGATGTGATCGGCTGCGACAACTTTCTTATTTAAGTATATCATCATAGTCTGGCCGTCGTTTCACACAACCTTTATTGATTCAACAATAATATAGATGTCGAAAGCGAATGTTCTACTTGTTGGTTTAGGGGGTGTGGGAGTAATTGCAGGATACACGTTAGAAAGAAACAAGAGAACTAATTTGACGGTAGTTGTGAGATCTAACACTAACGAAGTAAAGAAGAAAGGGTTCAGAATAGAATCAGTTGATTACGGTATTATTGAGAGTTACCAACCGAAGAGTATAGTAGAAACTGTGGAAGATTCCGTAACTGATGCCCCTTTTGACTTCATTGTGGTTGCCACCAAAAATATTCCAGACATCGTAAAAGTGGAAAACATAATTTCTTCGGCTATTACCCCCAAAACAACTACGATTGTTTTATTGCAAAACGGTATTGGTATCTCAGATCTGTTGTTTTCTCGATTTCCTGAAAATGCTGTATTAAGTGGGGTTTCATTAATCAGCTCAAACAAATACGACAAGACAATTCAGCATATTAGTACTGATGACTTAGCAATTGGCTATTTCTTTAATAAGTTTCTTACTAAAGAATTTCAGAAACAAGAGGCGGAAAAGTTTATATCCCTTGTATTCAAATGAAATGAATCATTGCTTTTTCGATAATGATGTAAATCAGAGCAGATGGAGAAAACTTATATATAATGGAACCATGAATCCTGTCTGTGCATTGACTCGAGTTGACACAGGAAGATTACAGATATTTGGGGCTGAAGAAAGCATCCTAAGGCCAGCCATGGAAGAAATTTTACAAATCGCAAAATCGGAAGGAGCCCATTTTAAGGAAGAAGTTATTGATCTGATGCTCAAATTGGATGATGGAGTATGGTGTCAACCTTCCATGCTTGTAGATGTATTAAAAGGAAACTACATCGAGCTAGAAGTTTTAGTTGGTAATCCTGTGAAAATAGCTCAAAGAAACGGTGTCAGCGCTCCTTATTTAGGCTTAATCTATAATCTTCTAAAAGTAGTCCAAAACAAAACGAAGGAATCGAAAGGACTAATTTCCATACCTAAAGAAAGGCCAAATAGAATATAAAAGCTTTCAGTTTCAACTCTTAGTGTATCGCAAATCCTAGGGGTACCATTTGTAGTACAATGCATCCCGATAATTTTATTATTGGCACGTGAAGGTTCTAATATCTTTTTTGAAGTACTTATGGTTAAAAAAACTTAAAAAAATGCTCATTCATTTTGCTTTTATACATATATATAATTAGATCTTTGCTTAACCTAAGAAATCACCTCCGGAATGAGTAAGCTCGGCGTTATATTCAGGCTGAAATTCTGCAAAGAGGGTCTCGTAGTCTGCTTGCATGTGTTTCGTGTAGCTTGCTTCTTCATCACCTATTAAGTGTTTTTTGAAGCCTGTGACTGCACAGTATTGATCTATTTGCATCTGAATTCGACATGATTTATCCATCAACATCAATAAATATGCAGCTTCGTCAACAGTTCTTCCGACAGTTATTAGGCCATGGTTTCTTAAAATGGCTCCCCTACCATCTCCTAGAGCTCTAGCGATCGCTATGCCCTCGTCAAGTTCCATTGCGACACCCCCAAAGTCGTCATATACAGCATGTGCCTTATAAAAGGCACACACATCCTGGTTCAACATTTCAAGTGGCCGACAGATCGTGGAATAAGCCTTTCCATCAACTGTATGGCAATGGCAGGCAGCATGCACGTCTGGTCTAGCTTGATGAAGAGAAGAATGTATTGCAAACCCTGCTCTAATGATGGCTTTATTCTCACCTTCAACAATATTACCGTGATAATCAACACGAACCATATCTGATGCTTTAATTAAACTGAAATGAATTCCTAAAGGATTAATCCAAAATGTATGCTCATCGATAGGATTTCTGACACTAATGTGGCCAGCTGTTCCCTCAGTGAATCCACACCTAGCAAAGACTCTAAATGCCGCAGCCATATGCTGCTTGATCCATTTCCTCTTTTCATACATATTTTCAAAACTTGGAATTTTCCCAGGATGTTCTGAACCCATTGCAGTATTTTGGGGACCGGCATCCTTGTAGAGGTAGCCCCTAGTAGTCGATTTGGTCTTCTGCTCCGTCATTTGGTCTCAGACACTTAGAGAAGTGTTAACAATTGTCACGTCAAGAAACATATGAACTAGCTAAAACTAAAGACCTTTATATGATGTTTCAACCTCACCATTATTCGGAATTGTGTTCATTAGAAAAGAGATGACTAAAGAAGGAGATCTATTAGTGTCCCATTGATACGAAAGATAATGGTTCGGAATTTCAAGTATGGTTCTTGATAGGGATTGTGATTCGGAATTTGCAACAACATATTGAAACATAGTTGATTCCGAGATAGAGTGGTGTAAGGATTTATAAAAATTACAGCAACATTATCTTCAATTTCCGAACTAATTAGAGCTATCGAACTATCAGATGGTCCACATCACTAAACTTAAAAGCTAAGTTATAGGTGATCTAGAAAAGAAACATAGCTCCTCCCTAAAACAAGAACTTATGATTATACTTCGATACTCGTAGTGTCAGTATAAACTGATCTTCGGGATCTGCTTGCTCCTAAACCTATGAGGTAGAACTGATTCTATCAAGTTGTAATCTTTCATCCTGGTTAAAATTAAAATTCAGTTCCTGAAGATTTTCTGTAAGAAATAAAGTAAAAAAAAAATCAGGTTGGTGAAGGTCAGCTCTTTACACATTGAAAAGGATCAGATATGGGCCCCAATTACACTGAGATTAAACCTTTATATTCATGATGTCAAGTATAAACATATATAATTTCCTAATCGCGATATGCAGACGCTGCCGAATTTGCAACAATACTATTTTTATTAGGTATTTGACTTACCTAGAGCTCTTAGATTTGGTTTTAATAGCGATTTGTCAAGAGATTCTAATATGAACTATTTTAAAGTCCTTAGGATCTATTTCAATTCGCTGTAGCAAAGGTCTTTGAACAAAATTTAGCTTGCAAGCAGAGCGTACGTGCCAAACTTGTCATTTCTAAAGAATAATTCTCGATGCTATTTCACAGCTAACGTAGGTCTGTTCATGTATGTCGGTATCTTTGATGATTAAGGAAACTAGATACAATGAGTTTCGAGATTAAATACTTATCACTTGGGAAAGTATTTTAAAAACGGTGATGTTGAGCGCACCATCTTAATACTAAAATTTTGGGATCGTGACTTCTTGTGTCCAGTTGATCTCTCACTCTAATCCTTGACTCCATAGCCTATTCGTAAAACTACATCAAAAAATCTTTACTCTTGGTCAAAACATACTTTTCATGGTATTTGTGTGTATTGAAAACAATAGTCAGTTTTGGAATTACGATTTCCATGCGCCAATTCTAGTGCTTAGTAGAGGCAACGAGCCTAGTCACATACATTTTGTGATCATGCTGAATGGAATGTTGTCTTGTGATACATTCTCTATAATGACTTAAAGATCTTTGTAGGGGATTGAGAACAATGCGGGAGGATAATTATTACTGTCCTGAATGCATTCAAACTCATTCCAACTTTTCATTAAATAATCGGAGATATCTTTGCAGAACTCTACAACATCTATCTGTTCAAAAGACTCACCATTTCGCATTCTACTCATCAATTGTTGCCTCTTCCTTTTCAAACGATCTTCAACTCTCTTAAACCTATAATCGATCCACTGTGGATAATATTCATTATGAATGGACCTTGGTGCAACTGATGGTCGAAAAGTTGTCAATACTGTAGTATCAGGAACATCCAAGGACTCGGGAATGTAACCGACAACAGATGAGATTCTTTCGTCATTAGAAAAAGGTTTACAAGCGACATGCTTTACAACTCGGCCCTGCAAAAGTGTTGCATATCCTACTTTTGGATCTCCAATAAATACAACTTCCTCAGAGCCATTTTTCAATCCCGTTTTTCCCCCATCTATATTGTCATTAGTCGACAACATTAATACTACAGTTATTGAATTAGAATCATAGTGCCAGTCAAAAACTGCACCCAGCTCCTCTGGGTCTTGGCTATGATTTGCTGCTTTGACTTTACCGATGGGCTTTTTATTATCTACTAATGAAGCATTGATTTGGGCAATTTCATAATCAAACATTATTTTTAACCCTACACCGGCAAATTTATTGATAATTTCTTGGACCCTAGGGTGCTTCCAAGCAGCGACTGTGAACGGTGCATGTTCAGAATATCCACAAACTTGAAAATCAGTAGAGGTTATTTTTTTAGCCATAATTGGTACTCTACCGTATTTCTGAATCGTACTTCTCAGAAACGCTTCCCATTTCATTATGTTGCAGGCCTCTTCAGTGAATAATGGGAATGGCTCCGTGACAGCAACATCTGTAATAGGATCAACATGGGTTTTAGTAATACCTAATTCAGGTAGTTTTAAGATCTTAGTTTTCTGAAAATCTCCCTCCTTGAATAAGATATGTCTTTCCGGGTCAAACTTCTGAGTAGGATTGAAGCCCTCTATGGATTCAATTTTTTCAATCAAAGTACGAACTTCGTTATCAATAACGACTTGCGGCAAGTCGTAAGCTCTGAGACCGTCGATTAATTCTTTTGTATACAACATTCGCTCTTGGATTATTTTATGGCTAATTCTAATTTAGAATACGTGCTAACTTTATAGCGAAAGATAGCCTTATGTATTACAATCATTGTTGCCTACAATAGTGTATTTGGAATCTTCAAATTTTCCGATACTATCCTAAAAGGAAAGTTATTACGAGAAACCTTATATTCCGAAGCTGGAATTCTACACTATCGTGATCACGAGAAGTCCGATAAGAGAATTGTTGGGCCGATTTTACTTCTAAAGGTGTAGTTGGAGTTGCAACTTTTTATAAACAAGCACTTTCAGCATAGAAAGTATGTTTTTTCTATTATCTCCTTTTTTTGTGTGTACTGCTAATACAGGAGCTAAATTGAAAGGTTTTTAATGAGATAAGCTCAACTCCATTTGTTTGTGTCATTGTAGATTCCACAGAACAAGATATTCTCCAAAAAGCGATGTTTGGCTGGACATCACTATGACCGATTATATGGATGGATCAAAGTTGCGTTTTTTTCTAAATTCTGAAAAGAGAAGATGAAATTGGAAATTCTGTTAATCCAACTGGAAGCTTCACCCATAGATGTGAGGATGTAAAGAAGTATATATTATATAAATAATTTTCAAGTTCAATGGAACAAAAATTGTCAGCTCAGCAAACCTATTCACATACACGCTACGACTGGGAGCTTTGTCTATGTTATTGAGGTCCATAACAAACTTTCATATATCTAAACAATTTTTATTTTTTTTTGGCGTCCACTACTTTATTCTAAATAAACTAGCAAGAGGATCATCAAATTAATCTTCTTCTTGAAATTTTAAATTCTGATCAAGCCGTACTAGCTTCCGCCGAAAAAAGTGGCTTTTTTGAGAAACTTTTCATAGGGCTAAGGCCCCATTTCTTTAGCATCGCAATGTCTTCATCCCACCCATTGCACATTGTTGTAAGCATTTTTTCCCCGGTAAATATAGCATTACAACCAGTCATAAAACAGAGAAATTGCTCATTATCCTTCATTGTATAGCGCCCTGCTGCTAACCTAATTATTGAGCCTGGCATAATGAGCCGAGCGGTAGCAATGGTTTTCAAAATTTGTTCAAATTTCAAGCGTCTCTCAGAAGAAATTGGTAAGCTAGATATCTCCTTCTCCATCGGGGTTCCTTTGATAGGAACAAGGCGATTGATTGGCAATGATTCTGGATGTTTCTCTAAGTTGGACAAAGTGTACAAGAAACTAATGTGATCTTCTTCAGTTTCACCCAAACCAAGAATTCCTCCGGTACAAGCACTTATACCAGCTTCTTGGACGTTTTGTATAGTTTTTAATCTATCATCATAGCTCCGAGTTGAAATGACATTTGGATAATGTTCCCTCGAAGTGTCTATATTATGGTTATAAGCTGTCAAGCCTGCCTCCTTTAGATTTTTTGCCTGACTGGAGTCAAGCATACCGAGGGTCACACATGTTTCCATACCCAATTCAGAGTTAATCTTGGAAACCATTTCAGAAATTTTCTTTAAACCAGACTTGCGGCCTGTCATATCTCTCCAAGCAGCACCCATACAGAATCTTGTTGAACCTCTCTCTTTAGCCTTTCGGGCGGCCATCATGACTTCTTCGATTGTTATCAATTTTTCAGCCTTCGTTCCTGTATCATATCTAGATGACTGAGCACAGTATTTACAGTCTTCGGTACACCCTCCCGTCTTGATTGAAAGTAAGGTACATAATTGTACTTCGGTGGGATTATGATATTTTCTATGTTGAATCTGTGCCTGAAAAACTAATTCCATTAATGGCGTATCATAGATTTCTCTAATTTCTTCCTTAGACCATGAGTTGATTGGTTTACTTGCTTTGAGAGCTTTTTCCAATGCACTTGATTTATCTAGTTGCTTACGAAACTCTATGTCAGTTTCAAAATTCAATTTATTAAATCGATTCAGCCAGTTTTGAGTCGCATTGGCAGAATAGGTTAAACGAAAAGACTTGGAAGAAAAGGACCTGACAGCAGTATTTTTAAAAGGCATCATTACCGGTTGGATATAAGAAAGTATGTTATTGATGACAAATGGCTAATTCTGTATGGGCGCTCGAGCTCATCCAGAAACTCGAATTATCTAGGATGACTACCGGAGTAGTCATCGCGAGTCAATAATTTTGAGTCATTTCGAGAGTCATCATAAATATTGAGTCAACATTCGCAATTTTTAAGTAGCTAAATAGCGTATGATGAAGAGGCATATACCTTTTCAAAATATACACCTAACTTCGTTTTGCTATGAAAGGAACCCCAAATAGAGAGCGCTGGAAATATATCTTCTTTTAAAGCCTTATAGAAAACATCATAGAAGGAGGATACATATATTATATGCAGATAATAAAATTAGGGCTGACGTAATCTATCTCTAGCAGTAATTATTCAAAGAAAAAGAATTACCAACGATCCCCTTAATTCTATAACAGTTTCGATACCATCCAGCTTGAAAAAATAGCTATGCTAGTCGTGTCTTGAACACCACAAATGGACCGCTGCATTTTTCACTTCGAGTGGGGAAAATTGAATTAGTGAATGTGCGGTAGTTCATAAAAGCACGGCCGCAGCACCTATAAAGGAAACTTTGCCGGGTTCGTTCGTTATAGTGTTGCATGTCAATAGAAACAAAGCAAGAGCACTTAACTCCCTCCGAAAAGCTGGACTTGGATGTATTTTACTTTGATGGTGCAAAGAACATGAAATAAAGTAAGCCGTTAGTATTATTGTCTATTTATGAAATCTAATGTTTAAGTCTTATTACTCAAGAATGGATATATATACCGTAATATGAGCGAATTCAGAATTATTCCTTTAGGTCAAAAGTGTATCATAAGAATTTAGACTATCAGTAAGAATATCAGTAAAAATTATCAGTTTCACTATTAGGAGTACCAGTAAGCCTATCAGTAAGACTATCAGATATGATACTCATGTACCTTACCCCATAAAATCCTGCATTTAACCCCAGCTCGGCGGGACCTTAATGTCCGACGTACCCTCACCGACCAGTCCGAGTTTTGACTTAGATGCCGTCAAGGTGTGGGGGGGCAATAAATGTCGATATTCATAGTTCAATTGTACATATTCACCCGCACAAAGCACCCGCACCATAGAAGTGACACTTTGTAGCTATTCAATCGGTACGTGTATCTGTTTTTCGCCTTTATGTTAAGAAACCTTGTTGGCCCATCTAGTCCCTTAGCCTTTGTTCTTTCCCCACAAATTTTTGAGCCTAAACAGGTAATATTGAACGACATATAATTTCGACTAATTTAAAACGTTTACTTAGAACCCCGGAAAATACGTCCCGGACTACCTCCCGCAGTTTTCCTACCCCATTTATGTACCCCTCTGATTTCACTTTTTGACTCTCACGGACTTTGATGATTTAGAGGATTAGGTGTATTCGGTTTTAACAATTATCATCATAATGTGGGGACTAGCACTTAAATAGAAATATAAATAAGTTGTTCTGATCGCACTCTCTGCTCTGTTATAATCTCAGTCAACACTTAAGCATTACAAAATGACGATTAGTGCACAACAGTTAAACCAAACAAAAGCAACAATTGATATGGCCGAGGAGGTAAACCCTCCTTTGGTAGACGAACCCATTGATGAAGATATACCCGTCGAAAAGTTTTACGGTAAAGAAAAACCAACTCCGGAAATTTTAGAAAAATTTGATTTGGTAGATCTCGCTGAAGAATGGGTCAGTAAGTTTAATTTGCTTCTTGATGCAGGTAGGAAGTCAAAAATCACGAATAAGGACTTCGAGGACGTCTTTGTCCCACATGCTGGTTGGAAAGATCAATTAACTTTATCTTGGGATTTTCACCAATATTTTGGCCTGAAAGACTTGGTGAATAACTTGAACAAAAGTTTGCCAACATTCAGTTTAAAAAATGTTAGCGTTAATAAGGAAGCTGATTTGAAAAATAACCCAGAAGGTGTATCTATAAGCGTTATTCACCCAGCCAATAAGGATAGTGCAGTCCCTATCCAGTGGGTTCAGTTCTTGGTAAAGTTTGAGAATGAGTTTGGTTATGGTGCTGGAGTTGTCAGATTAGTAACGGTTGAAAATACAGTTAAAGCTCTCGCTATTTATACAGGCTTAGAAAATATCAAGGGAAATGAAGAGCAAATTCGTAGCAGAAGACCCGAAGGTGTGAATCATGGCCAGCATAAGGGAAGAGTTTCATGGCTTGATAAACGTGAAGAGGATTTCAAGTGGGGTGGAGAGAAGCAGCCAACAGTATTGATTGTTGGTGGTGGTCACAGTGGATTAGACGTTTCTGCAAGATTGAAAGTTATGGGAGTAGACTCATTAATTGTTGAACAAAATCCACGTATTGGTGACAATTGGAGAAATAGGTATAAATTTTTAGTTTTACATGACCCCGTTTGGCTGGACCATTTGCCTTACCTCAATTTCCCTGACAACTGGCCCATTTACACTCCAAAGGATAAAATAGCAGAATGGTTCGAGTCTTACGTTCAGACTCTTGAATTAAGTTTCTGGACCAGCAAGACCGTAAAAGGAGCTAAATTTGATGACCTGACGAAGACTTGGACAGTTGAAATTGTGGATAATCAAACCAAAAAAGTGACTGTTTTGAACCCGAAGCACTTGGTCATGGCAACAGGTCACTCAGGTGAACCTAATGTCCCTCACTTCAAGGACGAGGATAAATTTAAGGGAAAGATAGTCCATTCTTCGAAACATACCACAGGTAAGTCATATCAAGGAAAGAATGCATTAGTGGTAGGTTGCTGCAATTCTGGTCATGATATTGCTCATGACTTTTACGAGCAAGGCGCCACTCCTACTTTGATCCAAAGATCAAGTACATGTATTCTCACAGTTGATAAGGGTGCTCCTATACTCGGAAAGGGATTGTATGAAGAAGGTGGTCCACCAACTGAAATCGCAGATCTTATTGGTAATTCCTTCAATTGGAAATTGCAAAACTTGTGTATGCAACAGCAAACAAGACAGGTCTCCAAAATAGAAGATGATTTAAGGTCGTCTTTGAAGAAGGCAGGTTTCAGGATCGATTCTGGCTACGGAGGAACTGGTCTTTACGGTAAATACTACAGACGTGGCGGAGGCTACTACATCGATGTTGGTTGCTCAAAGCTTATCTGTGATGGAAGTATTGGAATGAAGCAGGGTTGTGAAATAGAACGATTCATAGAAAATGGAGTTGTTTTTACTGACGGAACCAAGATTGATAATGTTGCCATCGTAGTTTTGGCAACAGGGTACTCTAATATGAGAGATACAGCAAGGAGAATCTTCGGAGATCTGGTTGCTGATAGGTTGAATCCTGTATGGGGATATGATAATGAAGGAGAAATCGCAACCATGTGGAGAGATTCTGGCCATCCAAATTTCTGGTACATGGGCGGAAACCTCACGTTTGCTAGAATTTACTCCAAGAAGTTGGCTTTGAAGATTATTGCGGCAGAGCGTGGTTTTACTTAGTTAGATCATTGAGATAAATATGACTTTGAAATAAATATATTTATTATAATTTTAAGGATACTAGACTTGGGAAATATATATAAAGCTAGCTCTTCATAAACACATAATTTTCTCATAAACTTTCATAATATAAAAACAGAATTGAATGCTATCAAAATTAATCTAATTATTGATTGCTCGGTGAATCAATTCTGCAAAAGCGATAGCTTTCTCCTCTTGGTACCTTCCACTCACAACTTGAACTCCGACAGGCGTACCATCGTATAATTCAGGGTCGTAGCACTCGTAAAGAAATTGGTCTGC
The DNA here is from genome assembly GCF_900007245.1 of Priceomyces carsonii. Taxonomy (NCBI): domain Eukaryota; kingdom Fungi; phylum Ascomycota; class Pichiomycetes; order Serinales; family Debaryomycetaceae; genus Priceomyces; species Priceomyces carsonii. The sequence goes on along the minus strand of NW_026946677.1, from coordinate 1,390,964 downwards.
ATCATTCAAAGGAGTATACTCTTCTATTAAATCGACAGTTTTGTCTGCCTTAGTAATTGGAGTAGCTACAACCGAATAATCTAAAACGTTGAAAGCTGTTGTGAAGTTAGCTCTCACTTTATTATAATAACCAGGCTTGTATGAAGCTCCAGCTTGCAATGGAAGAATAAGACAATCGACCGCTCTGCCTGTTTTAGTTCGGTTAATAGTGGAGAGTAAGTATTCGTCAAATTGTTGTTGGTACCTGTATTTTGCTCCTGCTTGTTTCCAATATTCCAGAACGCTGACAGCTTTTGGTGGATTGCCATTTTTATCCAACATTACGAGATCCTTTATGACAGGTTCTCCAGATTTCAAACACTCGGCTAGTATTTCTTCGCAACCATCTGCCGAAAATATCTCTCCCGCAAGCTTCCCTAAATTTTGAAATGGAAATGGTGATTCTAATTTGATGATCTCATGGCCCTCTTTTATTAAGGAATTCTTAACGATTTCTAAAGCTCTTTTGACAGGAGGATGTATATACGTGTAGCTTGAAAAATCAAAGAATCCAAAACTCAACACAGGATCGGGCTTATAATCCCTCCACTTTATCGGTAGACATTTAGGATCATGTATCCATGGCTCGGAATCTATTATCAATTTTGTTATGAACTTCAAGTCTTCGATATTATCACACATAGGTCCAACGACGGAGCAAAGTACTGTTTGGTTTTCCATGGAGTTGGTTATGTTCTTATAGGGAAGGCGATTAGAGCTGCCCCTAAGACCAAACAAGCCTTGAGAGTTACAAGGAAGTCGGATGCTTCCACCTAAGTCCGTTCCAAAACCCAATAAAGACGATCTTGCTCCTAACAATGAGCCTTCGCCTCCCGAAGAGCCAGCACAAGATAGTTTTCTATTCCAAGAATTAAGTGTTGCCCCATATATGTTAGATATCGTCTCACCACACATCATGGCCATCGGTGTCGTTGTTTTCACATAGAATACTGCCCCATAGCCTTCAAGAATTTCAGCAAGAAGTGAGACCTTCTCCTTCTTGATTAGTTTATTTACACCACTGACAAAGCCAATTGCAGAAGCTATCCCCTCCAAGTTAACTTGGTCTTTGAATGAAATAGGTATACCATGCAAGGGTCCAACAACTTTCCCATTTCTAGCCAAATACTCGTCCAATTCTGCTGCTCTCTTGAGTGCTCTGTCAAAGAATATTTCGCTGCAACAGTTCGTGAGCTGGTGCAGTATTGCAGCTCTTTTACAGAAAATCTTTATAACTCTTGAGCTAGAAAGCTCCCCTTGTGCAATTTTTGAGATTAAACTGGTCACACTAGAATATGCAATATCATTCTCGTCATCAGGCAATATACTTTTTAGAAATTCTCGCACATTTGGCAGGTCGTCTGCACTAGGAACTTCATTTAAAATCCATTCTTTCGGAATGGCCGCTAAAACAGCTTCACGCTTTTGCTTTGCTATATCTTCCCAATTCGTCATTTTATACTAAATTGTGAGGAAACTGAGAAGGTAGTCTTTTCTTGTATATATGTAATAAATTGCTATTCGTAGATAATGTGTTAGAGGAGCGCACTTCGAGATATTCTTTATCGTGCAGGCACTCCTACAAAGGTGATCGGTCGGAGAGATAATGAAATTGATGATGACTATTACTTTTATTAGAAACTTTTATACTTAATTTGATATTGATTCTTACTTATTTTAAATGATTCTTCCTTATTATGAGATATGGTCGTCTATCGCATTTAAGCAGACGGATATTTCGAAACTTTTCCGTCACTTTTCTTTAAAAATTATACACATTGCATTACATCATAGGTTCTTTTAGTCTTCAATCATAATCTTCATAGCTCTCGAGTTTGGGTCTTTAGCAGTCTCGAATGCCTTTTCAGCTTCCAGAAGTTTGAATCTGTGTGTTATCATGTTATCTAAATTAATGACCTGTCCTTCATATAACTTGATAGCAGTTGGCCAGGTATTAGCATATCTGTACTGAAATGACAAGCTTATTTCCATGACTGAAAGAGTCATGAAAGGAAATACTTGATAATCTTTTCCCACACCGATAACATGTAATTTTCCACCGAAGTTAAGTGCATGAGCCAACAAATTAATACTTGATTCAACTCCTGTACAATCAATAGCAATGTCAAACTTTATCCTGCCGCTGCTAGAAACTTTCGAAAAGTTACTTTCGAAATCATTGTTAACTAGGTGCGTTGTAATAGTAGGTATCTCTTTCTTGATGAAATCAAGTCGGGACTGATCAATATCGGTTACAACTATGGGGTAGGCACCTGCCAGGGCGGCACATTTTGCCGCAACAAATCCAATTGGTCCGGCCCCTGAGATGAGAATGGAGTCCCCAAGCAAAAGATTCAATTGCCTGACCCCACTGTAGACAACAGAAAGTGGTTCCAACAAAGCTCCTTGCTCATAACTTAGCAGATTAATCTTGTGGCAAAATTTGGATGGATGTTTGATATAGCGTCTTAAAAACCCTGGAACTGGAGGTGTAGAAGAGAATTGAACGAACTCACACCCATTGTATTTACCTTTCAAACATTGACTGCAATTTTTGCATGGTACACCTGGCTCTAAAGCAACTCTATCTCCCGGCTTCAAATCAATCACATTACTCCCGATAGCCAAAACTTCTCCAGCGGATTCGTGGCCCAAAATATGTTCATCTCTTACAACCATAGTAGGACCAATATTACCATGCTTTTGAAAGTGTATATCGGACCCACATATTCCGGTGCAACGCACATGAATAAGAACCTCATCGCTTGTTAGATCCTCAGCTGATGGTTTATCAATTGAGCTGACGTAAAGATCGTGATCTGGATTAGTAAATACACCAATGTTAGTTTCAGTCATTTTCTACTGAACTGTCTTTTTTCAATAAGCGTTGATTCTACTCTAGATAAATACTAAGAATATTTGATAGTCAGTCAGAAGCTCGCAACCTTTAGCAACTTGAGAATCAAGCGGGAGAGATGTGGAGAAACAGAAACAATAAAAACTCCTATAAGATCTCCGAAGATTCACCCGCATTTCATATTCTGTGCTTGTAACCAGGTCATCCTCTAAACAAGCATCAAGCTTCCTTATAGATGTTGTCAATATTTAAAAGTATCGAATTGCCTATTGAAAGTCTACTTCTTCCATAGACTGGCGTTGAAAATTGTGCAATGGATCTCTTTTCTCTCAAAGGAAAAGTTGCATTGGTCACCGGTGGTACCAATGGTATTGGGCTCGGAATGTTAAAGGGTTTGGTGGGAGCCGATATTGAGCAAGTGATTTTGACGTATCGGTCTGACGAGGCTTTATCAAACACAATTCACATCTTGAAAAAAATCAAACCCGAAGTGAAAATTAGTTCGATTAGGGCAAATCTAAATGACACAACGCTGGAAAATAGTTTGGTGACTAGGATAGCGAACGAAGCTTTTGAACTCACTAGTACAGGTAAAATTGATATTTTGATCAATAACGCGGGAATCAACAATCGGTTTCCTTTCCTCGATCTTTCTCAAGAGAAATTTGATGAAGTCTTGAGGGTGAACTTAAACATTCCAGTAAAGTTGACAAAAGAAATAGGACTTAAAATGCTTGAAAGTAATACAAAGGGGTCAATTGTATTCACCGGATCGCTTTGTTCATTCCAAGGTGGAGTGAATTCCACGGCATATGCCATCACTAAGGGAGGAATTAAACAATTTGCTGCTGCTCTTTCGAATGAATGGTCTCTGAAAGGAATCAGAGTTAACGTTATTGCTCCAGGATATATCACTACTAATCTTTCGGATGAAATAGAACCAGAGCTTCGTGAAACTTTGATAAGCAGAATCCCGATCGGAAGGTGGGGTACACTAGACGACTTTCAGGGCCCAGCTGTATTTTTATGCTCGGAGGCTAGTAGCTACGTAACTGGTGAAACAATGGTAGTAGATGGGGGCTGGTTAAATTATTAATTGTAAATCTTAACGAAAAACCATTCTCCAGGTTATTTGTCAATGAAAGTGGAAGTGCTCAAAATTTTTGTTTAGAAGTTGAATTACTTCGAAGGATTTTTTTTGCTGATATACTATAAAATTTCAGATACAAAAAACTCATATATTAAAAGCAAATTGAACTTGAAGTAACCTTTTCCAATCTTTTAAGAATAAAGAACATGGCGAGTGAAAACGTCAATTTCTTACATTGTCCGAGATAATATGTATAGCATTTAAAATCCTGCTATGCTTTTGTATGCTATTTCATGTTAAAGACCTCAAAGATAAGCTTGTAGTAAAAATTAGAGTAGGTTGGAGTTTAAGGTAGCAGCATAATCAAATTTGCGACATCAATAGTCTAAAACTCAAATTTTCGCAATCGCAAGGAGAAAAATTAATGTACAGGCGGAGTGTCAAATATTTCTCCGGATTTGAGTGAGGCTCTAAAGAATTGAAAACTTTATTTATTTAGCAAATAAATATCCCAAAGTTAGTACTAAAAGTAAAGATACACAAGTGTATTCATTTCTAATGCACAGCACCGATCTTTCTTTTATGCTCAACTAACTTCCAATATCTTCTCTTAGTTTTGTCTCTGAAAGTAGGACCAAAGAGAACCATCAAGTAGAATGTACTAATGACAGCGAGAGAGATAAAGCAAAGTGCAATGAAAGTATTCTGATATCCTGTGTTATCAACCCAAGGAGTGATTCCATATCCAATTGCGAAACTGATAAGGTTACGTATGACAATGACAACCACCATTGCACTGGCGCCCACTTCTTTGTATGAATCAACAACGTACGTTACTGCAGCAGAACACCCAAGTATTGTTGTTCCACCAACACATCCCATACCGAATACTAATCCAAACCAATGTATTTGGTGATATGCTCCAACGCCCCAAAGAATTAAAGCACCAGGGACAACCATCATATAAACAACAGCAACCCACAATCTATCTTCGGCATATGAAATACCATTTCTTCTTTTAGCTAAAGTAATTTTGAAGTAGTCAGCCAAATATCCTGAGACAAAGTAGAACAAGAAACTAAAAATAACAGGTGATATGTATGCTAAACCGCACATTGAAGATGAAAAGTTGTAGGGAGGAGAAGATAAAATCGTTGATGAAGTTGCGTTCAACACATTAAAAATCATCAAAGAAGTACCATAAAGAAATCCAGACCATAATACTGATGGGAAGCACGTTGTCAAAAATGGTTCTAATAAATAATATGGAAGCAAAAATCCCTCGTAATGGTAGATAAGGGACAACTTCTGAGAAAAAGTTTTTGGTTGATGCTGTATTTCAATTCTATCTTCAGGTTTACTGAAAATCACTTCGACTTCATTGTTCAAGTTTTCGTTTGCTGAAAGTATGGGTTCTATGTGTGTTCCAACTTCAGCTGTGGAGTTTTTCTTATTGCCGCTTACTATTAAATCAACCTTTTCAACTGAAGAGGAGTCATCAATAACAACAACCCTATGAAAATTAGTCTCCTCCATAAAAAAGAAGAGGATGATAAAACAAACACCACTAAAAATTGAGCACCAATACAAAACCCACTCCCAAGATTGGCCATCTGCAATAAATCCAGCTACCATAGGTGCCATAAAGTTGGAGGTTAGTAAAGCGACAGCGTAGACGCCCATCCAAGTTCCTCTTTCATGCTCAAAGAAAACATCGGAAATTGTAATCTCACAAAGAGACTCTATAGGAGCACCAAGAAGGCCTTGAAGAATTTTTCCTCCAATATACTCTCCGTTATCTTTAGCTTTAGGACCCCAAAGAATAATCAATGTGGTCGCCAACATTGAAAATAAGTAAATTGGTCTTTTTCCAAACTGAAGTGCTAATGGTTGGAAGATGCAACATCCAAGTCCAAAGAAAAGAAACATATAACCTGTTCCTTGGTTTAAATCAGCGACTGCAATTCCTGTCTTTGATGAAATTGGAGTCAAAACTGAATAGACTGCAGCAGACGGAACACCCACTCCATAAACGTAAACGACCATACAAAAAACACTCAAGTACTTTCTATAAGGGCTCCAGTTGAGAGGATCATCAGGATCGTCACTTGGTGTTGGTATTAAAACAATCTCCTTCTTATTACCCCTGGCATGGCTCGAATGGGCCATAGATCCATCTAAATCGACTAGGTGGTTTGTCCCAGGTACGAGATCGTAGTCAATTCCACTTTCCATTGTTTGATAACCTCTTAATATATTATTCTAAAGCTTTGTCAATCTTCCTTATAGAGTTTAAACATGGAAAAATGGTATTCTTAAATAGTAGTTTCTTCCATCTATGTATCGTCTTCTTATCTGAACTGCATTTTAGGAAGTCTTTCGGTTAATAAGGGTTTTGATAAGAACCCACTTTTTATAGCAATTTTCGCGAGCAAAGCCAGCTGCAAGAAGAACAAAGAGAACAGTAGGATTAGCTAGAATAAAATGACTTATAAACCAAGATACATTAAAATAATATAATCAACCGAACTGGTAATTACGAACTTATGTATTTACCTGCTCTAGTGCATTCCGATCTAAAAGTATGTCGCATCCTTGTGATTTGTTATCAATGACTCCCCAAGCTTTGTCAAGAAAGAGTATCATTGTGTCAGAATATTGAGCATGAAGGTAATTGCCCAAGTCTTTAGCCCGCTGACGAAATAACTTTTTATGTTCATCAGATAAAGCACATGATCCTGCTACTACGATTGCCCAGCCGCAAATACCGTTAGCAACATGATTACCAGGCAAGTTTTTCAAACATTTATATACTATGTCAACGTTTTTTTGAATTATCAAATCAAAGGTCTCCAATTGAGGGTTTAAAACTTTTCTCAATAAAATGAGAGCTGCCTTTGCTATAGCTTGAGCGATCTTCAAACTGTATAAAGTTCCCTTCAATTTACTCTGTGACATTGCATATGTCACCTCTGCAGGCAATGCCGGTGGAGAGTAATCAAGTGCTTGTTGAAGCAAAAGGTAAGCCATTTTTTTTAAATAATCGTTATCATGTATGGAGCATCTAGAAAGCCAGGACGCCTTGCCAGCTAATTCAAATGCTTCAAGTGAGGGCCCAACAACGGAGTTGTTTAGCCAAACCACAGGGCAATCGTACATTGGACGATTTAAAAGGGATCTAAAGTGATCAAATACTTCAAAGGGCGAAGGAAATTTCTTTAGCTCACAATCTTCACATAAATAAAGCGAGACAGTGTAGTTGTAAATGAAGCTTTCCACAAGTGTCTTTTCAGTGGGGGTAATTTCATCAAAGTCCAATCCAAATAAAGCAGATATATCTGGTCCATATGTGCCCGAATTTTCTGTTTCAATTTCTGGTCCAAAGCTTAGCTCTCTCAAGAATCCTTCGAACTCTTCAGCTCTACTGCCCTCCACTTGTCCGGTAGCTAATGCTTTTCTGCTACATTGTCGCTTCTTTATAATTCGAAATGCAACTGATAGGTGTCTAGCACTTTGAGTGGCGGTATTCCCGAGAACTTTTTCACGGAGACATAAGCATTGAACAGCAATAAAGAGCCAGTCTTCAGTACCTTCGAGGTTATTACTTTCAATCTCTTTCTGAAGCATTCGAATGAGGTTGGCATATTTCAACTGACTTATGTTGCGGTATTCTGGTATTTTCCTAGCGAGATAGGCGGCAGAACAAGAATAAAATACTTCTCTCAACAAATAATTAGTAGATTCTGGAACAAAGACGGATAGTGGAAGGAGCTTTTGGGGAGCAGCCACTTGTGGAGATAAGGAGGGCATAAAATTATTGCAGAAAACTTGATATAAGAAAACAGAGTCAATCTCAGCATCGGGAATAACATAATTAAGCGCCGGTACGTTAAATAATTGAGGTTCTACCAAGTGCTCGTATTCTTCATATTTCTTCAACGTGTTAATCGCCTTCTTGACTCTTATTTTAGGACTCTCTTGTGCGAGCGACAGATACAATGGAACTAAATATTGTTCCCCAACGCCTTCAGTATTGGATTTTTTATCATTATTATTATCTTGTATATTTCTGAGCTGTGGCCAAGTACATTCCAAAAACTTCAGCTCGCAACTCTTGCAGACTGGTCTTCTTTCGTCACACTTCTTTTTCCTCATGCGACCTATTATTGGTTAGTTTCATTGAAATTAAAGGTTCTTCTGTTTAATTACTTACAATTAAAGCACCCTGTTTTTGTTCGCTTGACATTTCCCTTACTATTGTCCTTCCTTTTCCATTGTGACTTTGGCTTAATGACCTTCTTCGGTGGAGGTCTACTGTAGTTCAAAAATTTAAGTTCAGTTGACATTGGGATTCGTTACTCACCCATTCAATATCTTCGGAAATTAATTCACTTATCCTCCTCGAACATATGAATACTCCATCAAATTGATATCCCGTTTGAAGAGGTATCATGTCTTGAAGTTTAAGCCGCAAAGCACTAATGCATGCGCGGAAAAATGGCGCTTAAGTAACTTCTCAGATAGGAAGTCTTATCGCAAAAAACTGGTCTCTCTCCACAGAACTATTGTATTTTTGTCACTTGAAGTGTAGCTAGCTAAGATATTTTGAAATGAGGAAAATATTGATAAAGATAATATCTAACAACTTGAGATAACATGCAGCCATGAAAACTGCCCCTTTTTTGGTAATAGAATGAGAGTAATATAAATAGTTAAGTTCTCTCTCTTTATTTCGAATTTGCAATTAAATCTTATCTTTATTTGATATGACAAATTCGACTCAATTGAGCTACGTGGACTCCACAAGTGATCCCCAGAGATATGAACGTGACTGGGTGCCTAAAGTTCTCGCTTACAGAGATAAACTTGATAAAAGTATCAAGAAAGAAAGTTATGCTCCCCAAGACATCGTACCAAAGTCAATTGATGAAGCTGCCGATGTGACAACTATTCCTTATCAAGTGTTAAATGATAAAGAAATTGAAATAACAGATATGCCTGCTACTGACCTTGCAAAGAAGATCGAGAAAGGGGAGCTTACAGCCGTTGAAACATTATATGCTTTTATTAAAAGGGCCACAATAAGTCACCAACTTACACATTGTGTTACTGACTTCTTTGTAGAAGAAGGTATCAAAAGAGCACACGAATTAGACGAAATCTTTGCAAAGACTGGAAAAACCGTGGGTCCCCTACATGGTATTCCAATATCTTTAAAAGAGCATTTCAAGAAGAAAGGACGTGTCTGCCATGCTGGTACAGTTGGTTTAGTTGATAACATTGTGGATGAAGATTCCATAACCACTCAGATTTTAGATAAAGCGGGTGCTGTATTTTATGTTCGTACAACAGAGCCTCAAACATTGATGCACGAATGTTCCGACAATAATATTACGGGAAGAACAGCTTGCCCATATAACACTTCATTAAGTCCTGGTGGAAGTTCCAGTGGCGAAGGTGCTCTTGTAAGTATGGGTGGTTCAGCAATTGGGGTTGGTACAGATATTGGTGGCTCCATCAGGGCCCCTGCCGCATTCTGTGGATGCTGGGGACTCAGGCCAACAACAAAAAGAATATCTATGGCTGGTTGTGTCTCTGCTCTCGATGGTCAGGAAACTGTTTATTGCTCAATGGGTCCTTTCGCTAGATCGTGTGCTGATATTGATCTCTTTATGAAGTCTTATATTGCAATGGAACCTTGGCAGATGGACGCATCTTTAGTTCCATTGCCTTGGAAAAAAATTGCTCCTCCCAAGTTGACTGATTTAAGAATTGCGATCATGCATCAAGACGGTGTAGTCCGTCCTCACCCACCAATTGAAAGGGCTCTAAGTTATGCAGAGGCAAAACTAAAAAGCGCCGGTGTGGATGTTGTTACATGGGAACCGTATAGGTGCTTAGAAGCTTTTGAAAATTGTCTCAAAGCATACACTGCTGATGGAAATTTCAAACAGAAAAGAGCTTTAGCTCTTTCAGGGGAACCAGTTCTTCCACTTAGTCAATATGCTTTGAGCATGGGTTTGGGTGATAAAGGACTCACGGTCGTCAAAAACCACGAGCTCAATGTTTTCAGAGATACTTTAAGAGACGAATATCTCCAATTGATGAATGATAAGAAAGTTGATTTTATCTTGAGTCCAGCTTCTGCAGGTACTGCCCCTAGACCTGGTACCATTCATTATTGGAATTATTGCTCTTTGTGGAATATCTTAGATATGCCTGGAATTGTTTTTCCAACGGGCTTGTTTCAAGATCCAACGGTTGATGTCAAAGATAATACTTACACACCGAGAAACGAGTTTGAGAAATATGAATACGGCTTGTATGAACCTGAATTTTTTAAGAATGCACCCTTGTGTGTTCAATTGACCGGCAGAAGGTACCAAGATGAAAGTTTAGTAAAAGCTGCCGAAATTCTTGAGACGGCCATTAGGAATTAAGTCACAATGTGTTTATTTATGAGCTCCAATTAGAATTGAATATTAGTTTGTAAAAACTTACTGTAACCGACTCTACATATAATTTAAAATTTCTGGAACTTCCTGAAGTTATAGCCTAAGCAATGGCAAGAAGTTCTCTTCTCTTCGACTGGCTGAACAATACATTGTAAAAATTTCCAAAGTTATCGTCAATAGAAAAAAGAGCTGTATGCCAATTTATAAAATCTTTCTATTGGCTAATGTGATTGTATTCGAATACCCAGTTTTGCAAATGGACCTTTTTCCAAGTAAAGATATTTTCATATTTAAACTTATGACTTTCAAAAACGAAATAAAAAGAAAAATTCGGATTCAATGCCATAGCGAGGATGGCTATCAGTAAGGTGTCAAGGATGTGATGTTTCAAAAAATATGTTATGATTTCACATTTTTACTGCCTGTTGCACCCAGGGTACTATGTGGAGCAATAGTCTTTATATTGGGGATGAAAACCCTGTGAGAACTCATCAATGTACAATGATTTGTATCGAAGCCGTGTGATATCAGTGCAAAATACTACTAATGGTATGGTTTATATTAGCAACTCTTGCATATGTTAACGTGAAGTGGACGTGAACGCAAGTATACGACCTTACTTTTTATCAAATTAAGTCGTAACTTCGTATTAACACTCTCAAGGTGTGAAAGTTATAAACATCTGCTCAAACTGTGATTTCATATAAAATAGGTCGAAAAATAGAAAAATTGCAAAAACCCCTTGCAAAATAAGAAAGGAACTTAGTTATTTTTTATATTAACTCATTAATGGCATATAACAGTACCAGAAAGACCCAACGCAGCCAATCATTTTGGGAACATGATGAAATTTATATTATCTCATGTCTGCCAATTATTTGCTGCTAAGCATATCAATAGTAATGATGTTATCATAAACGAATAATTCCTCACTGAATGTTAATTTTACAAAATTTGACATGTGTGTAAGATACCTCTTACAGGCTTGATAACTATTACACCATTAAACTCTCCAATTTGATAACTTAAACTTCTACCGAAAACATAAAGACTCACATTAAAATTCACATAAATTACCGTATAGATTTCTACTTTCTATAAAACCCAGGAGAACAATTTCTTGAAGATTCCATCATCGCTCTTTCCTTTCGCCTCCAATTCAGCATAATATTGATATTCGTGTTCTTCAATTTCTTCTAAACCAGATTTCAAATCTGCTTCTTCCGGTTTGACCAATTTAGTTTTCTTAAACACTTTCCAAAATGTAAAGATGGCAATATTGATGAAGACCATTAAATATGAGAATAGAAAAGTGTCCACTGCCCATCTACCAGGAATAAAAACGGAGTAACCTAATATCCCGACAACAATCCAAAAAAAGAAGCATGCAACATATGTCGTATAGGGTTGGCCCCACGATACATAGTTAAAACTCTTTCTATCAATGTTTTGAGCTTTGCAAGCTCTATAAAAGCCTATGTATGTAACGGACATGAAAGCATAGTTGATCACAAATGAACCCGTACACAAATTGACCATATAAGATAATGCCTTCTGACTTGTGGAGCCTAGTTGCAACAAACTTAATAGAGAAAAACAACACGCTATTGCCACACAGTAAATTGGCACACCCCTTTCCGTACACTTTCTTAAGAATTTGGGAGCAAACCCTCTTTTAGCTAATCCATAAAGGGCCCTTGATGAGCAATAAGTACATGAATTTCCAGTTGAGAATGCAGAACTTAACACTAACGCGTTCACAATGCTTGGGAGCACTTTAATACCCATATTTTGCATGGCGATAACGTAAGGTGAAGCAGCAGCATTTGATGCTGCTGAAGACATTTTGACAAAATATGGGTCATTGTAGGCAACGAGGATAGTGACTGACAAAGAGCCCAAAATAAAAAACAACACTAATCTCACTGAGACGGTCTTGAATGCCGTCACCATAGTCTTTCTTGGATTTTTGGCCTCGGCAGCTACCATAGACATATATTCAACACCGACGACCGTGAAACAAGCCAGCCCAAGTAATGCTCCAAGAAATCCCTCAAACTTTCCTAGGCTACCTGTAGTAATATATTCAGCAAAGGGACCCCCTGAAACGTTCCAGTTCCTAAATCCAAAAGCATCATGTTGTGGATTACCTCCGCACATTGTAATGAATGTAAAGAAAATCAACCCAATACAAAGCACTAACTTTCCAATAGACAACCAAAACTCAGACTCCCCATAATAAGAAACGGCGAATACATTTAGAAAAGCATAAATGAAAATCTCAATGCAAAGTGTAATTGCAGGACTATAATCGTCTCTCCAAAAATGTATCATTGAATTCACCGCAGTAATTTCGAAAGGAATAGACAAGGCTTGCGCTATAAAGAAGTTCCAACCTGCGCAACATTCTAAAGCTTCATCAACACATCTTCCTGCCATAGCGACGAACGGTGAGGCAATAGGTAAGTAACACACGAATTCTCCCACCGCTGTAATCAATATACCAACAACAGTTGTCCAGAAACAATACGCTAGGAAAAGTCCTAATGGGCCACCTGTAATTAGACCTGTTCCAATTGTTACAAACAACCCTGTTCCAATCGATCCACCAATCGAAATCAATTGGACATGTCTTGTCTCCAATTGTCTGTGTATTGAGCCATATTGGTCATCCGCATCTTTCTCTGTAAGCGATTGGGAGGAGGAACTGTCCATTTCAGTAACCTCTGACCTGAAAAGTCGTTTTCCCTTGAAAAGTTCCTTCATACTTGGTGTTTATTTGTATTCATTCGGCTATTGCATTCAATAGGTCGATTTGATCAATATCTGACATAGTTGAGCTTGAAAACCTACTTTATAAATATTAGTTCTTCTTAAAATTGTATGACACTCTTATCATAGTGTTTTTGAATTTTAGAAAAATTGTTTTGATAAAGAGATACTATCGGACCAATAGAGCATCTATTTCCGTCACAAATTCAATGTTATCTAGTCGAATCTGAAATGGTAATTCAAATTCGGCACGTTTTACAAACTGCTCTAATCTGATTTGATCTATGATCCGGTTACCTCTAACTTCTTTTTCTTTGGGAATTGTTTCTAAGTCTTGAAAGAAGATCCTGGTTAGAATGTCCCGTGTATTTAGGACCACATCTTAGCTTTTCGAAAAAGCACATCTTCCGCTAAAGTTGAGTATCTAATACAGTTCAAGATGTTGCTTTAGTTATGATGTCCAACCAATAGTTTACTGAAACCAAAGATGGAAATCACTCAGAGGATCTGATGGACGAAAGAAGTGTTCACTACTTTTGGTAATCAGAATACAACCTTCGTGATAGCTCGAAATTTTTCAACCAAAAAGAGTATCCTATATACCGGAGATACGACTGAAGTAGTAATGCAAATAGGTCGTTGTCTAATCGTTATCAGCAATTTCTTAATCTAAATCGGCACGTTTAATTATACGATGCAGGTCAGCTATCTATTTTGGAACCTCTAAGAAAATAATTTACGAGGCAGAGAGTATAACTTGTAGTTTATATATCCTTCTGCCCGTAATGGACTGTATTGCGTACCCAGTAAATAGTCGGAACCCCCTTATATTATCATGTTGCAAGAAGTATTACTACAGATTTACTCGAAAATCGAGCAGAGACCAATCGAAGTTAGCTTAGCATTGATTTTGGTATATTCCATTTACTTCTTTATATTGTATCCGTTTTTCTTATCTCCTCTTAGAAAAATTCCAGGACCATATCTTTTCCGTATATCTAAAGTGTTTGCTCTATACGGCCAATGGAGACATCAGTGGATAAGCACAGTTTATGAACTACACAAGCAATATGGAAGCATTGTGCTAATATCACCCACTGAAGTTAGTTTCGGTGGAGACCTGAAATATGTCCAGGATATATATGTGAACAATTTTCCTAAAGGTTCGTTCTATTCCCAATACAAGAACCATGGAGAGGATAATATATTTACGAGTTTAAACAGCAAATCGCATTTGAAAAACAAGAAACTTATTATGCATTTATACTCAAAATCAGCTCTCTTGTCATCTGAAAGCTCTTTCAGGAAGTTTTTGGCTAGAAAAATTAGAACTTTGGTACGTCAAATTCATTTGACTTCAGTTTCAGGCTCAGAACCGGATTACTTTAATGCTAAATCTGAACTAAATGAATTTGGTAAGGGTCACAACGATGGTGGAAGATGGTTTAACAAATCAAACAAAATTCAAAACTTGGGCATAGATGTTTATTCATTATTTGGATCTTTGTCAATGGATGTCATAACAGCTTTTGAACTAGGAGAAAAACATGGAACCAATATGTTGGAGCAGAAAGGGCAAAGGAAGGTAATGTATGACCATAGAAAACTAGTTGGAATGGTCTTTTGGACTACTTTAATGCCTAAGTTTTGGAACTTGGCAGCAAATAAGGAACTTCAAATGGCCAAGCGCACGGTCAATGAATGGCTATTGAATCTTTATAGAAAAAAAGAAATAGATAGTCGTATTCAATTAGAGCCTTGTCTGTCCGTCTTTGAAACTTTAAAAAAAAAGGGCATTCAGGGCAACAAAGCCTATTCTTTCCTATCAGATAATATTTTTGCCGGACATGAAACAACTGCTGTTCAATTGACCTACATTACATATGAGCTTTCAAGGAAGAACAATCGCTCAGTAGTTGAAAATTTGACAAAGGAAATTGTCCAAACTTTTGGTAAACCCTTGTCGGAAGATGATATAATTGACGACTTTGAAAAGGTCGATAAACTAGAATATTTAAATGCCATCGTTCAAGAAAATTTGAGGGTTCATTCTTCAATACCCGGTGCAGAACCTAGGGTTGCCAGCTGCCTTTACAGAGTGACTTTGGAATCTGGAGATGTTGCGTCTATTCCCAAGGGAACTGTCGTTTCTTGCCTCCCGTACTCTCTTCATAGACAAAGTAGGGTATTCCCAAATCCTCAGCGATTTTTACCAGAAAGATGGTTGAGAAATGGAAGTGAATCGAAGGAGCAGTATCTCGAAAGAGTAAAGATACAACAAAAGTTTATGATGCCTTTCGGTAAAGGAATTAGGATGTGTCTTGGCATGAACATTGCACTTCTTGAGATTAAGCTAACTTTAGTCAACTTGTATTGGCGGTTCTATTCTCGAGTTTGCGAGGATTGGGCAAGCTCTGCATCTTACTCTCCGGAAGAAAAGCTGCCTCATGCCATTGATATCACCACTCCACAAGCAACAGAAGGATCCAATGATGAAGAAAAAATGAGAATGGTAGATTTAAGGGCAATCAGACCCCTTCATGACGAGTGTTGGCTAGAGTGGTATGATAATGAATCCAGAATATTGCTTTCTTTTTAGTAACATATGAAGTCTTGCGTTTGCTTCTCTTTTCTCATACTTTTTTAAACATCAGGGAGCATTGTTGGATTCATGGAATGCATTATTCTAATAATGTTGAATAAAACATTTAAGTATGGCATTAATAGTATATTACATGAACACGCATTTATAGCAAAACATAAATGATAGAGAATTATACAGTAAAGATGTTTGAATTAATAGAATTTTAAAAAGAAGAATAGACTTAAAATTATGACAGTTGAGCCAATTAAGTTTCAAATACATTATTAATGATAATAATAGTAGAGAATAGCGAATTTAAAGAAATAACACTATAAAAAGCTCAAGGAAAAGGATTTCAGATTAATTTTGTAATATAGATGATGTTGGAAAGAATAAACTTATAACTCAAAATCCTTTCTTGTTTTTAACTTGTTGAGGTGTAGTCGAACGAATTATACAGAGATGGCTGTACTGAAATGGTCCAGTTAATAGCACAAGTGATACCCCCGAACTTTTTTAGCTATCTACAGACATTCGTATGTGTCTAAATATATTTAATTATACCTTCGGATACGTTGACAGGTTAGATTTTTAGATAGTGAGACAACGTAAAATGAATCATGAGTATTGTGTTCGAATATCTTATAGAACCCTTTTACGATCTACATCTTCAAATATTACCTTATGTAACGCAAATTATTACAGAAATTAAATACTATAAATCGAGAACTAGAAACTATGGAAAATGACCTTTCCTGGGACCAAAGTAGCCACCAGGAGCAGAAGCTGGGCTCTTTAATGACGCCACTCCCTCACCATCTATTCCAGCATAAGGTACGCTATTACCCCACCAATTAACGTCCTTTGGATGATATTGAACGGCAAAAAATAAAACCACTGAACATAAACCTAACCCTGCAGTCATACCGGCAGTAGTAAGATAGTTATATTTCTCCCACCATGGCAAATAGTTGTTCTTAATATAAACCATGAAAAGAAGAGAAAGATAGAGACCTGGGGTAATGTAACTCAAATTATATGGTGCAAAAAAGTTCAAAACTGCTCCAATCATAATCGTTGGTTGCCACCATTTACGATATGCCTTTGGAAGCAATCTAAAGACCAAATAACACGGAGGGACCATTAAGAGACCAATCAAGAAACACCACCTCAAGATAGGGTAAAGGCCGTCAAAAACCCTTTTAGGGCCAACAACCCCCCAAATAACCGACGCAGAATAATAAATTTGTGCATCTGCTGCGCAAGTAAAGTGCTGAGCCTGATCAGCTGTACATAAACCTTCAAAGCTATCGACTTGCCAATTTATGACAGCCAAACTAATAAAAAGATTAACGAAAGTTGCTAATATTTGGACCCTAAAGGCCGACCAAGGAGGAATCTTTGCGTAATGAGCAATTTTTTGATTGGAAATATAATCCTGCGCTTGCATATCTGTCTGAGTACCAAAGGACTTTAAAATCAAATGAGCATTTGGGTTACCAGGAAGGGCATATCCAATAATCAATTCTACCAAAACATTCATTGTAAGTTGATAACCAGTAATGGAATACAAGACTGTGAATGGAATCAAGAATACAAAATTGATCGCAATGGTGAAGAAAATACCCCATACTGGAGTTTGCGTAGGATATATCTCAACACATATAATACCAAGAACAATCGAAATGACCAAAACTATTAAGAAAACCCATTCAGGGACTTCCTTATAACGACTCATCATTTTACAATGAGGGTCGCTATAGCCTGCTAAAGATGATCTTCTAAAATCTTTCAAAGACAACCATAAACTCTTCATTGCAAATACGATATCCTTCCAGTTTGTACAGAAAACATAAAATATAGTGAATGGATAACTAAGGAAAAAACAACCATAAAGTACTATATTTGCAGCTGTGTAAAATGGCGGGCCATATGCCTGGTATTTCTTATCATCAAGCTTATTATTAGAGTTCAATATTTGCTGGATATCATACGATTCTCCAGTGTTCGAATAAGTTGCCGATGAGTTAATGGGTAAATATGCCGACCAATAATAATTGGAGTAGTAAACGCCTATTATGGCGAAAAGACCTACTACGGCTCCAATAAATGAATTTACAGTATTAAATGCTGGATAAGTCAATGGTAAAGCCCACAAATTAATCACATTCCAATCAAAGGTTGGAATAGGGTTAAGACCCAATCCACTGTAAGAACCTGTAATGGTTGCCAAGTTGAAATTATCCGGCTTGATCCATGTCATCCAGTTGAAAGTCGAAAGGGCTTGAAATATATACCCTGGAAACCAGAACCAGACAAAGGAGAATGCGAACACCGCAAAGAAATAATAATATCTAGAAATAGTCCATCCATTTATATTCTCCTTTTTCTCTGGAACCAAAAAAGCTCTATTTGCTGCAATTGTCGGTAAAATAGATGGCCACAAAGATTTCGCAGGATAGATACAGAATTTTCTTACTATTCCTGCTAAACCAAATCCAACAAACTGAGTAGATATACCTAACAAAACTTCATAACCCCAAGTGACCCATTTTTGGTTATAGAATGATGGCATCCTTTGAGCATATAAAGGACCCTCAATGTAAGGGGTTGTTGTGATTGAAACCATCATAGTTGCAAGCATTTGCTCCTTGGTAGTCCATGAACCAGGGCTTGTACGAATGGAATACCCTTTGAAAAGAGGAATTTTATAATCAGGCAAGTAAGACAACGCAACACCAGTTGGATATACCAAAACTTGGCAAGCGGCGGCAGGTAACGTAATGGGAGGCATTCTTTGGGCAAAATACTGATTTACGAATGAACTGATTCCAACCCAGATCAAACCAGCAATATAAGCTCTCACTGTTTCACAATGTTCATTTGGATCGTCATAAGGGTCAGTCGCTGCCCTCACTTCTGGATACGGAGACCAATAGGCCATCAAAACAGCTTCAGTTCTAACTTGCAATGACCAATCAAATATGTCTTTAAAGTAATCATCAGCATTGGCTTCAATATTTTCAGACTTTTCATTGCTATTGACTTCAAACGATTTCTCATTCAAACCACCATTTTTTTCGTCAAAATTGGTTTTAGATTGTATAGATGTCAACCCTGTGCTTTCTCCCGCATGGTCAACTAACTTTTGGATGAAATCATAAAGCTCTGAGGAAAAGTTTGCATCATTATCATGTTCAATTAATGCATCTTTCAAAATATTCAAAGCTTCCGTATCGTTCATCTTTTCAACTTTGTCGAGAATAAAAGTTGCCAGTACTGGTAAGTCATTCAAAGCGACCAAGTGATCGAGTTGCATTCTTTTCAAAATTATGAACTTCTGTTCAGCTGTCAAGGACTCAGCAACCTCATTAATTGAGAATTGATTCGAAGTGACAACCCTCAAATCAACTTCATGATCATCTATGTCTCCAGCAGTTGAAGTAGGAAAAACATCTTTCTCCTTGGTTATAGTACCGGAAAGTACCTTCTCCTCAGACATTTTGATAGCTCATCCACAGATATAGAAAGCTTTAGAAATCAGCGAACAACTGGCTTTCTTATATGTGAGTTCCAGTCTCGTTAGCTTTTGAGCATTTCGCATGTCGCATTTCGCAGTTATGAGAAATGCTGCCGCACAATCAATTGGCCCTCACAGTATTTTTCTTTATTCTGATATCTAATGCGTAACGCATGCATGTGCAGAGGAGGTCATTTACTGGTCTGATAATTATGATAGAGGAGGATAAATGGAAGCCGAACAATAGAGCCTTGTCATCCCTCTGATTACCGATATCAAGGGATTTATTGTAACTCACACAACCAATCGTCCACAGTTAATGCACTTGCATTCACAATATAAATAGTTACCCTCACAATCGCATGAGCCATAGGCAGTGGGAGATGCAGCTGGCATTTTGTCTTTTGAAAGTTGCTGACAGCAAATCTGGAGTCTACGGATAACAGGAATATTCTGATTGTGGTGTACCCCATCAGTGAGACGGCCCCATTGCCACAGTATGCCAAGATGTGAAACTAAATGTAGATAGTTCGTAATCGTAGAGAGCCTGTCTCCTGAACGGTCATCTCCAATAGTGAAAAAGAGCCGAGAGGTAAAATCAGGATGAGTACTATAAGTTTTTTATAGGGCCGGCCCCAACTACTCTTTTAGTTCTGAATCAAATATGGAAACTGTACATTTTGAATCGCATGAAACCTCGGCTGAACATGCAGTATGCCTAAAAGGCGATGAAGTATTTCTCACAACGAGTGTATTTTGTTGACTAGATTATTTTCAGTTAAGCTATTACATCGAAACACTAAAATATGCTACATTCAAGAACTATCGAGTTCAGGGATTTTAGAAATAGTTTGTAATAGGTAATGTTTATTAGGTCCATTGAAAATGCTAAGGCTTCCCTTAAGGAACGACATGCGCGCATGGCATGAACGTCGCAGCTGTCAAAGGCAAAGAATCGCCGCACCATGGCGTGGCAGCTCTTTCCGGCCCGCGATACCCTAAATCCTGAATCCTGCACTTCGATGGTCGGCTCCATTGATTGACATCACTAGGAACTCCTTGATGTACTGCAAGGATTGAGTATCATCTGCCCTAGATAAAGTAAGGTAATGTAATAAGTTCATGGCTCTTAAAGTTTGCTGAGAATTAATGATATTTCAAACTCTAGAGTATTCATCGGCGTCATCCATGTTATGATGCATTTGCTATTGAGTTGATAGATAAAAAAAAACAAATGGGCAAGCTTCAAAGGCTGCAACATGTTGAAGATCACGAAGGATATCGTCTCCCTTAAATTCCGATAAGGTTGTATACAGTGTTATCTCGAAAACTGCCATTCCTGTTCAAGAAGTAAAATGTCGTTCTCACATACTGCAGTGTTAAAGAGAATATATGGCTTAGGTATTGTTAATAACGCCTCCTCGTATATAAATTTCAGAACGATATAGAAAACTGATAAACGAATATGCGCTTCAGATAAACAAAGCGATTAGAATCATTTTTGGCCATTTAAATTTGTTGACATAACTAAAGAGATTTTGGACTTATGGACACTGCATGCATGGCATATGTATTTTGCAAAACGAGAACCCCTTAAACTCTATTGTAGCTTTCTGCAGTCGTCTAATCAAAGCCTTCTATATATTGCATTGGCTATCACGTCAAATTTATAGATTTTATCCTGCCTATAATCAAATTTATTGATTTTATCCTGCCTATAATCGAATTCCTAAAAACTAGTAGATTAAAATGTAATTTTCTCAACACTATTAATATCTACATATACCACATGTATCATCTCCCAGGTCTAACAACATAGCTACAGTTAAACAAATGGAACGAAGTCAGAGATTCCTGATCCTCCATTCCATTTATTTTCAACATTCTTAAATGACATTTTTAGCGATCTCGCACCCATTTTTATCATACATCTGAAGTAAAGTTCAATCTTTAATTTATGAACTCTTTTTAAAGCACTTAAGCCACACGTTAATAATGGCCAATGCACAGTCAACATTCTTCTATCCAGCCAAAGTGAGGTCTTTTCAATTTCATTTAGCTGTTCATCAAGAGAAAACTTTTGCAGCTCAAAATCAATACCTGCAAAAAAATGACAATAGCTAAGAATTTCTTCTACGAGATCCTGAACAAGGTCGGATGTGTCTGGTAAGTTAAAGAAATGTTTGTCCACCAAGAGTTTAAGATATAATGCTAGTACATGAATCTTGTGTGATATATCGAACCATGAAAACACTGTATTGTTTACGTAACCGTAAGTTGCTATAGGTAATAGCATTCCAGTTGGGTTATTGGGATGATATGGGTTAGACTTTGGAATTAAACAATCTTCTGAGGCTAGCATGCAATCATTTGCTTTTTTTATCTCTGCCATGAGTAAGATTAAATCCTCAGGAGCTGCTCTAGGAATCCCGCTATCTCGTATTTTTAAGGTTGTTTTAACAAAGGTAATGAACATGGATATTGCCTCCTTAGAGTAAACCAAAAAGACGTTGAATCCATTGGGTAGCACTAAACCTACTTCAGTACCCAATCTAATGTCATCTGAATCTACTCCAGCCTTCATCATCATGTCAAATTCAGCCTCATTTGAGATTGCACCTCCCAATGGGTTGGCTACGACAGCAAGAATTTCAAAAGCAGCAAACCAGGTTGTCGCGAGTAAAATCGAAGGACTCTTTTTCTTAAATATGTCAACGTATTTACTGAATAATTTATGCGCAGCTTTCAAATGTGCTCTCCAATCGCCATTCACGAATGCTACAGCATCCGTTACTAAAAGTAAAGTCGTCAAAATCAATGGTTCGACGTATCTTGAGATTGGTATTTTATCGTCAAAAATCCTGGAAAATCCTTTACAACATAATACTAAATAGTACTTTTGGTAATACTCGTCAACAGAATTTGGATTGCAAAAATTTTCGTATCTCGCTGTAATAGAAAGGATAGCATGAAGTAAAAATGGGAAGTCAAGAGCTTGAAGCATTAAGGTGTCGTTGCATATATTGGACTTGCTTGAAGCACAGGGAAAGAGCCATTGCGAATATTTATCGTAAAAGCGTCTTAAATAATTTTTATGATCTGGAATTAAATCATGAGATAGAATGAAGTTACTGATTTTCGTGTCGTCATCATTATCAGCTATCAAGTTTTGTGGCCGCCCAAACTCAACTGGAATTCGACTCTTGTCTATTTCACTTATCATGTTTGGATCATCATCAAATATGTCTAACATAGCAATATTATTTAAACCATTAGCTAATAATGAAGCGTCGCAGAGTAGCTTTTGATCATATTCATCGTACTTATCTAAAATTCTCTCTAGTGAACTCGGCGATGTAGTTTCTTGAATAATGGATTCTGGGGAACTAGGGCTTTGGGGAATTAATGGAGCAGCTTTATAAGGAAGTCGACCTGTGGTACCGGTAGACAGCTCTGTTTTATTCTCATGAGAGTTTGCTGTACTAGAGCCAGACTCCGAGAGATTGGATGAAGATGGGGCTTCTTCAGGGACTATTCCTTTTGCATCTGGTTTCGAATTGCGAGATGCTTTCTCTTGAGAATTATTGTTCTTAGCATCTGTATTATCAATCAAACTAGAAATTGTGAATTTAGCTTTTTTTTCTTGCGACGAGGGCTTCTTCGATACGAGGAAAGTAGATTCACTAAGTATAACAGTTCTTGAGTCACTAAACTTGGCAATTTGCTTGTATGAACAATCTTTCAGGGATTTGATACAGTTTAAACAATCTGGTTTATTCTCATCGCATTTGAGCTTTCTCCTTTTACACTCAATACAACCTTTTCTACTATAGTTTCTCTTCTGTATAAGTTCCCCAGCTCTCGCTTTTACCTTTGGCATTCTATCTGTTTAACCCAGAGGAATGAACTCCCAAATATAGTACGCAAATTCCTTAGAGCCCAAATCTTATATAAATTCGCGTGTAGTCAAAGTTTATCAGAAGTGTTTATCAGTTGACTTCGAAACTACTTTCCTAAATAGGAAACTCTTTTTCTCTGATAAGCAGATTTATGCCATCAAATATTTGTGCTCAATCTCTATAATGGATATCATGAGCACCACTCAAAAGAGACTTAGTTAGAAACCTCTAATGAGTGAGATAAGCCATTTGTTTAGGATATGGCATTCCGTCATTTTGCTGTGGCAATCCTTTTACTACTTTGTTTTCTATTCATTTTTGCATCAATTAAAAGAAGAATGGAATTAAAAGCTACTTCCGGCTAGTTAGTTAATGTTCTTTTTCAAGTAATCTAGGTTCTATCTTCCCCTAGAGTATTAGACATATATATATATATGTAGTCTTAAGTTGAATTTGCAGTTTGTCAAACTGAATTTTCACACATTATAAAATGACACAGGACGATTTCTCCACTAATATCAAAAAAGGAACATCATCTGTCTTCCAAGCAAAAGTTTCTGACTGGCTCCCACAGGTGGTCGGTGGTAATGGAGTTTATTTAAAGATTCAGGATCCTGATACTGGGGAAATTAAAGATATAATCGACTCTATGACTGGCGCTGCAGTTGGCGCATTAGGATGGGGTGATCCTGCTGCCTTACAAATTATCAATGATGCTGCAAGAGCCACAACTTATTCTTATCCTGCCGTCTTTGGAAACAAGTATGCTGAGCAGTTGGCTGATTATTATATTTCGAGATCACCACCCGATGCCTTCGCAGCAGCATTATGGACGTGCTCAGGCTCTGAAGCTAATGAAAATGCTTTGAAAATTATTCGGCAGTACTATTTGGAAAGAGGTTTAACTAGCAAAAAAAAGTTCATATCTCGTAAGACCTCATATCATGGTTATACAATTGGTGCAATGTCCCTTGGATCGGGTATTCGCAGTAAGATGTTCCAGGAAATTCTTTTACCTGAGGACCAATGTCTTAAAATGGAACCTTTTTATCCTTACAGAAATCAACAAGAACATGAAACCCTAGAGGAATATTCACAAAGATTAATACAAAGTCTCGAAAAAATGGTAATTGATGAAGGCCCGGAGACTATTGCTGCAATTATAGTGGAAACTTTACCTGGTTCGTCTTTGGGAACTTCACCTCCAACCTCGACTTACTTACAAGGTATTAGAGCAATATGTTCGAAGTACGACATTTTATTCATGTTGGATGAAGTCATGTGTGGAACAGGTAGGTGCAATCCAAATGGAGCATTGAATTGTTGGGAAAACTTCCTTCAGCCAGATCAGGGCCCAGATATCCAGACAGTAGGTAAGACGCTTGGTTCTGGATATGTGACCATTGCTGGAGTTTTAATTAGTCCTAAAGTCAGAAAAGAATTCATAAACGGATCTGGAAATATTATCGGAGCACAAACTTATTCTAGTCACGGTTTCAATTGTTACGTAGCTTTGGAAATCCAAAAGAGAATCGAGAAGCTAAACTTGACTAACAACATTTTTAATGTAGGAAACTACTTGGGAGAAATGTTGAAAAATGAGATTAAGGATATTAGTATTGTTGGTGATGTGAGAGGATTAGGTGGCTTCTGGTCCATTGAGATCGTCAAGAATCAAAAGACTAAAGAGCCGTTCTCATTAAACTTGAAAATCGCTCCCAGATTGCAAAAAATATGCTTCGAGAATGGTGTTACTGTAATGGGATCTCAGGGCTGCGCAGCTGGTATAGGTGACCACGTAAGTATTGCTCCCTCCTTCGTTATGACTCCTGAAATCGCTCTCGAGGTCGTGAAAAAGGTTTCAAAGTCATTACGTGAATTGAATGACGAACTAAAAGGTGCAGAAAATTGATTAGTTTAAACATATTCTGAAGGTTTTTAGAGTATATACTTACTGTTTATCAAAATATAAATTTGAATATCTAAATCTTGAATCTAGTACAATTGAAGTCTTCCTCAGGGCATTGGATGTTCGGCAATCGACAAAATCAAAGCAAACTTCCATATAAGAAATCTGCTTTTTTCAGATAATCATCCAAGAGAAATGATTAGACGCAAAAAAATAATATACGTAAATTGAAATGTCTAAATGAAAGAACAAAAGTTCCTCTGTAATATGAAACTAACTAAATAGATTCTGATTCCCTTCATAATTCATTGTAAGGAGTTGAAAATACTTTAGGTGGAAAAATTTCATTCTCAACAACAGATTCAAATTCATTCCAGCTCTTAAACAAATACTGAGAAATATCTTTACAAAATTCGACGACTTCTAGCTGATCAAAACGCTTTCCGTCTTTCAGGTTTCTCATTATTTCTTGTCTCTTATCTGCCAAACGAGCTTCAATTCGCTTAAACCTATACTCCATCCATTGGGGATAATACTCATCATGTAAAGACCTAGGTGATACAGAAGGTCTGAAAGTTGTTAATACCGTAGTGTCAGGAACATGGAGAGATTTTGGAATATATCCAACAATAGACGAAATACGTTCGTCATTCGAAACAGGCTTGGTGGCGATATGCTTAACAACCCGGCCTTGAAGAATTGTTGCGTAGCCTACTTTTGGACCATCTACGAAAACAACTTCTTCATTGCCTGCTCGTAATCCTGTTTTGCCTCCCTCCATTTCATCGTTTGTAGATAACATTAGGACTACCGAAAAAGAGTTAGAGTCATAATGCCAGTCAAATACAGCTTTGGAATCCTTATCTTTCCCTGACTTACTGGGAGCAATCTTACCCCGTGGCTTGCTCTGATCAATGAGAGAAGCATTAATGTGTGCAATTTCGTAATCAAACATTATCTGCAATTCTACCCCAGCAAACTTATCAATGATCGCTTGAGTTTTTGGATGTTTCCAAGCTGCTACCGTAAATGGAGCATAGTCAGTGTATCCACAGACCTGAACATCTGTTGAAGTTCCGCCCTTCGACATTATTGGTAGTTTACCATACTTAGTAACACTTTTTCTTTGGAACGCTTCCCATTTCATTATTTCACAAGCCTCCTCTGTGAACAATGGGAAGGGATCAGAAACAGCAACTTCCGAAATCGGAGGAACATGGGTCTTGTTGATTCCTAGCTCGTTCAAAGTAAGTGTTCTTACTTTCTCATAATCACCATCCTTGTATAAAAGATGTTTCTCGGGGTCAAAATCCTGATAAGGATTGAATCCCTTTTTAGCCTGTAAATTCTCCATTAAAGTTTGAATTTCATTGTCAATGGTATCCTTCGGGATATCGTACAACTTATTTCCGTTAAGAACTTCTTCAGTTAACATTTTGGGGATGCTTTTCTTGAATTCTATTCAGCATTGTAGTCTGTGATAGTTTTACGTCAATATTTATATTAAGTTTTGCATCCTTCAACTGATAAGATCTCGAATTCGCGCGCTTCCCAGATAAGCAACATAATTCGAGATAACGAAGCCTACTTGATTAACTTCCCCGAATTATTACAAACGAGACACTTAATAAGGGAGGTTATTCCATTGAGAAGGAAAATGACAGTTATCTCGTGGCACATATTTATTTGAGGTGGTTTCTAAAGTATTCTCACGAGGATTACAAATATAATGCACAAATTACAACCTTTAAAGTAGAAAATATAATATACTAAATTTATTAGATAGCCTGTAACCTATTAAACAATAAATACGGAATTTAAGCTCTAAATCGTAATCAAAACAACCACTGAAGAACTTTTTCCCATATATTTTTGGGAGCAGGGGGTAAGAGTTCGTTTGCTTCCTCTTCTTCAATTTCAGCTAATCCAGTTGTAACATCTATGTCTGAAATCTTATATAACCATGGTGTTTTAAACCAAATCTTATGTCCGAAATATAAGATGAAAAAGAATGGAAATGAAACATAAGCAGCAAAGAAGTTCAGAGTGTTCCAAGAGAAGAAAACTTCGTAACCGTTGGTAATGGCTACAACTGAAAAGAAAAGAATCGCAAACCAAGTACCGTAAGGCTGGAAGGGAGTCCTAAAAGACACTCTAGATTCCAATTGATTGTAAGAAATTGCTTTGCGCCACCTGAGGTAGGCTATTCCACAGCAAATCCATCCAAAAAAACCACCTATTGTTATTATATTTGTCAACCAATAAAAAACTGTTGCTGAGGAATTAGAAACATTCAAATACCCTAACAAGCCCATGGCAGCACCTGCTGATACCGCGAAATAAGGTGTTCCAAATCGATTTGTCTTTGCAAAGAACTTTGGAGCAGATCCCTCCTTTGCTAAGCCAACAAGGCAACGAGAGCTAGCATATAGAAACGCATTTCCAGATGATAACGCTGACAGGAAAATCACAGCGTTAACTATGTGGTTCAAAACAGGAATACCAGCATTTTTGATACCAATAACAAAGGGAGAAGCACCTGCTCCTGATTTACCAGCATTGATTGCACCAATTAAATGCTTGTCATTATATGCGACTGTTACAGTGATAACAATAACTCCTAAGATATAGAAAAATATGAGTCTCCAAATGAATCTTCTGCTTGCCTTCGCAATGTTGTACCTTGGCCTTTCCACCTCACCACTCGAAGTAATAATAAGTTCCGGACCCAAGACAAAAGCAAGTGAAGACCTCACTATTGCTGTCCATACGTCAAGGAATCGGGCAGTATTTTTTTTGGATTTCACCAAATGTTCTGCGAAAGAACCTGGATGCTGCCAGTACCTAAATCCCAATCTATCATGAGTTGGTGCTCCACCAAAGAAGATAACGATCCCGCAAATAATTAGACCAATAATGCAAGAGAGCTTTATGATACCAAACCAGAATTCTGATTCGCCGTAATATTTGACGGCACAAAAGTTCACAATTACCATAACAATCCAAAAAATTGTGATCCAAACTCCTATATTAACTCTCTCATTACTGACCCAATATTGGATTACCATTGCCGCAGCTGTGTTTTCAGACGCAACCAAAATAGCATAACTATACCAGTACGTCCAACCACATGCAAACCCCATCGATGGCTCAGCATAGCGCGAAACCATATTAGCTGGAGATATTCCTTTTACAGGTAACCAACAAACCATCTCTGACAAGAAGTTCATAATAAAATAGACGGCACAGCACACAACAAGGTAACTGATCAAAAGAGGTGCTGGACCGCAGGTGGACAACGGTATACCCGAACCAACGAAGAGTGCAGTTCCAATAGAACCACACAATGCGATGAACTGAAGATGTCTCGAACTCAATCCTCTATGTACCTCACCAATATCATCAACGCTTTGTATCTCTCCTCTTTCAATATCGGTCTTGAGGCTATTGACATCGACATCATACGTGTCGTTCTTGCTTGACTTAGTCATTGTATTCTGAACCCCTGACTGTATTTGAGGCCCAAAAAATCAAAGCTTGCAGTTATCTTCCTTCCATCTTTGAGCTAATTTATATGCTAATTCTGAAGGGTTGATTACGTCCTTAGAGGACTAAACCTTTATCGTTAGAAATTGATATAGATAATCCAAAAGGAGAAACTAATTTCGGATAAAGTTCTTTTTATTTCAACGTTGATCAATTTATTAATGTTCGATATCAAAAATTGAGTTACCAAATAGGGCTACCGTTGATATCCGCTAAATACATCAAAGATAAGAAAATTAAAGCAAGAAATTCCGCACAACATATTATTCGTAGGATACTGCGTAAGCGATAATGTAAGCAATGTGCTGATAGTTTTCTTGAGTTATGAGAGATTGAAGATAAATGGGTCTTGGTTTCCGTCTGTTAGTATTTCCTAAGAGGAAACTATTTTCAAAAGGTTTAATATCGGGTTCGCACAGTATATTACGCTACAGTTTGCAGCTCAACCAACCTCACAAGAATAAAAAGAACGAACGTTCCATATATGCAAAATGGCAGCTTTAATTAATTTAAGATACTTCATTTTACTTGGTTTTCTTTGGGGCCATACTTTAGGACTCATCAATCTTTCCCCTAACGATAGGGATAAATTAGAAGAGATTTGGGGAAATGATTGGACATTCACGGGAATCCTGACATTCGCTCATTTACCTTATACCAAATGCTTGGCCGACCCAGAAGCTTCTTATGATATAGCAATTCTTGGTGCCCCATTCGATACGGCAACTATGTACAGAACAGGTGCTAGGTTCGGCCCCAGAACTATTAGATCAGCATCGCTGCGTCAGAACAAGGACCGTGGCTTTAATTTTAGAGCTGGATTGAATCCATATAGCGATTGGGCAAAAGTAATTGATTGTGGAGATATTCCCATCACTCCTGTCGACAATGAGCTAGCCTTACATCAAATGGTTGCAGGTTACGAGAATGTACTTAGTCATAAGACGAATGCAAAGGAAAATGAAGGAAATGTACCTAGAATCGTAATGCTCGGTGGGGATCACTCAGTGTTACTCTCTGCATTGAGAAATCTTTATAAGGTTTATGGTCCGATCACTGTACTTCAATTTGATGCTCACCTTGATACTTGGAATCCCAATACATACCCATCTTTTAACAGAACAAGTTCCCCACCTTTTAACCATGGTTCAATGCTTTGGATGGCCCATGAGGAGGGAATTATATCAAATGATACAAACGTTCATGCTGGGTTGAGGACAAGATTAGGCGGCGTTGGTTGGGATGATTACGAAATGGATGCAAAACAAGGATTTTCCAGGATTGAGTCTGACGAGATTATGGATATTGGAGTTCAAGGAATCGTCGATAAAATAAAAAAAAGGATTCCCAAAGACGCACCGGTTTATATTAGCGTTGATATTGATGTCTTAGACCCTTCTAATGCCCCTGGAACAGGTGCATTAGAAGCTGGTGGTTGGTTCACTAGAGAGTTAATTCAAATGCTCAGAAGATTGGATCATTTAAACATTGTTGGTGCCGAAGTAGTTGAGGTAAATCCGCTAAGCGATATTCCAAATGCTGAGATTACTGCATTGGCAGCAGCTCAGATTGCCTTTGAAATTGCCACGAGCATGGTTAAAAAGGGTCCATTGAAAATCAAGGCTAATAAACAAACTAGAAAAGGTGACCATTCATATTTCGAATGGAAAAAAGAGTTTCCTATGAGTGGAACACAAATAGTCCTTTGAGTTTAATATTCTATATTTACGGAAACTCATCAATCATTACTGGTGACTGTAAAGGTTTTTTTTTTTATAGTTCAAGAATTATTTTTTTATTTCAAGTCAAATACGTAAACTAACGCTATTCTTGTTGAAGTTTAGATGAATCAATGAAGATTTTTTGCCAATTAGATGTATAAATAACCCAGAATTCGGCAATTGCTAACACAAACACACCCAGTATGTAACCTAGCCATAATCCACTTAATTGAAGGTCCTTAATAATACCAAAATAATAGCCAATAGGAACTGAGATGCAATAGTATGCCATCATTGTCAAAATAGACCCTATTTTCTGTCTACCTTGTCCTCTAAGTATCCCCGCGGCAACAACATTGAGCACATCACTAATTTGATTAATCGCAGACAAAATTAAAGTTCTATCGCTAATTTTTAAGACCTCCTCTGAGCTGGTGAAAAGCCGACCAAGAGAACGACGGAAGAAAAAAATGAATGAAAAGTTAAAAGCTGAAAGGAAAACACCCATCATTGAAGCTGTTCTTACTACTAAGGAGCAATACTCAAGATTTTTTTTGCCAACGTATTGGCCTAAGCGCGTCCCCACAGCTACGGATAATGCGAATGATAGCTGAAAAGACGAAAAGCCTACATTAGATGTTATAGACTGCGCTGCTAGCTCGTCCGTTCCCATGGAAGCTGCTAAGAAATTGATTATTTGACAAGCGACATATTCAGCTTCAGTCATTAAAACGCCTGGAATAGCTAAATTAATCAATGGCATCCATTCCTTAGTAACCTCAACGAAATTAAGTCCACCCCAGCATTCTGCACCATCTACAAACAAGACATAAAATAGCATTAGGACTGGCATCATCCAATAGGAAATAGTAATCGCTATGGGTGCCCCTAAAAACCCCAATCCAGTAGTGCTATTCCATACTAATATCCAATTGAGAAAGCAGTTGAAGATTGCAACGAAAATTAGGATATAAGTCCCAGCAGAATAAATATTTTGGGCTTGAAGATACCTTTTTCCAGTCTCAAACAAAAGTAGCCCAGGTGCGCCAAATGTGACTATCCTCAAATGTAATTGAGCCATTTCAATAATATCTTGGTCTTCAACAAACCATTGGAAGATATATCCAGAGTTCCACCAAAGAACACTTAATGGAAAAATAGTAAGACAAATACCCATTAAGGAACATCTTTGAAAGAAGAGACCCACATGATGCCGCTTTCCTGCCCCATAAGCTTGAGAACAAAATGAATCCAAACAGGTAGACATACCTTGGTACACCCCTAGCCCGCTTATAGTAAATGAAGATGTCCCTAAAGTTGCAGCAGCCAATTCTTTAGATCCTAATCTTCCCGTGGCATAAATTGTGGTCACTGAGAGGAGATATTGCAACAAGAAAGTGACAAGTAATGGAAATGTAGCTGAAGCAATGTTTTTCGCTTCACTTAATACTGTTCCTCTTGACTCATAGCGTGGTTCGTAATTTTCAGACGTTGAACCATATGTGTTAACAAATAACAACCTATCATCTTTATCGACCATGAGCCACGTACTTTTTTGAAACGTTCTTTAGAAACATAGAAGATCAAAGTTTTCACGGATTCATATATTCTTAGTCCCAACAGTCATCTTATCGGTCTTGCACATAGATTATCGGATACTCTTGCTTGAGGGCCTCTTTGTCTGGAAAGCTTTGGCCAAATCGGGAATGTCAAATTCTTTATCAAAACTTTTTCTTTTTTCACACCGCGATTCTGGGGGATATCCCAAAGAGGAAAGTAAAATCCAAAGATGAACTTGCAGCCAATTATTCCCTATTGTATTTAAAGGTTTAAAGATGATAAGACATAACCCGTCCTTAGGATCAAAATTTATATAAGGTTCAGGTACTTGCTGATTAGTGAACCTTCTATAAGCAAAATATTTCGTAATTGTAAAGTCTAAGAAGTATGACAAAAAGTAAAGTATTGATTGTTGGGTTTGGAGGTGTCGGTATTGTTGCAGGATACACTCTTGAAAGAAACGGAAAAGCAGACGTTGTTGCTGTAGCTAGGTCAAATCTTGAGAAGGCACAATCTGAAGGTTACAATATTGAGTCAGTAGACTACGGAACGGTGAACTACAAACCTTCCAAGCTAGTCAAGACCGTAGAAGAAGCAGCAGAGTATGGGCCCTATGACTATGTTGTTGTGACAACAAAAAATACCCCAGATATATTCAAGACTGAGGACCTCATTGAGCCTGTTGTAACACCCAAAAAAACTATAATCTTATTATCTCAAAATGGCATTGGGATCGAAGAGCCAATTATCAAGAAGTTCCCAGGAAACATCGTTTTGAGTGGGGTATCCATGATTAGTTCTAACAAGTACGTCACAGATGTCAAGCATGTGAGTACTGATATCTTAGGTGTTGGATATTTTGATGATGGCTTCTCTGATGCAGAACTGCAGAAAGAAGCGGCGGAGAATTTCATTGGTCTTTATGCTAACGAATTCAACGATTGCAAGTATGATCCTAACGTCAAATATGCTAGATGGAGAAAGCTAGTTTACAATGCGACACTTAATTCTATTTGTACTTTGACAGGAGTCGATAGTGGTAGATTAGACATTTTTGGAGGCGTGGATGGAATTGTTAGAACTGCAATGAGAGAAGTATTGGAGATAGCAAAGTCCGATGGAATTGACTTACCAGAAAGTATCATGGAAACAATGATAAGAGCAGATGACGGTATTTGGTGTACACCTTCAATGTTGGTGGATGTTAGGAAAGGAAATTTCATTGAATGTGAAGTTATTTCTGGGAATCCGGTACGCATTGCAAAAAAGAATGGTGTATCTGCTCCATATTTGACCATGGCTTATGAACTTCTCAAGGTTGTACAAGGTAGGCTCAAAGAAGAGAAAGGACTAATAAAAATACCAAAAGAAAGACCAATAAAGGCTTAAATAATATGAATAAGTATATTTATATATATATATATACATTTTTTTTTTTCACACAAAGGTTATGTCTGTAGCATTCTAGTAAAACTTATCGAGCTGTCGGGCAAAAAGTTGGGATTCTTCTATCAATATGGTATTAGTATTGGTATCTGCATATTTTTAATTTAAATAACTTTGAAATTGAACTAACTAATCTAAAAAGTCACCATCAGAGTATTTTATTTCAGCTCTATATTCAGGCTGAAACTCGGTGTATAAAGTGCCAGGATCGGACTGTACTTTTTGCGTATAGGATGCTTCTTCATCGCCCACAAGAACCTTAGGGTAACCAGTCGTCGCTGCAAACTGGTCTACAGCCATTTGAATTTGGCATGATTTCTCCATAAGCATTAAAAGATATGCCGCTTCATCCACAGTTTGCCCAACAGTAATAAGGCCATGGTTTCTCAAAATTGCCCCTTTCCCATTTCCAACAGCATTTGCTATAGCTTCTCCCTCTTCCCCTTCAAGAGCAACTCCTCCAAAATCATCATAAATGCCATGAGAATTAAAAAAGGTGCAAACATCTTGGTTGATCATCTCCAATGGCCGACAAAACGCGGAGTATGCTTTTCCATAAGTAGTATGGCAATGACAAGCAGCATTGACATCTGGCCTAGACTTGTGCAATGCTGAATGAATCGAAAATCCAGCTCTGTTGATGGCTGCCTTATTTCCACCTACAGTATTACCGTCATAATCCACCCGAACTAAATCAGAAGCCTTGATCATATCGAAATGGGCTCCCAAAGGATTAATCCAAAATGTGTGTTGGTCTATTGGGTCTCTAACACTAATATGACCTGCAGTGCCTTCAGTGAAACCAAATCTCGCAAAGACTCTGAATGCAGATGCCATATGCTGCTTCACCCATTTTCTCTTTTCTTGAAGATCTTCGAATTGGGGAATAACATCGGGATGTTCCATATTCATTGCCGTATTCTGTGGACCCACTGTCCTCACAGGATACGC
Source organism: Priceomyces carsonii (assembly GCF_900007245.1). Taxonomy (NCBI): domain Eukaryota; kingdom Fungi; phylum Ascomycota; class Pichiomycetes; order Serinales; family Debaryomycetaceae; genus Priceomyces; species Priceomyces carsonii. The sequence continues at coordinate 1,356,615 of NW_026946677.1, read as the reverse complement.
TTTCTTGGCTGATAATTTTTCTTGTTGAGCGGTGATAGTAGATGTATTAGACATTTTTATGGTGACACAGGAACTTCTCCTAAATTTTGGATAGAGTGAGTTTCAGATATAAATATATCTCTTAATCCCACAAATTCTCGACATATATTTCCTCATGAAGTATCTAAGTAAGATATTTTATTAATAAGATGTCTTATCTCTTACGGAATCATAAGGAAAAACCTTACGAATTTAGAAATTAGCGATTAACATCTATATACAAAAAAAAAAATTGAATCGCCATTCCTATTTAGGACAGTCTATTTCGCAACCGAATGTTTGATTTAGACTATTTTGAACAAGGACAAGTAATATTGCTGTCATGAAGTAGACCCATCACGAGTCTCATATTCAAATGATATGGCAAGACGTTTGTATTACAATAAGAAAAGAGGAACAGGGTTCAACAGACTTTTGTTATTGCGATTACCTTTTTCAAGTAAATTTTTCTAATAGAAAATTACTCTACAATGTCCCTGATAGATGATAATAAGTCCCATTGGGCTTAGTAGGATAAGATGAAAATATATACTCTATATCTAATCTCTGTACAAACTTTATAAATCTATCTGTCTAAATTGTTAAGTGTCGCTAAAAGATGTTCGCACTAGCCGGTACAGTATACCGAGTAGACACTCGCCGCAAGGCTCCCATCATTACTCCCCAAATATAGTGATATAAAAATACGCGCTCGTGGCTAAACTACCGACAGCTCCGACACCGATATTTTGTCCGGCGACACCCGTCACTAAATTTTTGATGATTTAGTTCGAACTCCGCGAACCACGATAGGAATCATACCTCCCGTAGAAACGGTAAAAGCCCTATGGCCAGTAACTGCGAGAAAGCACTTGATTGTACCACCATGTGAAGTAGTAGATATAATTTGATCCAGTGTGGGGTTCGTTTTACCTGATTTTTCATCGTAATTATTGTTGAATAATCTTTGTAAAAATTTGTTAACTCTGATACAATGATCCTCAAAAAGCTCTTCGGTATCGCCGTAAAGCTCGTCCTTTTCGGTAAAACCAGGCTCTGTTGTGTATCCATACTTTCCAAACCTCTCTAAAATTTGTGTCTTCGTTGACCTCTTGTTACAGAGATGAAATCCAATTATCTCCCGGAGGTCTTCCACGATTACCGGATGAAATGTTTCTGGTGCCAAACCCTCCCAAGTATACCTCAAGGTATCACAAGAACGCTTCAATGGAGATACGTAGAATTTAGAGCTCTTTGGAGCACCTTTAGCCAATTGCTCTTTCCAAGCAGCATGATTTTCTTTAGCCTGGTTGACCCCTAATTCAGTAAGATCTGGATCTGGGGCATAGACAATGTCTCCATCGGTACCTAAGGCATGCCATTTAGAATACCATGCATGGTGTCCATATTTACTAACGATCACATTGTGATAACCCTGGCCATGCCTAGCAAGAAAAAGTAACTTGTAGCATTCATTTTCGTTAGCAGTTTCATTCAACTTTTGAATCTCATCTATAATTTCATGCCAAGGTTTAGTGGCCCCGAAGTCCTGATTTATATAGTTAAATTTGAGATCTTCTGTCTTTGGATCAGCTTGCTTAAAGAAACCTGACAAAGCTTCGAATCTCCAAGGGTAGGAAGGCTCCCCAGTCGTCGGATCAATCTCTTCCTCCAACTTTTCTATCTTTTTTTCATAAATTGGGATGCGTTCCCTACCAATGGTAGCATCTTCATAATCATGTCTATTTGGTATGATTAATGACATTTCTCTTGTGTCTATATCTATCTTTGAAATATGGAAGTCTGCTTGCCGTAAGTGAAGTAATGAATTAACTGTGGTATAAACGTTGCGTGCTATAGATTACGCAAAGTTTATATATGTCCCACGAATACGGCACATACCGATCTCCGATGAGGCAGCATGAAGCAATTGCTATTAGAAACTAGGTAAACGTAATCGGGCTCAAAGATCAAAAATGAGCCCCTTTGTCATGTATTGAAACCTCAATGCTTTGAAAGGCTCCTTATATTGAAGGCATGGATGTAAGTTCATGATAAGCAAAACCATATATAAATAGCTACATTGAATACATGTTCTAAATGCAAAGATATGATACATATATGGGAAATAATGTAGACAAAAGCTACTAAGGGCGCCATTAATTATATTAATTGTGAGTAACAGTATCCTGAGCTTTGCCTAGGCAAAAAATTTTCATTCACCCGTCACCTGTCGACATTGGACAGCGACTCTTTACTGAAATCATGCATTTCTATGGGCAAACTTTCAATTTGCCCTAATTCCTGTTGATTTTGCTGGCTCATCATATTGTCGAAGAATGTTGTCCTCAACTCATGCCACCTTGTCAGGTATGTGGACAATGTGACTAATATGGTAGCACTTAGAACCTGCAAACACCACCATAGTGTAGATGTAGGAAATGCACCTGTGTAAATCCATACGACAACCAAATTGATGATGTGCACCGTCAAAGCAAAATCCCATGCTAACTTAGATCTCCCAACTATAAATGTAACAAACAACACACATAATAAAGAATCAAATAGCCAGAATACAAATAAAGTCAATCCCATCGCATTATCCAGCGAAACTAGTTCCCACAGAAATACCCAATCGATTCGGAACTCATATCCATTTAGCGACGATACCAAATAAAATACGATCAACGCAGTAAGATAATAGAAGCATTGTAAGATTACGATCTGAAATAGCAATTTGCTCGGGTTAGTTATATCAGTCGATTGTGTGTTATTGAATAACCGCTTATACCCATTATATAACGCCATATCACCTCGCCTCTTTAGGTTTCGTCGTTAAATACGTTGATATATACCGTGATTTGTCTACTCGAGCGTAATATTAGTATGGATGTCGTGAGCCGATGAATGTCGCCCGAAATTGCAAAAATGTCGTACATAATATTATACAAAAAATCCCGTCGAATGAATTCTGCTGTCTATATAGTGGTATATTTATATAGAGCTCATCTTCTCTTTTTCTTGCTCTTCGGTTTCAGGGATAGTCTGTCTTTTGTAGTCTTCTTATACGACCTCTTTGAGTCTTCCTTTCTTGCTTCTATTGCCTTTCTTTTTTTCGAATTCACTGGCTTCCCACGCTTTGTTAAATGATGCATTGCATCAGATTGACTAGGCAGAGCCTTTTTCTTATCCTCAAACCATGTCCTTTTAGGACGTGATTGAATTTCTTTCTCATGGTCTATTAAATTCGAAGCCTTCTTGAGTTCCATCTCTGCCAGGAGAATTTCTTTTTCTTGCTTTTCTTCATCAAGAACCTCTTGAATCGTGTCTTCTTTAGATTCGATTATCTTATTCAGATTTTCTACTTCACTCCAGTCAACATTTCTAGAGACAGCTTTGCTGCCAGACTCAAGAAATTTAATTGCTTCTTTGACAATTCCTCTATCTTGTCCTGATTCTCCTACAAAAGTTATAGATCTACCCTCTCTTCCAGCTCTAGCGGTTCTACCAACTCTATGCAAATATATTTCGTGAGTCTTGGGCATATCATAATTGATAACAATTTCAATTTTTGGAATATCTAAACCTCTGGCAGCCAAATCGGTACATATTAAAACGGGAACTTGTAAACTTTTAAAATCGGAAACACTTTTAAGACGTTGTTCTTGTGTCAAAGAACCATGCAATTCAGAAACTTTCATACCTAACAAACCCAAAATCACTCTCAATCTATGTGCCATTTCTTTTCTAGCAACAAAAACAACGATTCTATTCTGTTGACTTGGGTCAACCTTTTTCAACAATTCAAACAACAAAGCAGGTTTGAGATGATCTCTCTTACGGATACGTACAAACTCCTGTACCAACTTGTTAGCTGTGGCCTTCGGAGGATCAATCATAATTCTAACAGGTGTGTCTAATGATAATTGAATTAAATCCTTAATTTTGGTGTTCATCGTAGCAGAGAAAAGTAAAGTTTGCCTTTTATGCTTTGGTATTAACGTCAATATTTCTGTAAGTTCTGCTTGGAAACCTTCATCCAACATCCTATCAGCTTCGTCGATCACTAGAATCTCTAACGAGTCGATAGAGAAGGACGGTGAATTTCTAATGTGATCAATGAGTCTACCAGGAGTTGCAATTACAATATCGGGTCTCGATTTTAACTGTTGTTCCTGTTGCCTCAAATTAAGTCCACCAACAGCTAGACCAAAGTTTAAATTATTGACGAATCGCCCAATCTTCTTTCCTACATCACAAACCTGAATAGCTAATTCTCTTGTGGGCGCTAAGACCACGACTCTAGTACACGAGATCTTAGCTGGCTTATATAACAACCTTTCTATAATTGGGATCATATAAGCTGCTGTCTTACCGGAACCCGTCACCGCACCAGCAACAATATCTTTTCCAAGCAAAGCGATAGGAATTGAAGAAGACTGAATTGGCGATGGTTTGGTGTATCCAAGCTGAGAAAGCCCTTTTAACACAGGACGTGACAACTGCAAAGACTGAAACGTCATATGAGACTGATCTTTAGTCTTGTGTGATTCCTTGGCATAAAACTTAGCCATATCATCAGCGGTATCTTTATCAGACTCAGAGGCATCAGAATCCGATTCGACAGGTTGCATTATTTCGTCATCATCAGAATCTTTCTCATTCTCAGATCCTTGAGTGTCCTCGATTTCATCTTCATCTCTCTCGCTTTCATTGTCAGCTTCTGCCCCCATTCCAAATCCATCCAATGCAAGTTCATCGTCATCATTTTCGTCTTCATCCTTTTCCTCTTCCTCGTCCTTATCTTCATCCTCACTCTCGTTTTCTTCCTCTTCTATTCCTTTTTCAATATCGCTTTGTTCATTGGCTTCCTCTTGTTCTACTTCGTTTTCGTTTTTCGCCAAACCACTTAATCCACCTTTTCTTCTCAAGATGCCATCTAAATCAACATCTTTTCTTCTAGAATCGTTTTCCTCTACGGTAAAGTCCCAACCATCAAACTCTTTGCTTGTATCATCACCATCTAAAGCAAATTTAAAGTCAGATTTAATCAAATCATCGTCTTTATCAATAGGCTTCCCATCTTTTGAGGTCGCATTTAGCTCATCGTCCAGAGGATGTGCCCCAACTTCACCTTCAGAATCACTTTCAATGGTCAAAATGAAACCATCATTAGAAACAGACTCTTTCAGCTGCTTAGATGACTTACGTATCCCCATATCAATCTATGGTTCTATATCTCAACAATAGTAAGATTGTATGAGATGAGCTAGACTGAAAAATTTCTGAGGGTACGAGAATAAAACCGACCTCGGGCTACATAACCAATATATATAGATGTTTCCTTATATTAATTAAGATTCCATGAAACAAGAAATATTAGCCATTATGGCATATTGTTTGATTAAAGCATCATAAGATTTATCATTATAAAAAAGAGCATAAAGCTGTTTCAAAAAACTCTCGAACAGCTGCAATGATTATACAAATCAGAAATGCAGCCAGAAAAAAAAAATAAATACTCACATACTTTCTTCAAATCCCCGATATCACTATCGCAAGGTTGTAAAGTCACAGGAGAAAAGATCACCAAGACAAGGAGGAACCATTGAATGAAAATACAAAAGGCTGTAAATTTAATCTTGTCGACGCGACGGTTGAGATCACTTAATTGAAGGAACAGCGTTCTATTTTTATTGAATTCCCAAAAATTTCAGCTGGTGGATACCTGGATATAACGGTCACAAGTGTGAGGTGATTGCAAAAATGTAGGGTAAGAGCTCGCAAAATTTATTCTTATTTCTATTTATTGAAAATTTCAAGGGTTCATTGTTATTCAAATCATTTTTTCTGCAATCATCTTGCTTTTTCTGGATTATTATTCTTTTAACATTCAAAATAACCACCCTATAAATTTTTCGTAGACACTTTGTAAGTCCTTTTTCTTATTATTTTTGAGATTTTCTTTCCTGATAGCCTCTTTCTCTAAATATATTGCTTCGTCGTTATCAATAACATCTTTGAATGTATAGAGATCTGCAGTTTCTGGAAGCACTCTCTTTGATTTCATGAAAATTTTGTAGCCGAAAAGCATTAATAAATAGACAGGAATTCCAATGTAGCCTGTTATAAATGTTTTATACTGAAAGTCACCTATGAATACCGTGAAATTCTTGAATATTGCAATAATAATGCACAAAAACAATGCAACATATGATGCATATGGCTGAAATGGGGCACACCAAACTAAATATGAGTGGCGATCATACCCTTGACTGATAACAGCACGCATAAAACATATGTGTGTAACGAGTATTGAAATCCAGGTCAAAAGACCGAACATGGATACAACGTTAACAAAATAAATAAATATGGTTTTCGCCGATGAGGAAACATTCATGTAGGCTAAGAGACAGAATAATACTGAGACGCCCAAAGCATAAATTGGAACACCATTTTTGTTGGTACGGGCAAATATTTTTGGTGCTTTTCCGTTAACTGCAAGTCCGTAAAGGGTACGACTGCCAATATACATATCAGAATTTGAGGCAGAAAACACGAAAAGTAAGATGGCAGCGTTGATAATCTGAGGAAGGACTCTAATTCTTGCATTTTGTATGGCTACGACGAAAGGTGAAGCGGAAGCCGAAGTTCCTGCACTAGCTGCAAATATAAGGCGCTTATCATTAAAAGGCACACACATTCCTAAAAGCAAGACGGAAATAATGTAAAAAAACAAGATACGAAAAAAAGTTAGTTTGATTGCACGAGGAACATTTCGACGAGGATTTTGAGTTTCGCCAACAGTAACACCTACTAATTCCGTACCTAAATACGAAAAAACCACGGAAACTAATGTAGAAACAAAGGCAACAAATCTTCCCTTATCTCCAGTAATTGTTTCCGAATAAGTTTTGAACGAGCCTGGGTCTTTCCAGTACCTGAACCCAAGACGATCATGAGTTGGACCCCCTCCTAACATGATGATAAATAGCAATAGAATTAAACCAACGACAGTAATAATTTTAATGGATGATAGCCAAAACTCGAATTCTCCGAAATATTTGACACCAAAATAGTTGATAAAAGTAATCGCAATAAGAAAGATAGTTATCCAAACCCCAGGGTTTACCTTTTCACTGTCTACCCAATACTGAATTACCAAAGCGCTGGCAGTTAGTTGATTGGGGCAAAGAACCATATATTTTATCCAATAAGAATATCCGACTGCAAAACCAAGGCAAGGATCAACGAACCTTGAAGAATAGCCAGCAAAACCATCTGGAAGCGGCAAATATGTCGCCATTTCACCCAAGGCAGACATAACTGTGCACATAATCCCACCAACAATAATAAAAGCTATTAGTGTCGACGCCGGACCAGAGCTTGCCAATGCTGATCCTGAAGTTATAACTAAACCAGTACCCAAAGCTCCACCCATAGCAATCATAGTTACATGTCTGGCTTTTAAATCTCTTTTAAGCGACATATTTTTCAGCTGCTCCTCTCCGCCACTCAAATAGCTTGCATGAGATCTTATCGTTGCTATTGGAATAGGCGAATTAGAGTCCTTTTCACTGTAAACAACTTCGGAAGAATTCCCTTTGATCACCTTCTTAATATTCAGAATTTTAGACATATTTCGAATCATTAACAGCTAATCATTTTGTATGCAAAAAGAATTAGGTCTAGCATTCATTTTATGTGATTGCTTTGTAAAGTGAATCGTAGAATAACTATCGTTATCATATTTTTTGATATCTCATATCTGCGGATGTACCGTTTCCGTTTCTAAGTACGGCTTTGACTAAATATGAAAGCTGAGCTGACTCCGTTTGACTTCTACAGATACTTTATTATTTGTTTGTCGAATATAGACAGACATGTCAAGGCATTGACGTACTTGAACGAAACAAACAGCTTTTGATATCATGGTCAGTGGCTCTGTCTCTGGTGTCTCTGATTAAGATACTCGCTGGATGCTCTTTAGCCGTTATATTCCGAGTCACAATTTTTTTCTGACGCGGAGAAACATGCGAACTGATAAGATGAAAGATTATGCTGGCATATAAATAGCATTTGTATTACGAATGATTCGCTTAGTCCACAAGATTAACTTTTTGAGATTGAATCAGCTGTCATGTGTAACTCAAAAGCCAAATTATGTACATCAGTTGAAAGATACAGGAATCTACTTATCACAGTAACCCAAAAACTAGTAAGAGCAGCCTCCCCTAACCCTCCATTGAATACAGTACATGTCGTTGAAGTTATATCTTCGTTTTTGGAAAATATACCAGGGGTAGAGGTTACTTGTTATGAGACATCACCTGGCCTTATTAATACAATTGCCCTTTTAAAAAGCAAAAAACCGGGTAGAAGATTAATATTCAATGGACATTTAGACACATATCCTTTGCGTGAAGACTTAGCATGGTCAGAATCGCCTACGAGTGGACTGTTGAAAGAGGGTCGGATTTATGGTCGTGGAGTAAGTGACATGAAAGGAGGTATAGCTGCTTCTATGGTAGCTTTCTTAGTTTTAGCCGAAAACACTGAGATATGGAACGGAGAAATAGCTTTGGTTTTGGCCGGAGATGAGGAAAGCATGGGCAATTTGGGGGCTAACTGGCTCATAAATAACATTGAATTTGCTAGAGGTGATGCAGTTATATGCGGTGACGTGGGGTCTCCATTAGTAATACGATTTGGGGAGAAGGGAATGTTATGGTTTGAGATAACGGCCACCGGGCTTTCGGCACATGGTGCCCATGTCCATAACGGTATTAATGCCATCGACCGCTTAAGGCTTGCCTTGGACGAACTAAAACATTTAGAAGAAATGGAAGTGGTCACTCCTTCAGAGATAGCAAGAGCAATTGAGACTTCAAGTGCCTTATCAGAATCTCTATCAGGTGAAGGAGAATCAGAAACATTGAGAAGAGTTACTGTTAACATAGGGACAATAGCTGGTGGTGTATCCCCCAATTTAATTCCAAGTGATGCACGGGCTCAAGGAGATATTAGAATTCCAGTGGGTCTTTCAACGAAACAGATTTCTGAAGAAATCGAAAGATTGTTGAAACCAATAGGTGGTGTCAGATGGAGATTCACTAGAATGTTTGAGCCCACTTTCACTTCTCCGTCTCATGAGATCATCACCAAAGCGCTTAAGGCGTCAAGTGAAGTGATAGGCAGAAGGGCTACCGCTAATATGAGAGTGGGCGCTTCTGACACAAGACTTTTCAGACTCTCGGGTATTCCTAGTGTTGTTGTTGGACTCACTCCGAATAACATGGGTGCAGCTGATGAATATGTTGAAGTTGAGGAGCTTGAAAATGTATGTAAGATACACACTTTGATAGCGTACAACTTTTTAAGTGAGCAGGCTGTCGCCTGAGTTCGTCTGCTGTCATAAGGTATGATAATAAGAGGAATAATCTATGCATTTGCAGTGACTGATTACGAATTTCATTTCACTTTTGCACCTATAAGATATAGAGGGGCTATCTGTACTAGTAAATTGTTGCGAATTGAAGTCAATGAATACCTACGATATAGATACATCGATACGCAAGTACTGCAGAACATGATTCGCTTGCAAGCATATAATTTCTGAAAACATAAAATTAGCGAAAAAGAAGCACTTGAGAAGCGAATATGGCATTTGATACAAGAAATAAGATCTGAGATATGCTTTCAATGATGAGGTAGAAAAGCAAGTGTAGAACGTATGAATGAATCTCATTATTTTTCTTCCTACGATCCAACTTTAAAGAAATAGAAGGAATTGTTGAAATAAAATCTAATTTGATGAAAAGATAATATTGAAGAAGGTGACGGATCTGGTGACTTTTATCCAAGTACTATAGCAATACGTGTGGCTTCGTAAATGTCAGTTACCTTGTCCGACTTCACTATGTTTTTTGAAGAAGAATATATGACCAAAGTCTAAATTTTGTCTTTCAATGTAGTATATATCTAGAAACCAGAGCAGCTAATCTTCATGTGTTAAAAAGCATACTATTAGGAGTTTACCGGTAATAATTGCACTTATTTGACATTAAGAAAGTAATTCAGGTTTTGTTAAAAGCGCCAGTAATTGTTGTCTTCTCAAGGAGTATCGTATCCACCACTGAGCTACATCAACATATAGAGGTCTTTCCTTATATTAATTAAGAATTCTATGAAACTTAGCAGATTGAGCCATAATAGAATGATTCGGTTACCGTTTCTAACTCCTCTGGATCGTAATAGTCATTCTCTTCTATGTTCGCAGGATCTTCTTTTTCTAATTTAAATAACTGAGAAGACATTCTGACATTAACCAAGGTGCGTAAGTGATCTTCAGTCACCATGAGCTTCTCATCTTCTTTTTCATTATCTCTCAACATTCTTAATCCATCGAGCCAAACACTTTTATCGAATTGACTATCAGGATAAAAGCTGAGTAACTTGCGATTATTTATACCCATTATCGTGATTTTTTCCTGTGAAATGGAACCTGAGACCATAATACCCATATTACTTCTTTCATCGTCAGGGGGGCTCATATCGGTAAGTATAAACTCCACCACATCAGACAATTTAATAAATTGTCCCTCGATTTCCTCATATGTAGGGTTTGTTGATGGTTTCTCAAAATATGGCTTATAATACAAATTTTTTTTATTGGGAGATAGAGTAACAAAGTAAACCTTATGCGGTCTAAGCAAATTATCTTTTGATTTCAACAAAGAATCTCCATGATCCTCTGTAAAAACCCAGGAGCCTTTAAATAACTGCGATACCCGTTGTTCCAAAACGAAGTCCGATGCCTCAGAGATTAGATGATCGGTGAATTCTTTCAATTCATATTCCCACTTGAGAGATAGCTTTTTGTTTATCTTAGCGACCTGAGCAGTTCTCATTTCATCTGTCGCCTGCAGCAATATCAAATCAAAAATTTCCTTTACTGTTTTGTTCTTCTTAGAGAACTCTATTTCTAGCTGCTCTAACAAAGTCTGTACTAGACTAGCAAGCTTATCCAAATCTCCAGGCTCAGAAGCAAACATCATAGTCTGTTTCCAAAACCATAAAAATGCAGTCATTGTATAGCTTATCATCAATTCTCTATTAAGGGTAGATGAGGCGATATTTGGAAACTTTTTTGTCTGATGAAAAACAACATGCAAAATGATGCTGCTTTTATGAAATAAAGAATAAAGAGGAAACTTCACATTTCTATCCATTAAAAGTGTTTCGTGAAATAATTTTTTAAAGCCATTATCCTGATCCTCAAGAAAAATTACAAGGTCCACAGCAAGCAGCACTGAAAATTCAGACACAATGAAGGCTGTAATATTCTCAGGGAAACCTGCTCTCTTGTAGTCTTCTTTTGAGGCATGTACTCCATTAGGATTTAAGGAGAGATCTAATGCTTGAACCAATTGGTCAATCAAAAATTGATGCGATGCTAATGAACTGTCCAAAATCATATCGCTGAAAGCTTCATTTAGTTCAGAATAAGCCACTCTTAATTGAGATATGACTTCGTTTAACGACCTTTCTTCCGTTTCAGGATAGGTTGCCACTGTGGAAAAGAACTTAACTCGTCTCAACCTCAACACTATCGGAATGATTCCATCATATTCAAAGCTTGTGGCCCTACTAATCAACTCTGTGACGAATCTGATGGAGTTAGATGTGATCTTAGGGTCTTGCAAGTGGGTTTTCTCTGCTATAATGTCTATAACCTCTATGTTGTCGTTCAACGATTCAAAGATAGGAAGGTAATGATTGAGTTCTTCATTTCTGAAAAGTGAACCCATCATAAGCAACATTGATATTTTTATAATTGCTTTATACGTTTCTGTCGACATATTAGTACTTATTATAGAGTATAGCGTACGAAATAAAACATCATCCAAGATATCACTGAACTCGTCAGAGTATACGTCTCCACTGCAATCCAAGAGTTTACCCAATACAACTATAGAATTGACCTTCTCCTGCTTGTCTTTACCCAATATATTTGTCCTTAATACACTAGCATAGCTTAATGCTGTTTCTATATCCAAAGTAGCCTTACTAATATTATCTTCTTGTGTTAGTACGTCCATCAAAAATTCAACCAAAGAAAATATCCCCATTTTCTGATTTTTGCATATACTTACGTTTACTTAGCAATTCATTGAGTTTATGGTTTATAGATCTAGACGATTCGCTCATCGTATATCCCCTTTAATTGTTTATATGCTCCCTAAACTGTAATGTTGTCCACTGTATAATCTATTAGTTTCAATTACTATTGTTCTCGATATGTCCTATTCAAGTAAATTTTATTTTCTCAGACTAATTGCGACACTCTAAGTTAAGGATGATGGACAAGGCCCCCCAGAATTGAATAGTTGAAGGACTGAATAGAGCTCACGCAATGATCCTTATCTAATCCCACAATGGTCCTTTGCTGCTCTGTCATGAGGATATCAAATTAAATAGACTAGGACGAGAAATAATCAGACTATACATGCTTATTGTCTGAGAGAACCTGTAACGCTTCTCTGGTATAAATATCGACGTTTCTACAGCCAAAGAAACCATTGATAACCAATTGAACCATTTGAACAGTTAAGCTGTCTAAACAGCACATGCACAATTAACATGTACAGTGCTTACTATTTTAGAATCATGAATCGAATACCGGAAAGCGGGCTAGCATTAAAGTACAGAAACATGCATTGGCATTCCCCGTAAGGCGTAACTGGAGTTTCAGCCTGCTCAAGTGACCGAGGGGTGGCCAATTGTGCTATAGAGATTTCAAATTCTGACCAACAGAGCCAAAGAGTGCGCTAACGAGTAGTTCATATTCAAGCACAACTGATGCTACATGAGTCCTCGTCCCTTAAATCTCTATATAAGGGGCCATTGTTTAGTCTTAGCTTTAAATCGTACCCTCTCTAATACATTGCTCTCGCTTTTTCCTTGTTCCATCCTCTTTTTGTTTGTGCCTGCTTATCCTCTATTGATGCAAAATTTTACACGCTAAAAAATTATTCACCGTTCCCGAGAATTAAAAATACTAATTCAACAACCAGCAAATATATCGTTATCACTCTCCTCTTGAAAATTTGATAGAACGAACAGCTGAACCTGGCACCTCTACCAATACATATTGTCATATGAGATAGAGCAGTAAGCTCACTAATTGATGATAGATTCGTTGTCTTTGTTTAATTCTCTCAAGGTGAATAATTCAAAATTGCAAGTATGAGCTTTTTAAAGAGAGAGAAGCCTAAGAACCAGGCAGCCAAACAAAGTGAAACGGCGAACAGGAATACAGAGTCAGGAGATGAAAAAACTGAATTGCTGCGTCTGGCATCGTTAAGTTCACAGAATTCGAACAAGAAGGAAAATAGCCCCTTTACACCCAATTATTCACAGGAGGAAGCGCTGGATCGACCTCCTAAGAAGCATTCTGTGGGTTACTCCGAGGGATACAGTCCTCGAACATCTGTGGTAGCATTAGGAGGTGGCTCCTCTGAATCCCAACAGCGACCACCTAATCCATCGGATCAGCTCCCACCTAATCTTCACCATCACCATCATCATGCACATGCACATGCACCAAAAATATCTGCGTTAGCGAACCCAATACGCCCAAAAATGAAGATGAAGAGTGGATCTCTTCTTGGAAAATTGATATATTCGAGTAGAGGTGATGCGCCATTGCAACTCAATACTCCTGGGAGTAATGCAAGCCGAGAAAGTGGTGTTGATGTTCCTAGCAGTGCAGAATCGAATAAGCCAGCTCACGTAGCGAAGAGAAAGAGCTCTCAAGGAAAATCCTTAACTCGTCATAGGTTTAAAATGCCTTCCATATACTCGGATAGTGTTCATAATGAAGATTCTGAAACAGCCGATGTGACTCTGCAAAATTCGAAAGATGAGTCTGTGGCCACTAAATCTACAGAGGAAGACCCATTTAATAAGTCATCTCGATCATTTAGTCTCTATATGGACCCAGAGGAAATGCAAGGAATTGTAAAATCTCCTGACGCTTATAGGCGACCTTCAACATCTTCAAGACGATCGTCAGTAAATACACAGGATGATAAGCCTCCGAAATATACCGCAAAGAGATCAACAAATTCGCTTGCAACTTCGCAGAATCAAGATAAGTCCGCGTGGAAAGCGCCAGATAGTTGGGACGTCAAGTTTGATAATTTGAACGCTAAAAAGTTTGAAGGACTGTCAGCGTCCGAATCCGATTCTGACGACGAGAAGAGTAGTGAAATCACCGATACTAGTGATGTAACAAATGAGGCTTCTGACGATCACACGAGGCATAAATCAGCAACATCCGACCTTTCTGGCGGTGTGAGACAGAAATATAACTTACCAATCTTATTCGGATCTAGGGCCTTCGATAACATAAAGCAAGAAGTGAAAGCGAAAGGACCAAACCACATTGTAAGAGTCTTCAAAGAAGACAACACGTTCACTACTGTGCTTTGCCCTCTTGATACATCGACTGCTGAACTTTTAAGAATCGTACAAAGAAAGTTTTTTCTTGATTCTATTAATAATTATCAGATTACTGTACACATTGGAAACTTTGTCAAAGTCTTGGAGCCTTTTGAGAGACCTCTTAGAATCCAAATGGGTTTACTTCTACTTAGTGGTTACCTGTCCAAAGATAATTTAAGTATCATTGGGCGAGAAGATTTGTCCTTTATTTGCAAGTTTGTCATGCAAAACATTCACTTGAGAAACTTGACACATGAAGAAGAGGCAATGCTTTCGAAAGATTATGTTGATGTCAATATTTCTGGACTTGACTTGAAAACTATTCCAATCATATTTCATCAACACACTTATGAAATAGAGAAATTGAATGTTGCAAATAACCCTTCCATTTATATTCCTTTGGATTTTATTCAGTCCTCAACCAACTTGAATACCCTTATTTTCTCGAATAATGGGTGCTCTAAATTTCCTATAAATTTCTTGGAAGCAAAGAAGCTCACTAATCTTGACATGGAAATAAACTTCTTGGACGAGTTACCGTCCAAAATAAATTATTTGGAGAATCTTACCCATTTGAAGTTGAACTCGAATCAACTTTCTACGTTACCTAAATCATTTGGTAAACTTGTCAATTTGGTGTCTTTAAATCTTTCAACTAATTATTTTAGAAACTTTCCAGAACAAATAAGCGAGCTCGTGAATTTAGAGGACCTTAATTTATCCTACAACAATCTATCATCCATACCTGAATCAATGGGTAAGTTGGTTAATTTGCGAAAGTTGAATTTATGTACCAACAAGCTCTCCAAATCCTTACCATCTTGCTTTTCGAAGTTGACTTCTTTGCAAAGGTTAGACATTCGCTATAACTCTTTATCATCAGTAGATGTGCTTGAATCTTTACCGAATCTTGAAATTGTTCACGCATCGAAGAATAATATATTCACCTTTAGTGATAAAATGGAAAGTTTAAGGCTTCTTAACTTTGACAGAAATCCGATCACTAACTTCAAATTTGAAAACTTAATGCCTGTCTTGACAGTCCTAGATCTATCAAAAGCAAAAATAACTTCTCTTCCTTCAGACTTTATTTCCCGAATCAATAATATTGAAAAATTGATTTTGGATAAGAATCATATTGTCAGCTTACCAAATGAGTTAGGTTACCTAAGCAAACTTACCTTCTTGTCTATTTATGGTAACAACTTACAATTGTTACCATCAACTATTGGGCAATTGACTTCCTTGCAATATTTAGATCTACATTCAAATAATTTGCAGGTGTTACCTGATGATATATGGAACTTGAAGTCTTTATCCGTCTTGAATGTATCATCAAACATCCTTTCTGGACTCCCCAAGCCTCCGCTTTCTGTTGCGAAAAGAATATCTTCATCAGCAAACTTCAGAAGCTTTTTCTCAAGTGCCAGACTGACCCCTAATGCTACTCCCGATCAATCAAGAAGGCCATCGGTATTCGTAGACAATCTGCAATCTCCGAAGTCGCATGGCACGGACATGGATGATACTAACCCTAATACTTCATCTATCCAATTTCCTAGTACAACGTTTTCGATGGCTGATAGCTTATTAGTCTTAACTTTGGCAGACAATAGGTTAACTGATGATTGCTTTGACTCAATTTCATTCTTGCTGGAATTAAAGTATTTGAATTTGTCCTACAATGACATTGTTGAGATTTCTGAAGGAGCCTTCAGAAGATTAACAAAATTAACTGAGCTATACATGTCTGGTAATGAGTTGACAACTTTGCCTGCTGATGATTTAGAGGCTTTGAAAGTTCTTAAATTATTGTTTCTCAATAATAATAAGTTGGTCTCTTTGCCTGCGGAATTGAGTAAGCTTTCTGATTTGGAGCATTTGGATGTTGGTTCTAATCAACTTAAGTATAATATTTCTAACTGGCCATACGATTGGAATTGGTATTGGAATAAGAATCTAAAGTATTTGAATTTTTCAGGTAATAAAAGATTCGAAATCAAGCAAAGTCATATCAAGAACCCAGAGACTGGGGAATTCTTTGATAGCTTACTAGTTTTGAAGGACCTTAAAGTCTTGGGCCTCATAGATGTGACCTTGACGACTACTGCCGTTCCAGATCAAAGTGTGGACTTGCGGATACGAACTACGTCATCAGAATTACCAAATGTCGGTTATGGAGTTTCTGACTCGATGGGTGTGAGAGAAAACGTCTCTAACCGTGATGTTTTTATCCAAAAGTTCAGAGGAAATGAAAACGAAGTCCTCTTATGCACTTTTGACGGCAGAAATGGTGTTCCCAATCAAGGACATAGGATAGCTCAATTGGCTAGGCAAATCTTTGTTCCAAATTTCACTAATGAGTTGAACAAACTAAAGCCTGAAGAGCAGGTGCAAGATGCGATAAGAAGGACTTTCTTGTCTTTAAACAGAGAGGTAAATGGGATCTTATCAGCAAAGAAAAGTGGTGGCTTTACTCCAAACCCACAAGCTTCTGGCGATATACTTGACTTGAGCTTTACAGAAGATTCTAATCCTGGATGTTCTATCACCATGGTGTATATTTGCGGTAAGAAGCTTTATGTGGCAAATATCGGTGACACAGAAGCCCTATTATCGAAGAGTAATGGTGAATATGTTCTATTGACATCAAAACATGACCCAACTCAGAGATCTGAATTTGAAAGAATAAAAGCGGCTGGAGGTTATGTTTCGGGTGATGGGGCCTTGGATGGTATGTTATCAATATCTCGAGGAGCCGGATTCTTCAACTTTTTACCACATACCCATTCAGGTCCCGATATAAAGGAAATAGCCTTGGCTAATGTAGATGACATGATAGTCGTAGCTACGAATGTATTGTGGAATCAAATATCTTATGAATTGGCTGATGATATATTAAGGCAAGAAAAGGACGATCCAATGATTGCTGCTCAAAAGTTGAGAGATTATGCTATATGTTACGGTGCCAATGATAAGGTTGCAGTTCTTGTTTTAACATTGGGAGAACAAAAATCCAAAAAATTTGGTTCAAATGCTCTTTACAACAACCTAGGAAGAGAAAGTGAAATATTTGCTTCTAGGAAAAGACGTGACAAGATTCAGCCAGGTGATTCTAACTTGAGAAGGTTAGAGGAAGAAATCGACCCCCCTGTTGGAGAATTGGCATTAGTTTTCACAGATATCAAAAACTCCACATTGTTGTGGGATACCTATCCGGTACCTATGAGATCAGCCATAAAGATTCATAATTCAATTATGCGTCGTCAATTAAGAATTGTTGGTGGTTATGAAGTCAAGACGGAAGGTGATGCCTTTATGGTTTCGTTTTCTTCTCCGACTTCTGCCCTTCTTTGGTGTTTCAATGTTCAACAGAAATTAATGGCAGCAGACTGGCCAGCAGAGATATTGGAAACGGATCACTGCTGTGAAATCACTGATGAGTATGGAAACATTATCTTCAGAGGCCTTTCTGTCCGTATGGGAATTCATTGGGGTGCACCGGTATGTGAACCTGATATCGTGACAGGTAGGATGGATTATTTTGGACCCATGGTGAATAGAGCTGCGAGAATAAATGCTGTTGCTGATGGAGGTCAAATCTGTGTTAGCTCTGATTTCTTGGATGAAATGAAGTCATTGTATAAAATCCATGAGTCTATAGTGGATAAAAGGGCCACTTTAAGTGAAGCGTATGAAGGCAATGTCAGGGCCGGTGAAATCATTGAGAAAGAAATTAATGCTCTAGAAGAAATAGGATGTTCCTATTTCGATATCGGTGAGAAAAAATTAAAGGGTCTTGAAACTCCTGAGCTGATTACTCTTGTTTATCCAAAGAAGTTGGAGATGAGATTTGAAATCTTTCAAAAGAGCTTCAAAAATGAAGATTCACAAGCTGGAAGTACCAGAGTTATCGGCACATTGCCAGTTAATGCCATTTACAACTTGCGTGACGTTTCTTTACTGTTGGAAAATATTTGCTCGAGATTAAGTGGAGGACTTAAAGACACCTTTGAGACTCAACCTCTGGATGTCATAACCCAACATCTTAACTATGCCTATAAAGAAAAGGATTTCATAGCACTCCTTAATCATGTTACTACAAGAATTGAAAATTGTGTAACCAATTTGTACATTCGACAACAGATGGGGATCCTCCAAGGCAATCATGGTCGTATTGACTTTTGCTCAGTGAATCCAATTTACGATATAATGACTGAGCTTGCTGATTATCTTAATACGTTACAAGCTTTGAAGGCTGCTAATGAAGTTGGGCCCGATAGCATTGAGCCTTCGCCGTAAATAATTGAAATATAATTTTCCATAATAATTTTTATACTGTAGAAGGATATTCGAAGTGAAAAATTGAACTCATAATTTACCGAAGACGAAGTTAACCGAACACTTTAAAACGATTTAGAATAGAGTAAAGGAGCCTGAAGATATCATTATTAGTGTTCAGATTACATCTTCAAAGGTATTAAGATGTCATTGAGCAATCTGAATCATAATAGCATAGCTTCAGCGTCCGCAAAGTCATCAACAATTGACTTGGGAGTTCATGATGCCTCATATTCAAAGGGGCCATTAACGGTTCCCTTCATTCGAGAACAAAAGTATGGGCAATGCATAGGGGCTAGGGCTAGTTTATTGGAGGAATTGATAACGGAATCAACGATTGGACCCCCTAATTTGGTACATTGGGGCAAATATTATGGGATGAGGTCAAATCATTACTTGCATAACGAATTTGTTGTCGAGAGAGCTAGTCGTGAGGATAAGAGGGACGATGAGGGCTATGTTGGGTATTATCACTATGTCAATGGCTTGAAGTATGAATCCTTTGAGCGAGACATCGAGAATTACATCCTAGGAGCATTGGGAATAGAAAAGGAAAATGGTGATTACTACTTTAAGAAAAATCCAACGAATGAATCATTTGCTAGTTCAAGGAAAGAAATGATAGTGACATTTTGCTCTTATAATCTCTTTGATAAATCTGATTTTAGAGTGAGGTATGTCATAAATCTTAGTGGTTCGACAAAGAAGGTTGCAGCCCACATAGACATGTCATACCAAATCGTGTATTTCTCTAGTGGAACTTACGATAGGAATCGTAAGAATGCTTCATACAACGCAGATTCAGTTTCCAAGATACCACGAAGCTATTGGGAAGAATTGAAGGCTTCGGAAATCATCAGGTTATTTATTCAGTTAGATGATCCTTCGAGGCTGTTAACCGCTCTTGTTAGTCTTCCAGGTATCACAGAGACGAGGAATACGATTTTAAATGCTATAATAACCTTAGTCAATTTATTACCAAGAGGTACCAGAGCTGGTACTAGGCCATCTTTTGGTTCTTCTGTCGCTAGCGGTACAAAAAATGATTCCAAGTCAACCGACTATAGGAATTATCTTGTGGACTCTCTTCTTAGGTTGTGCTACCTAGATCCAAATGGTGACATAGGCAATTTCGCTATTGATGCTATCAAGAACAAGTATTATCAGAAGGAAGATGCGAAACAGTGGGACTACGTCATAGTGTTAATAATGAAAATTCAAGCTGGAATCAATAGAGAGCAAGATTTCTTAAATCTAATCCATAAGCATTTGAAATCTAATATTTATACCACTCAGCTGTCCTTGTTGTTATCTGAACAAGTTAAGTACCTCATATCAAAATCGAGTTATGATAAAGCTCTACTCGTGGCAAAGAAATGCGTTCAAATATTATCTTTAGACTTTGACAGTTGGTACTATTTAGCATTATGTTACGTTCTAGTTGGCGATTATAGAAAAGCACTATTAGTGATGAACCACATCCCTGTTGTCTTATCACATAAGCAAAAAAACAATGATATCGATACAATATCGGGCATAACTGATTGGTACAGTCGAACATTTAGTCATAGATTAAATTTACCAGATGAGACCATCAATGAAAATTTACTAAATTCTTTTTTTCCTCCACCAAGAGTTAATTCAAAGATCTATCAGAGGTATAGGACCAGCCCTGCTCCGCCAGTTGAGGTTGAAATGGGCTCGATAACAAAAATGTGGCATGATATGTTATTGTTCAATCAAAATTTGAGGCATCCAATCAATGGTTATCACTTCTATCAATCGCCTTTGATAAATTGTTCAGGAAAAGAATTATCATCCGTCGATCCTATGCTAATCAGAATATGTGGACCGTCGTCTGCAAAGAATTTGTTAGCTTCACATTCCGCAGGGACACCTTCTACTTCAATTCTTGATATTAATTACAAATCGACATGGGGAAGATGCTATGATCTTTTATCATTAATTATTGCACAAGTAGGCTGGGACGAATTAGTTCGTATTAAAGAGTCTTCATTTAGTGGAAAGGAATCCAATTCAAGTTCAAATCAAGCATACGTCGTTAACAATGACTCAAGCTCACTTCAAACAGCTTCATGTGATCCATGGCTAGATCAATTGTTCTTAATATTATATGAGGATTTGAGGGTAATTATGACAATACGCTCCAGGGAAAATCAGCAACACAGTGCTCTTGAGTGGGAAATGTTAGGCTTACTCGGCTGGAACGTAAAATATGGGATTAAAGAATCCATTGGCTCATTAATTACGAGTGTGATGGGAAAATCTATGGAGGGCCTTTTTGATTATTTTGGAACTGTGCAATTGCTTGAAATTTATGATGAGTTCGTGTTGAGTGACGTAAGTGGCTCTCATTTGGATGTCTATCACGACGTATATGATAATAAATTTTATGCTACAAAGCTTGCATTACAGCTGACTGGACAAGCATACACTGAGTTCGTAAGTTCTTTAGAAAATGATTTTTTGACACTCGATTTTATGCTTTTACAATTAATTAAATTGGTAAGTTGGAACTTAAGGTGGTATCAATATGCTACGAACTATTTAGTTATGAAGATATTGACCAAATTGATTTTCAAACATGATTCAATCTTCATAAGAAGCCAGTTGAAAATGATTGTTGAACAAAATAAAGCTGCAAATACAAAGAAGAGTCTGTATTCATTCTCTACACTCTTTGGATATACAACCCAAAAGAAACAAGTTGAAAAGTTTGAATTTTTGGAAAAGGACACCATTCTTGACTACCTTGAAGAGATGCTAACATGGATTGAGAACATAAAAGATTCAAACCCTTGAGTGTGGATGTAAATAGCTATTCAATACTTAATCAGTTTTCTTGGTAGAAGATGGCTCAACTTTCTTACCCAAAATCTTCTTCCTCTGTTTAAGCATATAAGTATATAACATATAGAAACCTGGGATATACGTTGCCATAATAATTTTCAAAAGCAAAGAATACCATGCTCCAACTTTGGATGTTGCTTCGTCCAATGATAAGTATATCATAAGCAACTCAGAACTTACACCTGTGGGGTATAACACCAAAAAGAATGAGTATCTAGCCCATGTCAAATAATGAGGTACCTTTCCTGGACCAGTTAAGCTCAACGCATAATAAGAATACCTGATTATTTCAGTAATTGACCAGCTCAAGCCCAAGGTTATATAGCACCAATGAGAATTCGCCGGTGAATCAGGCAAAAATTGGCAAATTCCATACACAATTAGCAACCTTGAAAATACCTGTACAATAGTAGTAAACAACGGTGATCTCACGTATCCAAATGCAGCATTGAAGATTTCAACTACAGCACACGTCTGAACTATAGTAAGTATCTTGTTAGTCTTGTCGAAGAGTATCGGTTGGCCCAAAAAGGTGCCCAAAAAAACGGTATTAAATAAAATAATAGACCATAATGAAGATGATATTGAATTATAAGCGATCAACCATTTCTTAGGATGACTTTCACTAGCAGACATGGCGAATTGAGTTGAGTATAGTATTAATGTGTAAAAACTCAACAAAAACTTTGATAGTCTTATGATTCAATATTCTACATTCCGGTTCTCACCGTCATTCCGGTTTGATGGGTGATGGACCGAATCTCATTAGATGCTCTATACATATATATATCGTTTCCTACCATAGAGAATAGCTTTATTCATAAAATAACGGATCTAACATATTGTTAATTTGATTTTGTCTTTATTTCTCTAGTGACTTTACTCAACTTTTTTTCTTGTTGCTTTGGGTAAAACTTTAGACCTCTGCTTCAACATGTAGGAATATAATATAAGAAAGCCAGGAACATACATAAGTAAGGCAAATACAAGGAAGTAAAAGTAGCCAAGGTTACCAAGAGAAGCAAATTTCGCCAGGCTCAATGAAAGGTAAACAACGGAAGCTTCACACACAAGTCCAACAGGATAGAGGACTAAGAAAGCTGAGTAGCGTAACCACATTAAAGGATAAGGAACGTGGTTTAAAAGTTTTGCAATGTAAAACCCATATCTGATAACTTCGGTAAGTGACCACGCAAGAGACAACCCTGAATAAGAAATATGGTAGTTCCCTGGACTGTCAGGGAGAACGTAGCTTACCCCTACCACAATTAAAAGTCTTGCCGAGAACTGCAAGTATAAAGTAGCGAACGGGGATTTGACGAGCCCTATATATGCATTCATTACCTCTACCACAGCATTGAGTATCTGTACATAGAACAAAAACTTGTGAGGAAAGCCATTTTTAGAATATGCTTTAATTGCTTCTGTCAATTTGTCTAAGGGGCTCTCATGAAACTTGAAGTTTGCTATAGTCTGAACCAAAATAATAAACCAAAGCACCACTGAAAGGGCATTGTACAGAACTAGATAGTATTTGGTGATTTTGTTCATTTGAAGGATAGTTGGGGAGAATCTGAGGTACGATAGTTGAACAAATATGAATAAAGATACTCAATACAAATTAGATTAGAAAGATTGGAGCGTACGTATACTCTGGGGTACAAAGAAAAAAAAAAAAAAACTTGCTGCAGGGACATCACCTCATCATAAGTTACGGTTCATATAATTATATACAAATTTACGTAGATCTAGTGCTAGTCTTGATACTTTTCAAGGATATGATTTAACCCTTTTTCATCATTGGCAAGGAGATTTTGATCCCAATCAACAACTAAAGGTGGACGAAATATGTCTTCGGCCTTAATATCAGCGTCGTCTTTTGTTATCAATGTGTTGAAGGCATCATATATCATGCTGTATTCACCTTCGTTAAACACTTTTAGGCCACTAGATGGCTGAACACCTTTAATAATTACATCATCAGGGCCAGAAGTTTTCCTGTCACTGAACAAAGGGTAGCATTGCTTTAAAGTGTCTTTGCTTGCCTTGTCCTTCAAGAACTTTTGAGATAATAAGACATATTGGTCATATGTTGGCATTTTGTCTTGCATCAAGTCGATTTGAAATTTGTTCTTCTTGTCATTCAACTTAAAATATGCATTATCAAGAAGTTTATATATCTTTGCAGAAGCCGGGAGTTTGCCATTATGAAAGATTGAAATGGTAGCCGGCGAATTCTGCAAGCTTCTGAAGAGAGACATTATTTTTATCAATTAAGATGATGAAAGTTCAAGCTTTTCAACACTAAATTCTAGGTAAAAGCAATATAACAACTAAGGGTCTGGGCCGAAGCATCCCGCTTGATAAAGGTTGCCCCATTGTCGCAATTTCGCGACATTATTATATTTGCGACATTGTAAGGAACTAATGATGATTTAGTATTTACTATTAATAGTCTCTTTTAACGTGGCTGGATCCTCCAGATATATCTCTGCATTTTATAAAGATGTGTCGGTTCATGATCTACAAGGGCCGTGAAAGCATGGTGCTTTCTGATTTGCTTACAAAGCCAGCGCATTCTATTATTAATCAGTCATTTGATTCAAGGCTAAGGCTTGATATGAGAAACCCCATTAACGGAGATGGTTTCGGGGTGGGCTATTATTCTTCCTATGATAGTCCCGGTATATTCAGAGCAATTACACCAGCATGGAACAACGTAAATTTAAATAATTTGTCAAAATGCACTGAGTCAAGACTTGTCTTTGGGCATGTCCGTGCATCAACCCAAGGTGTGTTGTCAGAATCAAATTGTCATCCATTTTCATACGGAAGATTGATGTTTATGCATAATGGTGGGATCTCAGCATTTGGAAAGATGAAGAAAAAGTTGATTAATAGTCTAGAAGATAAGTTTTTTTTGATGCTTGAAGGTTCAACGGACTCTGAGTGCTGTTTTGCATTATTTTTAAACACTCTATATAAGAAGGGATATGATCCAGAAGATGAATCCGTTAAGTTCACTCATCATATTATAAAAGAGGCATTATTGGTCACTATAGAGCTTCTTAAGACTTGGCAAAAAGAACTTAGCGATGAGCCTTCTTTAATGAATTTTGCTGTGACTGATGGGGAATCAGTTGTTGTTAGTCGCTATATTACTTCTAAAACAGATGAAGCTGCATCCCTATATTTTAGTGCTGGCTCAAAGTTCTTCGAATATAAGCCTGGCTTGTTTAAAATGGAAAGAATGAACAGATCTCAGGATGTAATATTCGTCGCCAGTGAGCCTTTGACTTTCGAAAGAGGAGACTGGATATGCGTTCCTACAAATACGGTTTTAACTATCACCCAAAGCAATACCGTGTTGATGCACCCAATTGAAGACGAATTTTATGATGGTGGAGCTATAGAGAGATCTAGTGGATTGGCTATGAGTAAGGGTTTAATTGGAGGTGTCCCTACAAAGAATAATGATTCGATTCCAGCTGATTTCACGATATCTGAAGTGCAACCTCTTTCAGAAGTGCCACCTTTACAACGAGAAGGCAGGAAAAGCGTAGCAGAAGTAGCATGAATAATTATTTAACCTTTAAATTATAGGTAGCTGTATATTAAAAGCCATTCCGGATTTTTTTTTCTTTTTACTTATTTATAAGAATGTTTGATGGAACTGCTATAAAATGTAACTTAACGGACTGAATAAGGCACAATGATAATAGTAGATGAAAAGATAAAATTATTCTGCATTTCATTGCTATTCGCTCTTGCTTGCAGATCTGGTTAGTCTATTATTGGAAGTGATCTTATTTATTTCGTCATTCTCGTCATCGATTCTAAGCTCATCGTCATCATCCGAACTTGAGCTCGAACCTCCGCTTGAAATTTCGTCATCGATGTTAATTAAAGAACCCTTGGAGTCATATAAAGGGTTAGATTTTTTGTAAGATAACCCATCATCATTAGGATCAATATATTCGTCATAATCGCCGTCGTCATCATTAAAATTAATGCTATTGTCATCATTATGATTATTATGACCTCTAGAAGTAAAAGAAGGTAAATGTGCATTTCTTCCTAAATCGTCCTCATTTGGTGATTCTACGCTTGACACGATTTCCGTGGAAGCAGTATTCGTAAGTTGCTGAGACATGTAATTACTAAAATGGTCATCGTCATCTTCTGACTCGGATTCGTCGCTGGAACTAAATCGATTCAGAGCTTCGCCTTCTCTTTGATTTTCATCATTTTCATCTGCTTCACCATCACCATCCTCATCAGAATCATTGGAAGCTCCTGGCATGCTTTCATCAAAACCACTTCCAGTAATATCATGATCGACACTAGGATCGAGGTTTAGGCCCGAACTAAATTCGGCCTCATCAATTATTTCTCCTGTTCCTTCATCAAATGTATTCGACATTTCATCTTCATCTTCCTCTCCTCCGCCCAAGATGGCATTATATTTCTCTCTCGTATCATACAAGATATGATTTACATAATCCTGCCAAGATTCTTCCTGAACTTTTTGATCGATTAATTCACTCAACGTGTTGGTTGGATAAATTTGAATAAACTTAACTACTTCCTCGGCAATTAAAGTCAAGTGACCCATATATCCCAACCTCAATCCATTATGAGCTTTTTCGTATTCATTGCACATTTCTTGACCTGCTATGATCTTGTTTGTTATATCACCCAGATGAAATATATCGATAGCTAAAAACTTATTGAAGCCAATATCAATTGATCCATTCAAAACTTGTTGAACAATGTCAAACACAACATTGTGTAAAAAGTTATTCCAAGGAAATTTATAAAACATTGAAGAGATTGTCGAAATTATTTGAGTATCATATAACGCAATCTTCAAAAAATCCCCAATCACTGGCTGTGATCTAATCTGCTCTTCAGTTAAGTTAGCATTAGCATGAGGTTCATCTTCATCAATATTTTGGTTATTTTGAATCAATGAGTCTTCTTCATCTTCCTGTAAGTTTGCATTGAAGGAATCAATTGTATCATTCGCATAATTGTCGTCTCTTTTGTTCTCATCACCAGGTAATGTGATTACTTCATTATATTTGAAACTAATCGGATCGAATTCTTTCATCTTATTTCTTAGCTCGTCTCTTTCCTTAACAACGTCAAAGCCCTTGTTATCGTTTAAAAGAGCCATGTTAGAACAATGAAGCAATTCGGCGATCAACTCACAAATTTTAAACCTTTCAAAACCCAAAGGTTCAATCTCTCCAAATGGTGTTTTCAATTTCTCACCATCTCTCTTTTTAGTCAAGAGACTTGCAAACTTATCAATCTTAGACCCGAACACCTTTAATAAATGGCCCAAGTAAATAGGATCTCTGCTTGTTGGAGGATGACTCTCTAATGTTATATAAAGCACAGGTAAAATGTCATAATCAGAGTTATTCTTTCTAATGATTTCTATAATTATCCCAACACCGTTTGCTAATGCATAGCCTCCTTTTAACATTATGTTACATAGACGATCAATTTCTTCATAAGAAACTAATTCTCTGGTCAATTCATTTGGTCCAATTGTTGAGTTGTCAGTCGTTGAATTTGCCGAAATAGTAATGAGTGCCTTTAAGAAATCAGCAGCAGATGATTGCTGAACTAATAGTATCTCTGGGTCCTCATCGGTTCTCTCAGAAGTATCCAAAGCATCAATCAAAAGAGGAATTAAATTCTGTTTCTGTAAAAAGTCTATTATGCCAGTTGAGTTGTCTGGTTTATCAGTAGAAATTAGTTTTAATAGGAAATCCATTAAAGGAGGGTTTGATAAATGGTTCATAAACTTTTCAACCAAGTTTGGCTGATTATCAACAAGATAGTTGATCATCTCATCACATTTCATGTCTAGCAAATGCTCCATAATTTTCATGAAATACGTCGAAAGACTCAACGAAAGAGGTGCCTTGGAGTCTAGGATCGACCAAAGTCGATTCAAGTTCTGAGTAGAATCCATGACCGTATCCGTCAAGGACCATACATCAGCACTGAGTATTTCAGCAGCCAAAGTAGCTCGCCTAGTAGCCCTTTCTTCCTCAAACTCTTCTTCGTCGTCTTGTTCTTCTTCTTCATGATCTTCGTCTTCTTCCTCTTCTTCTTCATCGTCGTCGTTTTCATCATCGAAATTCTGTTCTTTGTCCTTATCCTCTCCTTCGACATCCTGTTCTTCCTTCTCGTCTTCTTTTGATGAGTGTTTTGACTTTCCCAGTCGCTTGCTATTATCGCCGTCAGTCTCTTCGGTAAGTTCCGCGTCTTGTCCCTCCTTCTCCTTTAGTTGTAGCGTCGACAACTCCATGCTAAGCTCATCATCTATTACTCCATCTTGAATCACCAAGTCCACTAACATGCCTAATATATCATTATCTCGCAAAAACTCCAACAACATGGAGTTGTTCGATAACAACTCCTGTAATAGATCATTCTCATCCAACAATTTCAAGAGTACGTCGAATCCTCTGGCTCTCGGCAGCGCCTCCCTATCACTCTTTGTGGAGTAGTTCTCTAACAAAGTAGATATATTTGATAGGGAAGTGAACCCATTACTGAACTTCCAGAAGGAACCCGACATTTAAAATTTTTCTCTTAAATATTGTCCTAAATGAGTGAATGCGTCAAGATTTTTGCTGTTTCCGCAACAAGCTGCCACTGTATCAACTCTTTACGTCTGGCCTATGTCAGCTGGGCTCTATCAAGGTTAAACTGTTTGATTAATTGATGAATTAGCAACAATAGCCAGAAAACTTTTGTTTAGCTCTACCCAAATTATCGCCAAAAAGATCGTTGCCTTCATTAGTTACACAAAGTGCTCAACAGGGCAGTTTTCAACAATTTTTTTTAACTGACAAAGCCGAACACCAATTCAGATATCATAAATAGAAACTAACATGCTTCGTTGTATGGCAGGAAGGTTACAAATTCTTAACAGGAGGTTAGCAACTCCTAACATTCCACTCTTACGTGGGATGAGTCAGACGGTAGTAAGGAAAACAATAGGAAGTACGCAAAATGGTTCATCGACCCCGGTGAAACAAACGACGTTTCCAGATTTGACCGCTATGAAGTTGGATTCTAACGGTTCGAAAGATTTGTATGCTGTCTTCAAGCTCCATAATATTCCATTTTTAGTTAGTAAGGGAGACAAAGTGGTATTACCCTACAAACTTAAGAATGTTGAAGTGGGTGACCTGTTGGTATTGAAGCAAATCACAACTTTGGGGTCGCCCGAAATAACGTACAACGATGAAAATGGGATTTCAGATGAGTTATATGAAATTAACGCAAATGTTGTGGAGATCACAAGGGAGCCATATTACGAGGTTTATCGTAAGAAACAGAGATGCAGAAGAAAGAAGACATTCCCAGTGCAAAACTTCCAGACAATTTTACGAATCAGTGAGCTTAGGCTCAAATGATAACAGGGATATCTATAGAATTCGTATCTATTGTTCTCACATGCATTCATTATTGGTACATAGTAGTATAGAATCTCAAGTAAATAGCAAGCGTACCTATTGTATATATTTTAATCTAGTGTCATACTCTTTCTTGAGTTGCCTTTGGTAGTTTGAGATAACCTAGACTCCTCGAACACAAACGTAGGATCGACCGTCATGAATGGGTGGTCAAGTAATTGTTTGGCTGTTGGCCGTTCTTGAGGATTGATTGTGAAGCATTTTTTGATGAAGTCTTTCGCATCATCACTAATCAAATGGTCTATATCTTCAGGAATTGGAGGAGCTAATTTTGTCTTACCAATTTTGTATATTGCACTGACAACCGCTTCATTTGACCAAGGACGTTTACCAGCAAACATTTCCAACACAACACATCCAAGAGACCAGATATCTATCTTTGCACTATACCCTTGTTTTTTGTCTTCAACAATGCTATCAATTACTTCAGGTGCCATCCAGAACACAGTGCCTTGCATTGACATTTCTGCATTATTGGCATAAATATCTTGTGATTTTTTAGATATTCCAAAATCTGAGATCTTGCAAGTACCATCCACTTCGAGTAAAAGGTTATCAGCTTTAAGATCCCTGTGCAAAATTCCGTTAGAATGTAAATACTCTAATCCTGATAATACCTGTCTTGTAATAAACTTAATTAGTGGTTCTTCGAACTTACCAAATGACTTCATCAATGAGGCAATTGATCCACCAGCCACATATTCTAAGAATAAACTATAAGTGCTGCACTTCTGTTCGAACCCTAAATATTGCACTATGTTAACATGATCTAAGTCTTTCATTGTCTCAACTTCCTTGTGTAAAGCATCAATTCCCTCAGTCTGGTGTTCAAAATTTTGGTCTACCACAACTTGTTTGACAGCCAACATTTCCCCCGTCGTTACATTCAATCCTAAGTAAACCGCACCGAATGACCCTCTTCCAATTAATTCACCTTTAATCCATGCAAACTCTTCAAAATCCCTATTTTTATTTCTCAACTTACTAACAAAACCTTTTTCTATCTCTGTCGAAGTTACTTCTACAACCCTTTGGCCCCACATTTTGGTATTAGCTCTTACCATACCTGAAGCATTACCACTATTACTAAGTGAGGATCCAGGGGTAACTGAGTTTGACTCAGTCCTCCTCTTTCTCTCTAAACGCTTTTGTCGAGCTTCGTTTGCAACAACTCTAATCGTTTTCATTCTACGGCGACTCAATTTCGGTCCATTATTTTCTCCATATAATATCTCGTCTCCAGAGTCTGCTCTAGGGTTTATGGGTGAAATATTAGCATTTGAAAATGTTCTCGCTATAGAAGGCTTCCTTGTAAAACTTTTACTTAGCTCAATTGGTGTTGTATTCGATCCCACAATAGGTGACATTGGAGAGTCGTCAATTATAGGCTTGTCTAGATTAGTATTTGGAAAATATTTTTCAAGATTGTTGTAAACCTCTTCAACTGGCGGTCTAACTTGCATTTTATTAATCGGTCTAGGTAATGCCTTCGTCGATTTTTTGACATTTTCAGCCCTAAGAGGTTTAACAAAAAAGTCGCTTTCGTCTGAATTTGAATAGAAGTCACCTTTTAATTCGTTGTCATCATCCTTCTTCATCTCTAAAGGTTTCACAAAAAAATCATCATCAGACTCATTCACATTTGAATCATAACTTGAATCATCAAATCGTTCATCGAATGTGATTTCATTTTCTTTGAAAGCATCAGGACTATCATTTGTAATTGGCCTCGAAGTAGAACTCGAATTTCTTCTTCTACGTAAATTTAGGTCACTTGGATTCACTTGGTGCTGCAGACATGCGCTTTTTGAGCTTGATCTTCTCCTTGCGACATCTGCTTTTAAACTTGGCTTTTTGTTCAACGGAGGTGGAGGCGCTGCCCTCTTTGCGACAATACTTAGTACTCTCTCTTTGTCATTACCACCATGTGAATTGATCGCGCTTTTTAACGATGAAGATTTCAGAATATTATTCAAAGGCGTTGAAGATGGTGAGCGTGGTCTTGAACTTAGCAGAGCCTTTTTTACAATACCATCCAAACCATTTCCCTTTTTAGGCAAAGAACAATTAGTATGGTCAGGATGAGTCGCACCAACTTTCGAATCCCATACCTTAGCTTCATCATACTTTTTGGCATCTTTTTTTCCTTTCTTATTAGATGGAAATGATAAGTTTAAGGGTGTGTGTTCTCCTTCACTATAATTAGGTAATTCATTCATCACTAAGTCTGCAGGAGGTTTTCTTTGCGGTCCTTTAACAAGACTTTTTATCGGAATGTCTTCATTTATTTTAGATAAACGTTCTGGCTGGCTGTTATCTTTGAAATTCCAGTAATCTACATTGCTATCATTTGAGACTTGCAAAAGATACTGTGGAGTGGCAGGATATGCCTTTTCCTCGTTGTTATCACCTCTTAACTCAAAAGATTTTGAGTCTGATGAAGCTGTGGACATAGTTGTACCAGCTGGTGAAGAGAGCTCCTGACGAACCAAAATTGTGATAATTTTGGAATGTTTTAAAATCTTGTGAAACAAATCATCAGGCAAAGCTTCTCCCTCAGCTCCATTAAAATCAGTCAAATGAAAAGAAAATGACCCTACTTGGACTAAATCAAGTTCCTGAATAATTCTTGATTTAATGAAGTCAATGTCATGAAGGCGTTGTTCTAAAATTGAAATCAGAACAAACTGTTTACTATCCCGACTTGCAAGGATCAATGTAGAGTCAACATTCATGGCATTTCTTTTTGGAACATATTTTTGATCAATTATATCATCGCTTATGCTATTGAGAGCGTTCAAAGCGATCTCAGAAGATGAATCCAATCTTCGAGCAGGTATCAGGGAATTTGGAGATAATTTCTCGTCATCAAACAGAGTCCCAGAAGATGTTGACCTCAAAGAGATAGAAGACTGAAGCTCTTTTGAAATTATTCCAGTTGCAATAGAATTAATATTGGTCTTATAAGGAACTCCAACCTCTTCACTCGAAGACTTACCATCTTGACTCATACTTTGCCGATCTCGATAAGGCTCGCTCCAAGAGGAAGCGGTCGAAATTCTTCCAGAACTCTTTCTAGGAGGGTTAGTGGATGACGAAGTATGTATTTGTTTGACAATACCAGCTGCCTTATCGCCACCATATTTAATCAAGTTGCTGAATAGACCACTTTTTCTATGCTCGTACTTCAATGGTGCTGCATTCTGCTGATTCAGGTATTTGGTGCTTTGAGGATTACTTTTACGCTTTGAATCTGCAATAGATTCTTCATATGAGCTGTAAGGTATACCTTTCTGGCGAGGCAAACCATTATTGTTAATTATTGGAGTTGAGTTCGGAGACGGCATGAAATCTTTCACCGTAAATGTTTCAGATGACGAGCGATCATGTTTCCTGAATATTTTGTGTGACACATTATTATCTTTTGTGACAGCCTTGGATCCTGACATATCAGTATAAGAAATTGGACGTTGATGCTGTTGCTGTTGTTTATTATTCTGGACAACACTTAATGAGCCTGATGAGCTAGAAGATGCATTTGACGAGGACGTCTTATGCTTGCTAAATATAGGTGTTGATTTTCTGTTTTCTGACTTCAAAACATTTGTTGTGAATAGATTTGGTTCATGGTTGAAATTCTGATTATTTACAGAATTCCTAGAATTGCCTTCAGTATTCTCTTTTTTAATAAGAAATAAAAATCTTTCAACGGAATTCATGTCATTATCAGTCACTAGAAATCTTCCAAACTGCTTCCATACTATTGAATCACTATCATAATTACTTAGTTCTAAGAATCGATTCCCTGATATTTCATTTCTCTTAAAAGTTTCTTTCCATGATTCATTAAAGTTATGGGCATCAAGCCACATTAGTACATTCGAAATACACCATTTATTGTTTGGTTTGGAATCAATGGTTTGCGTGTTCATAGCATACCTGACAAACCTTTTATCTTTGCTGTGGTTCCCGTTAACATTATTAGATGCCGAAGAAAGAGAAGAATTTGAAATTGTGGACGAACCTGATTCGTTCCTCAAATGTGATTTCGGTCTACATTTGGTGCTCCATTCATTGCCTGATATATCTATCTTTTGATCTGCCTCATGTAGCGTTTGCACTTTGGTAAAATTTGATTCATATGGCCTCTCTAAGGCTTCGGGACACTCATTCTTTGGTAAGTTTACGGAGGTCTTACTCAGGTTATATTCGCCAATTATCAGACCTATAGGATTCGAGCTCAAACTCGCGGCAAGTGACTTAGTAGGCGAATTGGAGAGTATAAATGTAGATTCACCAGATTCTGGAGGTTCAAAATGCACTTCTTCTTGAAATTTCTCGAAAGTCGGGGGCATGAATGTGACGGATCCATCAAGGTTATCCAACGGTATCAACTGTCCATTATCGTATGATTTGAAATATATTTGGCCGTCTGAAGCTACCCTCGTCTTTCCATCTTGTATGTATTGCTCTGGCCCTCGAACTGCTGAGTCGCTATGGAGTCTCATCCCTCTCTCATTCCAAGGATGACTAGGGAGTTTGGAATTTATTCTTCCATATCCTGATCCTCCCTTCGGCTGCGTTTTCGAACTCTTTTCTTCTGCAGCCGAAGGATCTAAGTCTTTCAACTCACTATATGGATGCAATGTAAAAAGTGGCACTTATTATTTTTGATATATCAAAATAAAGCCTGCCTTGTACTTAACTTCCTCTCAAAATTAACCACTAACCGACTATATAACAGTCTCCCCAGGTCTTGTATACTTTCAGTCTATTAAAATATTCAGTTTTATATAGGAGAAAACAAAACCTATTTGCTTGCATATAAATAAAAAAATGAGTATCTATCAGATCCTATACATTACGTCTTTTGAGGCATCTTTAAAGAAATAAAGATCATAACAAATGTTGAAAACAACTTAAAAGGACATAAAAATGATACAGAGATGTCAAGACCGCCGTTGAATGAGTTGTTGCATACATCGTTGAAGAATTTGCATTTCTTGAATACGTTTCTGCTGTTCAAGGAAGATGATTATGAAGCGCTTCTAAGAAGCACGATTGATTGTTTGTTAGATCTTTTGGATTTGAAAGGTAAATCTTTTGAAGAGCTTAAGTTCTCAGTAAATGAAAATCAGAAAGAAATACGACGTGCCTCATTTTTATGCTATTTGAATGAGCAGGAATCAGACGATGACATGCTCGATAAGCTGAATCTTTTCGATTACCTCCGCGCGTATGATAGAGATGGGCAGGAACACAGCCGATCCACTATCATAAAACAATTGGTCAAAGCCTTAACTAATGAAAGAAAACCAACAAGGATCAAAGACACCTACACTGCTATTTTATTTAAATTATCTGACTTAATTGAGTTTTTCATAAGATTGTACACCGAATCAGAGACTCAGCTCAACCGCTATATTCGCCATTGCTATCGCTATGAATGGAGCTATTTCACTAAAATAAAGCATAAGTTAGAGTCGAATGTGGACTTGAGTGAACAAGATACTGAAAGGATAAGAAATTTTTTGGATATCATAGTGGACGATGTGAGATCGTCTACACCGATAAAAGATGAGGATAATTCGATTTTTAGCTTTGGCAACCAAAATCACAATATTTCCTCCTCTGATAAACCTCGCTTGAACCTTATTAGTAATGACGCTGCCTTCAATAAGTTATATCAATTATTTTTACAAGTTTTGAATTCAAAGAACCTAGAAGGACAAGAATTGATAAAATACGTCAGAGTAATGATTAGCCTTTATAAGAAACACCGAAGTATAACTTCCATTGAACTTAACAGCTATACGCTAAAGGAATTGAAGCTCAACTACTTTTATAATTTCTTTATTGGGGATGTAAATAAAGATGGATTTACCATATTACCCCCAGAATATAAAGCTATTAGTGAAAAGGTCTTGTATGAGGTTTTTCCGTTTCCTGATTTAAGCAAAGAACATGAATCAAATATCACAAAAGACGCATTTTCTCCCATTATTAAACAAGAAAACGATCATGGTGTCAATCAAACAATTAAAACTCATCAGGATGGTCCCCATCGTTTTGAGTCAGCTACGTCGTCAAATCTATCACACTACTTGAATTCTAATCATATTAGTATTACTTATTATTCAAAAGAAGACCAACATAAATTACTGCTCAATTTGCGTCATATAGTTCCCTTGCTTAATGAATTTGATCTTAATTTCAACTTAAGTTTTCCTTCAATTATGAAGCATTATATGAGTCTTGTTTATGACGAACTTCCAGATCTTTGTGAAGATATTGATTTACGGTATGTTGATGCTCTTGTATCTTTAGTTAACTGTATTGTTGACTTTGAGAATGAGGAGCACATAGCTGAGGGCTCTGATATTAAGCAGACTGTCCTTGAACTATATCAGCTTCATCAATATTTAGATGAGGACTTCAGAGACTCGTCTGATTTAACTCCGTTAATGAAGTTAGCATTATTGGAATTTTCTCATAGAAATTTAATAAAGAGCAATGTGCTTAAGAAATGGAACATAAGAACACTTCAGATCAGCGAGTTAGAGCTTTCTGTACTTCAGTATTGGGTCCCATATTCACATCAGTCTGTTGAAAGAAAATATTTGAAAAAATGGTTTAACAAGAAAAGCAGATTTCACAACCTAGCGTCGGAAAGCTCAAACTATTATCAAATGGGTCTTTTGCATAAGACATTTAATAAAATGTGGTTATTACGTTCTTTCAGATTAAAAAAGTATGATACTTCTGCTGATATGAAATTTCTCATTAGGTTCATGAAAATCTGGCAACGTAAGCTTAAACATATGAATACTACTAAAGATATGTCGTTGGATTTTGATAAAAAGGTATTGCTTGCAAATACTTTTAAGAAATATCTAGAAAATTATAATTACCAGCTTAGTTTGACAAAAACAGCTGTTGATAAGCATAATAAATTAGAGGAAAAAGCGGTAGTTAACCTTGTGAGTCTTGTATTTGAGCGCTGGTTTAAGAAAGTAAACTCAAATTTTGCATTAAATTCGGGTCCCTCGCCAGTTACTACTTGGAATGAAAAGGTACTCGTACTATCAGATTTGGAAAAGCAGTTTCTTTTGAAAAAAAATTTTTATGCATGGAAGCAAAAGCATTTAATAAGGAGAAAAGTTCAGACTGTGGAGTCCAAAAACTCGAAAATTTTGTTGGAATTTGTATTTAAAGACCAATGGCTCAAGAAATCAAGGCTACAACTGGCTGCAGCTAAACTCACTAATAAAAGAGATCGAAACTTGAAACTTGCAACCTTCAGAGATTGGAATGAATTCAAAAGTTCGAAACTTTTGGCGAGTAAGTTTTTCAGAAGTAACGTACTTTCCAGAGCGTTCCATATTTGGAAGATTCAATCTTCATATCAGAAATCCATTAACTCTTCCCGAAAATTATCGGATCGTCATATAGTTGAGTGCTTCTTTAAACGCTGGTTGATATCACATAAACTGAAAATTCTTATTAACAAAAGACGTTTCTCAGCTTTGTCACAGTTTCGAAAGCTTTGGTTCAAAAGATTCGACGAAGCGAATGACATGGTTGCATTCTCTGTGACTTTCAATGAGCTCACATTGGTCAAGCAAGCTTTCATTAAGTGGAATTTAGCGATTTCGAAAAGGCAAGAAGATTATGTTGCGGCAGATCTTTCGTTTAAAAGAGCATTTTTAAAAAGATGGTCCTCTAAAATGCACTTATATAGTTTCGAAATGGTAAAAACATCCGATGAAGTTTTAAGTCTGCTGGATTTTTACAACTTTTTTTTGAAGAAACAGTTCTTACTCATTTGGCAAAAAAAGTATGAGGAAAACTTTCAATACGGTGCAAAGTTCAAGGTTCAATACTTAAATGAGAATATTATTCTACCAAATCTTATGAGTCGATTTTTTATTCAATGGGTAGCTGCTTTTAATGATACCCAATCTAAGAAGCTTCAGCTCGAATCTCGATATGATCATTTTGCATTGCATTCTGTTTCCAGAGCACGTATTTTTAAAAATTGGCTCCAATCCACCAGAGATAAATCACAGTCTGCCATAGATGCAGTCAAGTTTGAAAGAACATTACTCTTCAAGAAGTTTTTGTTGATATGGTATGACCAATTTATTAATAAGAACGTTTATTTGGAAGAGCTAGTAAACGAGCACATTGATCAGAAGCAGTTCCAAAAAGTTAATGACATCTTGAGGTATTGGTCCATGAAATATATAAAGACCATCAAGAGAAATGAACAAACTTGTGATTTGTTTATTGAGCGCTGGCAAAATAACAAATTAAGATCAGTGCTTCAATTATGGGCCCAGAAGCTAGAAGAACGCATTCACTCGCCAAAGGGAGATGACTTGTATGTAGAGGCAGATACAAGTGTTTTCAGTAATCAATCTCCCTTGGCGAAGAAGTCATCGAGAACCATTAATACGTCCCCTGAAGGCAATCGAAGTTACATTTTCACTCCTTTGAAACTGCAGGTCACAAGCAGGAGTTCACGTTCGCCATCATGGAGTCCTTCTAAATTGCAGGATACAACACAGCGAATTAAGAATGAAAGGATAGATGCATTACGAAAGCACTTTGGCCGGGCAAGGAACCCTCACAAATTTTCTCCCAATGATTCGTCGACCCCTGGGCGTCCTGATCATTCTAGAAAACAAATTAGATCCATATCATCCAGTTCAAAAGTATTCAATGAAAACGATACTAGATTCATTAGGCTTTCTCCTCCAAAAACCAAGCACTATAATATAGCACCTCCTCCACAACCTCCCAATTTTAATGTTGGTAGTGAATCGTCTCGCTTTGAATCCACCGCGGAATTTTCTACATTAATTGATACATATTCTGGACCCGGTAGTGCCAAAGAAGATGATATGTCGTTGATTGAGACTGCTAAAAAGCTAAGAAGAATTACTCCAATAATGTTTCCTACCGAAGATAACTTCGCAGAACCCAAACTTTCTCCTGTTGCAAAGATAAAGGAAAGAATGAGGAAAAGTAACATTTCTACCTCTTCTGGTACCAGCAAAGACCTTATGTGATATGATGTGACGATATGATAGAACCTTTGACTATGCTTATTAAGTGTTACTGTTTCTACATAAATATTTAATGCACTAATATAAAATATATTTCATGATAACTTCTTTCTCCTTGCAGACGCCACTAAATTGACACGGAAAAATTCAACTGGTGGGACTAACGTCTCTAGCTCGTTTGTAAATGAACAAGTAATCCTGTGTAAGTACCAATGACTTCAAAAATGACTTAAGATTTTCAACATGAACATCCAATGGATCCCGAACAAGTTGTTCTATATACTCGAGGGTATTAGCCTTATCCTTCTGTGCTTGCCTTATTAGATTCAAGACCAAGAGTTTATTGAACCCTCTGTAACCTTCGGTAGTGAAAAGAAGATCCCAGTCCTCGTTTCTGTATACTTCAGAGATATCATTGGAATTAATTTCATCTAATTTTACTTCAGATATCAAGAAATCAAAGGTATCTGAAACTTTAGCGAGAGCGGTGATATTTTCTGTTTTATCGTATGCCACCAAGTCATTATGTATTTCGCCAAATCTACTTACTCCAGTCATGCATGCAGCAACGTCCATATGAACCACAACTGGGTCTTTCAGAGAATGTGTCTCAATATATTCATTCAAGGAAACCAATGCCTTTCCGCCTGGATAATTGTAGCTGGATATGTATCCCATGAAGAGTGATGATGCAATCCCAATAAGAGATACAAGAAATATAGTCATGACAAATAATTTTCGCCTAATAAAGCCAGCCTCAATTGACATAATGAAATCCATACCATTTGCAGCTTGTAAGGTGAAGACAGGAATGGTATACATTATAAATCTCCACTCTTTATGAGGTTGGAATGACATAACAACGATGAAGAGTAACGAGGAAATAGAAAGAATCCTTAAAGAATTTCTTGCGGGATGGGTAACGGCATTTTTCTTCTTAGTATTGACTCCATCATAACTTGGATCACAATATAGACCTGGCAACAATAAAATGGGAATTAAAGGAAGCCTGAATAATTTCCATATATAGTGGGTGAAATAAGCAGACCATGGCTCGACGCCCCATTCTGATGACTTTCCATCAACAATATTGAAAACGAATGAGGAAATTTCTGGTATAACCGGTCTATTCCAAAAATAGCTATCAATAGGGAATGTGATTGCCAATCCCATTAGAGTGCCAACGACAAGCATTAATACACTAACGAAAAGTTGCGAATGCTTAAACATAAGCGATGAAACCAATGCTATAATTACTCCAAAGACCCCCACTTCTAGCCTAAAGACAATGCCTGTAAACGCCATCCAAACCAATCCCGATAAGTTGCCTTTAAGAAAGCTTGCAAGGCCGAACAAGACTAGTGGTAAAGCAATGAAGTTAGGAAGCGTTCTTGATGAATAGTAAAGTAAGTGGAACTGGGTTAAAAGAAATATCCGATACCAAAACGCCACATTGATCTTCCTCTTAAAACCAGATCGTCTTGCCCCTAAATACTGTAGACTGTTGCCGAACTTTATCAACATTAAAACATTAAGTAATCCCAATATAGCTCTCGCTAATATTTGCAGCTCAATTTGTGAAATCTTATCATATCCATAGGGCCCAAGACTGCCTAGTACTGTTGTTACTATCTTAGAGAACCCTGAAAGTACCAAACTTCCTACAAATGTTCTAGGTACTGACCCTGGGAACTCAACATGGTCGTAATTCTGCGATACCAGTTCTCTAGGATATACTCCATAGTTTATTATATCATGAATTGCTTGGATATTAAACGATTCTTCTACCTTAGTAAATGGCGATACTAGCAAGTGAAACAAAACCGTAACAATAATAGCTAAATCCAAAAGTTTATTCACTATTTTCATGTCGTTAACTTATTTTGAAGCTAAAGTGGCCATATATGGAATCGAAATTTTTGAGAATTAACGTATAAAATATATTCAAGCTGCTAAGAATTGAAAAATTGTACGACGATGACTGATATTCCAGAATTAGTAGTAGAATTACCCAAAGATGGCATAAAATGGCAATCAGACGAAAATAGGATCGAAAGCAAGGAAAGCTCCTCAACTAATAATGAAACTAATGTCGATACTTCTTTTGCCCCATCACATACTGAAGACAGTAAAAAGATACCATTAACTTTAATTACAGGATACTTGGGCTCTGGTAAGTCTAGTTTATTGGAAATGATCGGAAAGAAGTCGAAGAAGAGATTAGCGATTATTTTAAATGAGTTTGGAGACTCTGCAGAAATTGAAAAATCAGTGACAATCCAAGATTCAGAGAAAAACGAAGCCGTACAAGAATGGTTAGATCTAGGTAATGGTTGCCTTTGTTGCACAGTCAAAGACAGTGGGGTGGAGGCTATTGAGCGTCTCGTTGCGAATTCTAAGTATAAGATAGACCATATTTTATTGGAAACTACGGGAGTTGCTGATCCAGCACCTATCGCTAGAATGTTTTGGTTAGACGAAGCATTAGCGTCGAATATATATATTGACGGTGTGGTCACTGTATTGGATGCTGAGAATATACTCAAGTGTCTAGATGATGTTGGTGGACATTGGCATAGGGTAAATAACCATTTGAAGGCTTCACAATCATTAAACGATGATTTGCTGGAAGAAGAAATACTGGATGAATTGAAGAAGCTCGAAGAGGGAATCACAACAGCCCATCTTCAAATTGCATTGGCCGATGTCATTCTACTTAACAAGATAGATAAAGTAGGTAATTCGAAGGCAAAAATAGACAAAATCACCAGCAGAATTAAGGCAATCAATGGGAGTTCTCCGATCCATGAGACATCATTTGGTGATATCGATCTAGACAAAATCTTACACCTAAATGCCTTCGAAGGAAACTCTGAAAGTCTTGCCAAGGCATTGCAAAACACAAGCAATATGTCTTTTCATGATGATAGAATTGCTACCGTCACATTGACTTTCCCGTTTTTCAACTCTACGGAGCAGTTTCATCAAATTGAAACATTTCTTCAAAACATCTTATGGGAAGACACTGTTAATGACAAGCCTGTCGAGATTCATCGTGTCAAGGGTTTGTTCATTCAGCAGGGTGACCCTCCGGTCGTCAAGGTCGCCCAGGGAGTCAGGGATACTTATGATATAATTGAAGGTGGTAGACTACTAGATGGTGTAGTTGAAAACAAGTTGGTTCTAATTGGAAAGGGGTTAAATGTTAAAGATCTTAATATTGAGCTAAACAAGTATCTCAAATACTAGTTTCCTTCTATATTCATATTTTATCATTATGCGTGTAAAAAATTGCATCAATTCCATATTTTTGCATTGCAGCATCGAAATTGTTGCGAATATATAGAAAGAATTATGAATACTACGCTTGGACCAGTTCAATCTTGCTCAATTCTACAGTAACCCACTAATGGCTTCTATTGTAATTCTTCGTACTGGTGGATTATTTAACCCAAGCTACTTATTAATAACTGTTCAATTGATATACTCTTTACTCTGTTCTTTAGATGATTTTGCGTGGGCACTACTGATAAAATTCTTAAAAAAGAAAAATCTTCACCACTAAATATAAATACTGATAGAGCATTTCTTGAAGAGAATGACAGAGTCTACTCCGCCTGAACCTAAAAGCTCTAAACCAGAGCCTGAGGTGAAAAAGCCAGTAAAAAAGGGATGGTCAAATCCTGCATTACGTATGATGGGGATACCCAGGATATCATTACCATCAAGAAACTGGTGTATCTTTTGGTGTGTAGTTGCTTCTATAGGAGGAGGCATTGCATATGATAAGTACGAACAGGCTCAAATCAGAAAAAAATGGATGAATGAAGTCAAGTACTTGGGGGATGAAGTATATTCAAATGATAGAATACCAAGAAAGATGACAATTTTTATTGCACCACCTCCAAATGATTTTTTGGACAAATCATTGAAAATGTTCAGAAAATACATTAAACCTGTCTTGAATGCTGGTGCCGTTGACTTGGAATTGTTTAGCGAAACAAGACAAGGAGATATAAGATCTTCAGTTGCTGAAAAGATTAGACAATTGAGAAAAGATGCCATTGAAGAGAGAAAAAAAGAGGAGGAGCATCAGAAGCAGTTGCAATACAATAAATCCTGGACTGCTTTCTTTAAAGACCTTTTAGGTAAGAAGTCTGACGACGATAACGAAACTAAGGGTGAAATACTCGTTAGAAGACAAGACCTCTATACTCCAACTGAGTTATTGGGTCTTTACAAGATCGTGGAACCCCTTCATGTTAAAAGAGATGATGAAACCAACCTGATCTCAGAATCAGTTGGTGGCGTGGTATGCGTAGGAAGGGGTGCGTACAAAGAATATCTCGCAGGAATTCATGAAGGCTTACTTGGTCCCCTAGAGAAACCTGACTGGTTAGTACAAGAGGAAAAGAAGGCTGAACAAGAAAAGCAAAAAGAGAAGGAAGAAAATGCCAACGAAAGTACAAGTCAACCTGAAGAGGAAGAAGAAGGAAAGGAAGGGTTGAAACCTGTTACACAGCCATTCATAAAACCAGGGGATTATAGCGGGGCAGAGCTTGCTCCAGAGTTGAACTTTCATGAGCTTATCAAGAACAAGAAAAATATTCCCGTTTTGTTTGAGCAACCAGTTTATGTCTTTCCAGTCCCAAATCTCTCAGGATTTGTAAATTTTCCGAAAAAGATCTTTAGGTATTTCACTAAACGGGAGTTAGCGGACGATCTCGGGAATAAGACAACAGCATTAGTCTACAATAAATCAAGAAAGTTTGAGTATAAGGACACCTTGTTGGGCAAAGAAGAAGAAGCAGATTGGCCACGTAAATGGGTCGAGTCTGGTAAAGAAAGAAACTCTGAGTGGGTCCAAGATGTCATAACTGATGAAAGAATTACGAACCGAATGAAAGTTTTTGACCCTAAACTTAAGTAAAATAACTAGCTGTAAATAGTGATACAATTATATACATATTTAATCTTTTTCCCATAAGGTAAACTTATAACAATAATCGTCTTGTTTTAGCTCCTGCTCTGGATCTAAGCCATACCCTGTGAAAGCCTTCAATTTGTGTCCTGGTTGTTTTTTCCATTGACTACCTTCTTGATATATCGGAAAGTCCAACCAAGTGTCCATCTCAACTGCGTTGGAATTAGTAATTTCAGTTAAAAGAATGTGACTCACTTCGTCAGTCTTTATTAGCTGATTATAAACTTCTGAACCCCCAATAACAAATATTTTTTCTACTGCTCTTGGATATTTCTCAATCTGTTTAAGACCATTTGCAAAGGAATTTGCATAGATTATATCATTTTCAATATGATTTTCAACATTTCGTGATAAAATGACATTCAATCTATCTTTTAAGGGTCTGAACTTCTCAGGAATAGAATTCCATGTCTTTCTTCCCATTACTACTGCGTTTATCTTGTTTGGGTCTTCAGTCCTCGATGTGACTTCTTTAAAGTATTTAATTTCTTCCTTTAATCTCCACGGCATTTTCCCTCTTATGCCTATGCCGAGATCAGGAAGTAATGCAGCGACAATGATAACTATCGGCTTCACCCTTGTCATATTTTATGGACTATTACTTGATAGGGTTAAGCTGAAGCAAAAGATATAGTAGCGCATCATAATATTTTGAATCGCGTATTGTAAATGACTGTATGTAAAAATAGCTTCAATTATAAATACAAATATTATCATTACATAGATAAAACACATTAAAAAGAACAGAACAATAATATACACTAAGATACACACACATTCAAATATTCATGAAAGTATTAAAGTATGATCAAAACACATATGTTCGATATCAACACATAAACATCGCTTGAACATTACGAAAAGCAACCCAACAAAAGATATCCGGAAACAAGAATTATTTCTTTGCAGTCTTAGTCTTTTTCACAACCTTCTTTGGTGCAGCCTTTTTCACAGAGGCTCCTTTCGTAGCAGCAGCTTTCTTAGTAGTAGTCTTCTTGGGAGCTGGCTTGGTTACTTTCTTAGCAGCAGGCTTCTTCGGAGCGACTTTTTTAGGAGCAGCTTTCTTAGGAGCAGCCTTTTTCGTGACCTTCTTCGGGGCAGCTTTTTTTGGGGCAGCTTTCTTTGCAACTGACTTGCTGGGAGCCTTAGTGGTTTTTGAAGTCTTAGCAGCAGACTTTACTGGCGCCTTTGCTGGGGCCTTCGTTGTCTTTTTCGCAACTTTTTTAACTGGTGGCTTTGTTACCTTAGACACAACAGGAGCTGGCGCCTTCTCCTTTTTAGCAAGCTTAACGGGACCTGAGGGCCCTTTAGGTTGAACAAAATCATTAGATTCAACACCCTTTCTCAATGCGGTGTTAAATAATGAATCAAAATTAGCTGCCTTTAATTTGTAATTAGACTGAACATATTTTTTCAACGCTTGGCGACTAGAAATGTTAATAC
Source organism: Priceomyces carsonii (assembly GCF_900007245.1). Classification (NCBI taxonomy): domain Eukaryota; kingdom Fungi; phylum Ascomycota; class Pichiomycetes; order Serinales; family Debaryomycetaceae; genus Priceomyces; species Priceomyces carsonii. Next base: position 1,311,874 of record NW_026946677.1, on the reverse strand, counting down.
AAGAACTCGCTAACATGAACTCTGTCTTGTTTTCATCAATGAATTGAATACTTACGAAGAGCCACTTCTTTCTTTTAACGCAATGATCGCAGAATTAATCATATCTAACTTGTTAGTAAATCGTGTTTTGTAAATAAATAATGAATGACCATCACAAACATACCTTTGTAAGTAACTTTTGAGGCTGCTGCTGATGAAGCAGCCGAAGCCTTGCTTGCCTTAGATTTTGGTGCCATTATCAATGAGATTTGTCTACAATTGACTTGATGGGAAAAAAAAAAAGTAAAAATAAACAAATAAAGGGCGGATTCCAATATTTATATTATTTTCCCACCCTCAAAAACATGATTGCAAAATAATCGCGCAGGGACCAACATGAAAACAGCTTATAGCTCGACAAAGACTCATTTTAAAGGGCCAAAATGAGTCAATCGTATACAAAATTACAAGCCCATACCTCAAAACATTTTTGGGCTGAAAGATGGAACCTTTGGAACCATACTAAAGGAGTTATGGCTGCAATACAAAAGTGTAGTCCTACAGCTTAATATTTCGACAGCCTGATATGTACAATTGATACGGACGAGTTGCGGCAATCTGATATGTAAACCATTTCTTGTAGAAAGGGTAGTTTTCGATACGTTTGATAACTTTTCGAAAACTTACTATGGACACACTTCAGTTTCCGCCCACTGGCCGTATTCATCTAATTGGTATATAATCCGCCTGTCCCGTTCGAGATCAACAAAATCCACATAATCAGAAAACATTGCTACTACACTAAAGTTTTTAAAACCTTCATCATCCTTTTTACCATCGACACCTCTTCTAATCGCATCCATTGTCTTTATGTACTCATCATTTAAAGGAGCCTTAGGTGGTGGTTTCTTGAATGATTTTTTCAAGTTTTTTGATAAATTATCCCATTGGCGATGTACTTCATGGTTCCAGTCTTCCTGAGTGGGCGGAAAAAGATGTGGGGAGCTCATGAAGTCCTGCTCCAGTTTCTGAAGATTCTTTTCTATCTTCGGAGAGACCAATGCTGTATTTATCGGAACCGATTGAGGCAGATGCCCTTCACTGCTCAACAGTATATCTTCCTGACTTAAAGGTTTTTTTTTGCCACCGAGGAAGCCAGGATCCACTTTTAAAAGACTAATCACCGGTCGATTCTTAGCATCAATCATTCTGGCTCTGCCACGAAATCTGAACTGATACTTCAAGTTCAGAAAGTAGAACACCGCTTCGTATCTATCATTATTTAACAATTCTTCATATTTCTTCATTCGCTTATCCGTGGTGAATGTGATCACATTTGTATTTTCCTGTTCAAACAAAAAACCCCTATATACTAACGTTCTGTTTCGAGGTAACCCGTGAAAGTCGACAGTAGCTAATTGAAATGAGGTGAACAGCGGTTTATTACTATTTGCTGCCAATTCTGCTTCTAAGCTGTTCCTAAAGATTGGCACCCAAGGTGCTATGTACTCAAATACTAGCATCCTATTAAGATTGCAATTCCTAAGGACTCGAACTTTATTTGAAAAAAGAGCTATTTTTGAACAGAATTTTCTGCAATCAAGACAGCGGTTGTCAACTTTATTATAACCTTATAGTCTCTTTTATTTCGCCAAAGAAAAATATTTAAGGGAAGAAACGGATAAATACTGAACTTATGCGCACCAGGCATGCCGCTCGCGGTCCCTGACCCCAAAGCCCTCTGATTAGGCAAAACACCGAGACAGAATTTCCGAAAGGAATATTACCTTAGGGCTCCTGGATTGTTTCGTTAGTTTGGTCACAGACTGTGGACAGAAGACAAGACTTTAGTAAATTAAATTACGTTCCTTACCGTAGACGTCTATATTCTCATACGAAATCTTAAATTATGTGATGGTACTAGGCATCGATGATGAAATCCAAGTCTAATTGACTCTTTGACTTTTGAACTGTAGTGATGATAAATCTTAATAGTTTGCATTGTATAACTCCTTCTTTTCGAAGAAAGTGGGGACAGCAGGATAGATAAAACAGGCTTGGGATCCAAGGCAGATGATAAACGTAGCTTTCTGGCTATCTCATTTAAAATCCAATCACACTGATACTAGCCCGAAGAAGTATAGAACATACATGATATGGCACGCCATATCCAACGTCATTTCATTTAATGGTTAAATATAAAAAATTGACCTGCCGGCGCTACTGTATCCCTATCTACAAGTACGATAAAGGATTTGTTAGGAATTGGGTACTCTGGCCGAGTTGGTCTAAGGCGCCAGGGTAAGGTCCTGGTCTCTTCGGAGGCGCGAGTTCGAATCTCGCGGGTATCATCACACCAGCAATTCCTTCAAACACCATTTCCTAACTTCTTTTTTTGCATGCAGGCCATTCAAGATCATACGGTCGATAGCTACAATTTAAAAGCCCAGACAATATTTGTGAACCATTATGATTCATTCGAGGTCCTTTTGATATACTTGATATTTATTATAGTTATTGTTTGCTAAAATATTTAAACCAATCTAATGATGGAAAGAGATGAACGTCGTCTCTAACGACGTTCTCGTTAATGATTGTCCCTGCTTGTGAAACCACAACGAAGAGAAGTACTTGATTGGCTACACTATGGTGCAGCATTTGTCTTTAAACTTTGAAGCTTTCGGAGAAGATACGTTGGATTGATTCGCTCTAGCACTAGCAGCCTTTTCCTTATTGTTAAGTGTTGTCGATTCTGGTCTCTCCTTCGTAGACTCATAATCACTAGGCGACGACTTATTAATATCATTATCCTTTTGCAACTTTTTCTGTTTCTTTTCTGCACTAATGGCAGCCTCTTTCCTCATAATTTGTCTAACAACATCCACGAAAGCCTCATCTACGTTGGTTTTATACATCGCACTAGTCTCGTAAAATGGAACCATTCCCCATTCCTGGGAAACCTTAATACCATCATCTATGCTTAACTCTCTGTCCTCTTCCAAGTCACATTTATTACCAATCAAGACCATGGGTACATTATCTGAATCTTTAATTCTCAAAACTTGTTCTCTTAATGCTAATAATTCCTTCAAAGAATTCTCATCAGTCACGGAATAAACCAACAAAAACCCCTTTCCACTCTTGATATAAAGCTCTCTCATAGCTGTAAATTGCGCAACACCTGCAGTATCTAATATCTCCAAATCGCATGCTCTTCCATCAATCTCAATCTGTTTCCGGTAAGAATCTTCGATAGTTGGATCATAGCTTTCGACATAAACTCCTTGGACAAACTGCACTGTTACAGATGATTTTCCAACACCTCCTGCTCCCAATACAACCACTTTGTAGTCTAAAAAATGTTTGTTAGTATATTAGATCTAAACGATAGTTTCCAATCATAGAATTTCCATTGGACGTGTTTTTAGACAAGAAAATTCATGAATACAACGAGAACCACATACCTCTCATTTTATACTCTCTAAGTCTGTTGAAGCAGATATCACTAATGACGGTTGAAAATTTCTTAAATTTATTTTAAATTCCTTATTTAGACATTCGACAATTATTCGACTATTTGCGTGTCGTCGTCTCGCAAACTTATTGTTAAACCTGATATAGAAAAGATAAAAAGATAAAAAGATGAAAACATAAAAGTAATAAAGATGAGAGAGATTTTACAACTATGAAGTAAAGTTCATAAGGTATAGTTCATTGACACAATCCATGACAGCTAAATACAATTTCAAAAAAAAAATTTTTTTTTTCCAGAGGAATGGGTAGCACTCTGATCATTCTTAGATTATAAGACATCATATATACTGCTAAGTCGTATTTCCATAAATTCGAGTTCCACTACTTACAATGGAAGAATATTTGGCTGGGGACCGATTGGTGTAATACCGAGAGGGTTAATACCAACATGGCTCTTAGTGTAGTGATACTTGATGTGATGGAAATTCGTAGTTTCATTGAAACCGGGAATTTTCCAGTATAAAAGCCTGAGCCACTTGTGGATATGTGGATAATCCCATCTGATCATCTTCAAGTTACACTTAAAATGTTGCACATACACGGGATCAAACCTAATGATTGTCGTAAACAACCTAACATCAGCTTCAGTGAGTTGTTGACCTAAGAGGAAGTCGAACTTGTGTTCCCCAGAAAACTTCTTTTCCAATATCGCTTCGACTTTATCCAAATGATTGAAAACATTATACGCCTCCTTATCATACACTTCTTGCTTGGTAGCAAATCCTGCCTTATAAACACCATTGTTGATATTGTCGTAAACCCAAGAATTCAATTCATCAATATCGGATCTCAATGTCTCCGGATAAAGGTCAATTGCAGCATATTCAGATGGTAAGAGGGAATTGAATTCTGAATTAAACATCCTCAAGATTTCAGAAGACTCATTGTTAACTATAGTCTCGAGCTTCTTATCCCACAATACTGGAACGGTGAATCTCCCAGTATAGTCAGGCTCTGCTTTAAAGTATACTTCCCTAAGTCTCTTAAACCCATACAAATGATCCTCAGTACCAAACTGTAAATCACTAGCCCCCTTTCTCAATTTTTTCTCGCTATCATTTAGGAATCTCCAACCTTTGTCATCCATATGCCAATGAACAACTGAAACTGAAATAAGTGAAGCCAAGCCTTTCAAGACTCTTGTAATTAATACCCTATGCGCCCAAGGGCATGCCAATGATACATACAAATGGTATCTATTTGCCTCGGGTGGAAATTTAGCTCCTGATTTAGAACTAATAAAGTTCCTAAACAGAGAAGGACGTCTCTTAAAGGAGCCAGAGTCGTCTGCAAACTTTAAAATTTCAATTGGTTTATTCTAAACGGTTAGAAATCACATCAAAAGATGAATTGATACTACTACTTACTTCAGACATATTTTTTGTTCAAGTAATTAACAAACTTCAACATTAATGATTACAATTTACTAAGAATTGCTAATTAATGATAAGCGTGCTTGATACAAAAAAAAGGGTTACACACACGACACGACCAGGAATAAGAGCCACAATCTTTGAAAGAACTCGAAAGAGAGAGGCTCTGTGTGAAAAAAACATGGCCCATTACAGCTCTCTTTATTACTTTAAACCATCATTATGCAATCCATGAAGGTTTCTGCTTTATTGAATAAGTTATTAAAAACAAAAAAGAGTATTAAGTGGAGAATATGCTTTGATTCCAGTTAATAAGAGAGAACAAAAGGAACAGATAATTAAAATCAAAGGATAATAATAAATAAACAGATAAACTGATTTATCTTACCTTACCACCTACAATTTACAATCTTGGCCTTTTATATCTTGTATTTCACATTTTCTCTTCTTGCTCCTTTCCCAATTTCTCTAATTACCCCAGTCGTGGACACTTCCTAAAATATAAATATATAATAAAATAAGCACCTCACGTAAAGCGGCTCATTTTACGGTTTATCATCTATCAAATATCTAAGGTAGAGATAGTCATCTAAAGCTATCGTGTGATTGAAAAGAGGCTAGAAAAGTCACCATATACCTAAAGTGGTGTTCTCCCTTTAGAATTATTTAATTTTTTTCGGAAAAAAAAAATGTCGAAAGTAACTAATGAAGACGATAACAACATCAATAATGATACGAATAAAAGTTCTGGCACAAATTCAAATCTAACGGAGATAAATAATCACGCAACTAACAGTGAGAAGGATATAGGGAGAGTATCGCATTCTCTACCCGTGCCCATGCCTTCAAGTTCAGCAGTTCCGGTATCAACGATGACAGCAACTCCAGCGACAGGTCCTTCTACATCACCTCAAAATTCTTCCCCATATCTCAGCCATTATGGCTATCAGACAAATGCAAACTACCCATCTGTTCCATACTTGGCACCATCACTGTCATATAATAATTATTTCAATTCAAGGGTCCCAAATCAGCCCTTCGACCATCAGTTAAATTCGAATACTATAAATCAATCGGTACAGGGTTCTACGGGTATCTCAGATACCACTTCAATCCCTCAGAATCCTTCTCAAATGCAACAGCATCAAAGTCAAAGTCAAAGTCAGCAACATTTCACTCAGTCATCTGTTCCTTCTGAGGAGAACCTAAATTACATATTCAAAGTTGGAGGGTCCAAGAGTAAAGTAGACGAATATTCTAGGAAATTTAATTCTAAAAAAATAAAGGACATTCAATCAAGGCCTTATGTTTGCTCGTTTCCTGGATGCGAATGGGCTTTTGCCAGACAGTCTGACTTGAGACGACATGCGAAATCCCACGCTGAGCCGATGTTTCACTGTCCTTACTGGAGAAATGATCCTACATGCCATCGTAATGGTGGAGCTTTCAATCGTCTAGATGTTTTAAAGCGACACTTACGACTAGTTCATTATATTCAAGATAAGCAACAAATTATACCAGGGTCAAAAGAAGACCCCGGGTGGTGTAGGGCATGCCAAAGGATGTTTTCGAATTCAAAACAGTTTATTGATCATTGCACGGAGTGCGCTCTGCTGCTAAGTCCAGCCGAATGGAAAGCAACAGGGTTTCAAGGTCAACCAACGACGGATCATCAATTACAAAAGTCAGCCGCTAATAATACATCTCCTCAGAATGTTAATTACGATGATAATCAACGTCAACAAGTCGAAAGTGCAGCGGCAGCTATTTATGATCTTCCGAAGATTGGCAAGAATGATGACAAGGAGAATTACTTTTTGAATTCCGACGATGGAGGAGACCCATCTTTGACGAGTCCTAATAATCTATCGAAGAGAAAAAATGATTTGGAGAGTGAGACAGACAGTAAACGATCAAAAAGGGACTAAAATAAATAGATAAAATAAATTTCCATATAATATGCTATTAAGAAGTAGAACAAATTAAGTGAATATTCATAACGAGCCTTGTTCGTTTTCTGGTCTGGCGTGGTCAAAGAAATCCAAGATAGCACAATTGGGATGTAAAATATATACTGTTTTTGTGGCTGTCTGATTGTCTCCTTCGTTCGGTAGTTCATCATTAGCATTATGAGTAACACTCATAAGGATTCTGTCCTTCACTAATCTTTTTAAGACTTTATATGCCAATTTTCTTTCATTATAATACTCTTGCTCAGTTTCAATATCATCCTCCTTTTGAGTTAAGTACCAAGTTACTAATTCTTCAGCAGTTAGACCTTCGCCCCCTGAGCTATCATCGTCAGATACTCTCTTCACCATAAGGTTCATAATTGATACATATTTATCGTAGGAGATGACTGTGGAACTCTTATTTGTAGATCTAGATTGGTCGCTCTCATTGATATGACTATGGTTATCGTCAGGAAGATTTCCATTTCCGTCATCAGCATCTTCATGACTCTCTGCATTATTTGTATCATTATCGTTGTCGTCTACTTCGATATCATCCATTTCAACTCTAATTATTGATTGTCGCAATAAATCGTATGCTTCTGAAACGAAACTAGGGGTTATCTCTTCTGTGCAATTTGCTCTGGCAATTGCCTCAGATAATCTAATCATCGATTCCAACTGTCTCACAGTAATTCTATATGATGATCTACTCAAACCTTGAGCGTCATCACTTCTTAATTCCTTGTACCTTTGAACTAAATAATCTCTAGCTTCTTTAGTCATCTTTGGTTTAAAAGTTTTGGCATATCTTATATACCGCGAGAGCTGCTCAGCTGAATATGGGGGATTGATGGCGGCATCACGTAACATATGCAAATCAACGATGTGAGAAGCCAACTGAGTATCAATTCGCTCATTACAATCATCTAAAATAACGAAAAACAAATCAAATCTTGACATAATTGGTGCAGTCATGTTCAAGTTTGATCTTAATCCAACTTTACGATTATATCTTCCACCAATAGGGTTTGCTGCTGCTAAAATAGAAGTCCTAGCATTTAAAGTTGCATGTATACCAGCCTTAGCAATTGAGATCGTCTGTTGTTCCATCGCTTCATGAATAGCAACCTGATCAGAGATGTCCATTTTGTCAAATTCATCTATTGCACATATACCATTATCAGCTAACATCAACGCACCTGCTTCGATAGTATGCTCACCACTCTCTTCGTCTTTCACAACCGCCGCTGTTAAACCAGCAGCTGACGAGGCCTTTCCTGAAGTATACACCACTCTAGGAGAAAAATCGCAGACATACTTCAAAAATTGGGATTTTGAAGTAGATGGATCACCAACGATACAAATATTTATATCTCCTCTCAAATTAATTCCATCAATCGTTTTCTTATGAACTCCTCCTAACAATTGTAGTAATATCCCTTTTTTTACAACCTCGTGTCCAAATACAGCTGGGGCCAAAGATTGGACCAACTTGTTATAAATGTGCTCATCTTTCACCATTTCTTTAAGTTCGGCCACTTCAGAGTCAGTTAAGGATGTCAAAAAAATTTCCTGTTCATTGGACCCTTGAAAGTCCACGGCCAAGTCCTCTTTTTCGTCCACTCCATCGCTACCGATTCGCTTTGTCATGGAGGAAACATGGCAGGCGTAAAAAGCGATTTTGTATGTAAGATCCCTAACACCCAAAGCCTTAAGACCTGTCACACTCGAACTTAGTTCAGAAGACATGGCGCCTTTGTTGTCCCGAATTGACTGTGCTTTAATGCCCGGTAGTCCTAATTGAGAAACATCTGGAATAACGATTTCAGCACCTGTGAACTTACACTTATCACCAGGCTTTGCTCTTTCAACTGTTTCACCTCTTAAAATCACATCCAAAGTACGAGGCATAGAACCGGTTGGAATCTCATTCGAGTTCTCTTGTATTCTAACCTTTTGCCAATCGATAAATTGTGATTTCGCCACGTTAAGAGTCCAATATGATTGATTTTCACAAGATGGACATGATGTTGGCTCAGTATATTTGAACACCTGTTCCACCCCTTCAATTATCGCTGAGCACATATCACAAGTAAAAGAAGCTCTGTATAGTTCTGGCCTTACTTCGGAGGTCCTCGTGACAGTTCCCAGAATTGCCATTAAAGATCCAATCTTTTCAGTTCTGATATCCCTGATTCTATTGATGGTTGGTAAGTTATAAAATGATATCTGAAATACACGTTCATTTGCATTGGACAGAGCAGTAGATGACGAGGACTCCGTTTTATTTGCTCTACTGTTTTCGTCGTCCACTTGGCTAGACAACAAGCTCGTATGTAATAAGCTTGGCGCATACTTCCTAATGACTTTTCTTAATCCCTTCGACAAGAAAGGCGAAAACCTATAATACTGTTCAAGAATAGCAGAAGCTAAAACACCATTCTCTCTCAGAAGCAAATGTTGATAGTCGACATAAAAAGTGCTGGTCTCATATGTTTTCATTGCCTCAATCTGGGCAAGATATACCCTATTATTCCATTGGTCGCTACTTTCGTCTATGTCTGGGTCTGTGAACTCCTCAATGAACAGTTCAAAACTTTCACCTACCTTTTCTCCAGTGACATCTACAACTTTTGGAACAGCGATTTGTCTTCTTCTCCCAGCAACTGCAGTCGCTGCTGCAGGATGTATCCCTTCAAAACCACCATTAACACCGGAATCTGCAAATGGTCCTGGTGTACTCTGAGACAAGCCAGGCTCGCTGAAACCCGTCTGCGGTGTCAATCCACCAGATCTTCCTATAGATGATGGAGGTTGCGATGAGTGTAACAACTGGGCTGAATCTGAAGGAATCCTCCCTGGAGATGAAACAAAATTAGACATTATGGTCAAAATTTACCACTCTCTCGATGTTTATCGAATAATCTTCTTAATAGTCCAAAAATGTGAAGAAATGTGATTTTTATGTTTTGACTGTAAACGCGTTAATTATATGATTTCCGAATTAGGTATAATTGAAAATTTGAGAATCATCTCGCAAGGCACTCAAAAATTCTTTGGTAAGAACACAAGACTAACAGATGTAAAAGAGAACCAAAGAGAATATTATTGCTTTCAAACTACTTATTCTAATAATAAATTTTTTATAATGAACTACTTTTAATAGCTATTATTTTTGTTCAAATTCAGCAGCTTTAGAAAGAATTTGGATACTGCTATTACAGAGCTGTGGCCAATGGCTGTAGATCATCAGGAGACAACGCCAATATAGCGATATTGGTGTCGAACAGAGCCATATTCTTCAGGGATAACACTATAGGGATCTATTTTCGATTTTTCACTGAAGCATCTCTCAATCCCTAAGTGGCTTTTTTTTTTAAGTTCAGATATTTATTGAAATTACGTTACCTGCTGCTATGTGGGTAGTCTTATAATTTCTTTTGACAGATTGACAACATAGACCTTTCAACATCAAGTTAAGTCAATGGCAATTAGCGAGTCTTTTATTTTCAAATGTTCTGTTTTCAAGAATTGCTTGACCATTTTCCCAAGTTTCACTTCCATGGTAGATTGTTCACTCAACGTAGACAGATTGAACATTGAGGCATATTTACAAAGCCCATGAAGAGTAGGAAGTTTCATTCCGTTATAGAGCAAACTTAAGTATGTGACAAAGAACTTGAGGTCTTCTGTCAACCTCTATAAGATACTCTCAAATTTTTTCCTTCAGAGTACAGTCACCTAGAAGTTCCTTAGGTTCAAATCTTGTAGGTATTCTCTCTGTACCGAGGAGATTAAATAATCGAGGAAACCATCGAAAGCTTTTACTCTTAGCCTCTTGTCTATGCGTAAACAATTCTGGCATACGACCTAGTTTCCTATAAGCTAAGTAGCAGTTCTCTTATCATTTGACAATTTTTTTTCTGTTCGTGTTGAGACATCGGGCAACTGAAAAGTACTAACAATCATAAAAAAACGGAGATATACAGACATGTCATTTAGAGTAGCGTACCAAAGAACTCTTTCATCAGTTCCCAAATGTAAGTGTTAGTTAGTCCAAGATTTTTTAAGAGTTTCAAGTATGGATTACTGACCTTCAAGACCCTCCAAGCACATTAAGATTAGTAGTGGGCCAGATAGTCGACTGCCGCAAACATGAAGCTGCCGACAAGCTCTACGTATCACAGATACAGGTAGGGCCCAAAACTAAGGTACAAGTTTGTTCCGGATTAGTTGACTTCATTCCGATCGATCAGATGCTTCAACTGAGAGTAGTTTTATTGTCAAACTTAAAGGCATCAAAGATGAGAGGCGAGATATCAGAAGCAATGCTTCTTGCTGCTGAAGATCCTGATCATTCGGGAATACAGCTTCTTAATCCACCATTACTGGCGGTTTTGGGAGATCGGTTGTATTTTCATCCATTCACTGACGACGTACTGCCTACAAAATTGAAATCTAAAGTTTGGGACGAGATACAGACTCATTTGAAAACTAATAATAAGGGAGAAGCTATATATGTTACAGAATGCGGACAAGAGTATCCTTTGAGAACATTGGAGGGACTGGAAACCGCAAAGTGTAATCTAAAAAATGCTTCACTTAGATAAATTAGTAGTTCTGAGGTAAGGTTTCAATGTCTTGAAGCTACCAAACTTTGCTTTTGCATCTGCATCAGATACAGTTGGTGGGATAATAACGTCCTGACCCTCTGTCCAGTCAACTGGGGTAACAACACCCTTTCTGTCGGCTAATTGTAACGCATCGACAACTCTCAAAACTTCAGCAGAATTTCTACCGGTAGATGCCGGATAGGTCATGATCAATCTAACTTTCTTAGCAGGATCAATGACGAAGACAGATCTGACAGTAGGAACTAAACCTGAATTCAATTTCTTGAAGTCGTCTTCAGAAACCATATCAAATTTGAAAGCAACCTCTTTGTTGTGATCAGCTATGATAGGGTAATTGAACTTGGCACCACCGGTACTGACGTCCTCAATATCTTTAACCCAAGCTTTATGGCTATCAACTCCTTCCGTTGATAATCCAATCAACTTGACGCCTCTCTCATCGAATTCTGGGGCCAATCTAGCAAATGCCCCCAACTCTGTGGTACAGACTGGAGTAAAATCTGCCGGATGTGAAAAAAATACAACCCAGTTGTCTGCAATGAATTCATGGAAGTCAATTTTCCCATAGGTAGTATCAGCCACGAAATTCGGCACTAATGATCCAATTCTGATTCTTGGTTGGTCTTCTGCCTTGAAGGAGTAAAATCTACTGTTCAAAAAGCTCTTACCAATAGCTGGCTTACTCAATGGCAAAGCTCTTGAATTTGCAATGCTTGAACGAAGTAATTGTCTAGAAAACATAATATATACGAATCTTATTCCTATAGTAGTTCAAAGTATAATTGAAAAGTAGTATATTGCCTTTTATTGAGATTTTATGAGAACCCGATTGCTCCATATCATATGACTTGAGCGACCGCTTTCAAACTATTTGCAATCTAAAGAAAAATTGGCACAAATAAAACACTATTATATAACATATTGAACTACATAAATCATGTACATCATCAGTATGGAACGTCATCTATATAAAACTTTTTATATTCGACACTTCATACCGTAGAAGGTTCATTGTTGAACCTTTCCTCATCTAGAAGGTTGAATTTAGCTGGCAATATTTATGGAAGCATATTAACATCAAACCAGCCTAAGAAATCATCATCCTGATAGTTGTCATTGTTTAACCAGCCATTAGACTGCTGCTGGAAAAATGAATCCATTTGATTAGCTATACCGTTAAGCTGCTCCACTTCTATGGGAGACCTATGTTCTATGGCCGTCTCATGAGAAATGATCATTGGCTGTTGGATTGGGTCAAGCATTTGAACGTGGTGGTATTCAGGAGACTGAGCTGGTTCATTCTTCAAAGTATCTCTGACACTTCCAGTTGCTTCTAGCATCGACAAGGGAATACCGTTTATCTCTAAAGGCTTGTTCATACCCGCAGCATTTACTTTTGCCTCGTTCATTGCATAATCCGTTGGCACTAATGTAGTAATAGTAGTTCCATTAGGAGTTATGCTTGTTATTGTGTTGAAATGGTCCTTTGTAATCTGATTATAAAAAGGCAACGGTCTTGGTCTTCTTTCTTCGGGATCATCGCTAGGTTCAACTTGAATAGGCCTAGATTTATTCTTATCTAGTAATGTCCTTCTCCTTGCTTCATGAACACACCACACAAGGTCATAAAATAGTGAAGCAGTCAAATGAGACCTCATTCTAGTGATAATACTACCGCCAGCTTCATCATTTTGAAAGATGTCTGGATAAGTATAGAGAACTATGTTCAAATTCTCTAGCACTTTTGCAGTTCTTGATATATCATTCTGTAAATCCTTCCATGACAGCAATGTATTTCTTAACAATCTATGAACTGTAACAATCAGCTGTCTGGCGCTATCAACATATTTCTCAACTAAGTACCTAGACAAGTGCAACTTAAATAATAAAAATACAGAATAAGTAATTGCTTGTCTAACATAAATGGGCAACTCGATCAACAGGATTCCTGTATTTATCATCTGAGAAGTTATCGTAATGATACGTGTAGCAGCACTGTAAGAAGCGCTGACATATTTAACTTGATCTTCAATAGGCGTGCCCGGTAAGAAGGCAAAACAACAGATCATCAATTTAATATACAAATAATAAACCTCAACTGAAGAATCATCGATCGAAAGTTTAAATCTTAACCTCTCCAATTCTCTGTCTAGCAAGTTTAAAGAACTTGCCCTGTTAAGTGGGTCTAGCAATCCATCTGGTCGCGTTACTGAAATACCCATGACATTCACTAGTTTGCATTGAAATATTGATAATGATATCAAACAACGAAAATTTTTTGGTAATGTGGTGTCAATCCTTGCATTCTCTAACAAATAATCAGTAGTATTAATTGAAGGTGGTAATCCAAGAACTGAGGACCAAAAGTGCTCACAAAAGAAAACGGCTAACCAAGACCGGGTTCTCCAACGTTCAGCATCAGGTCCCAAACTAACTTGAGTCCTCAGAAATTCTTGAATAAACTCACCACTCCTATGTAAACCTAGTTGTAATGCCAAGTTTTTTGCAAGTCCAACAAACCTATAAGAACAGTCATCTAAAACTTTTTCATTTGGTAACGGCCAAATGGATAATATTATCAATGCTTGAATTACATGAGTAGATCTTGGTGTCCTTATCCAACAAGTCTCTATCGCTAATTGCATGATTAACGACGCAAGTGACATATACAAAGTAGGTTCCGATTCTGATAAAGATGCCGTCAACATAACAGTCCAGAACAATAACTGAGATTTATGATATAACTCATTGGCAGAATTTGAGGTAAAAATAGGTATGAAAGGTAAGTTCTTTTGCATGAATCTATCATGAAGTTCGTTTGCTTTTTCTAATGGTAACCTTACATCACCTAAGACAAATTCAGATACATGTTCATAGTTGAGCAGTTCTGTATTAGAATCCTTAGCTGTTGATGCAGGCGAATTATCTGAGTTTTCATGAAAAATATTCACAGGAGCAAGTTTATTATTATTGTTACTATTATTATTCTCTAAGGAATCATTTAATTTGACTGATGGCGAAGAATGGTAATTAGGTGACTGGTCAAACTGAAAGTTTGACTCTTGAAAAGGAGATTGGTTCACATTTACGGACTGTTGTTGCATCAAGTTCATGTTATGTTGATTCAAAGCTTGAGTAAGTAGCGTTTCATTCTTTGTCAACAACTCAATTTTGGCTTTTAAGTCATCTACGTCACTTTTCAATGATTGAATCTGTGATCCTTTCTTAGGTCTAAATTCAGGATCAATCTCACATTTCAAGCCCATTCTATCACATCTTTGACAAGGATTTGGGTAGTTATCTGAAGCATTACATTTAATTTTATGTTGTCGACAAAACGTACAGGAAGTAACTGGCCTGTGGCCCGTCTGCTTCGTCGACTTGTCCAATATCCGTGATGATTTAGATCTTGACCTTTGTTTTTTTGATACATTAAATTCTTCTCCATCAATCGACGACCTCTTCCTAATATGCGAATTATCTCCATGCATTCCCGACAGAGGTGATATACATCCTGAAGGTGAAGGCGTTGGCTTCGGCAAGATTGACTTGATCTTTGATTTCTCCATTCTATATTCTTGCTTCGCTTAGTAAACTTTATCCTAGGCAGTTTCCAATAAATAACCTATTTCGAGAAAGTACTTATATGACACTGCATTAAAGGATCTTATTATATGGACCCTTATAAAAGATAAGTTGAATTATATGTGACTATTATACGCTTCAGAATAAATAAACTTGTTCTTAAATCCAAATCCTCCAAATTTCGGGTTCGACTGATGAAAAAGATAAAATTTCTCACTTGAGCCGCACGGTTTTTTTACCTTAAAAAATTTTTTTTTTATAAAGGAGCCATATTCTTCGCTGAGAAAGATCCAACGGTGTGAATGGTGAATAAGTGACCTGACGAAATATTTGAAGTCTAAACTACGGCTACTAATAATCGGAGGGATTTGCTAATAGATGTAGAAGAAGTTGATTAATTATTTATGAGTTTCATATTTCAAACAGTATCATTATACAAGGCATATATACTAATGAATGTGAAGACTAGCTATCATCGTCATCTACCTTTGGATCTCCTATCCCATCTTCATAGATAGCAAATACACATTCACTCTCGGGGAGACACGGACTGTCATAGATCTTACAGATTCTGGTCTCTGCTCTTCCTTTTTTGAAAGAAAGACGTGTGGTGGAACTATGTGCTATGATGTTACCACCTATAGGCTTCTTGGGATCAGGATTGTACATTCCAGCCGACCCGTCGACTTGAGCGACAACCTGGTTTGTAATTACAACAGCAATACCAAACTCATCAGCCAATCTTTGCAAGGTCCTCATGTATTTAGCCACATGGGTTTGTCTAGCGCTTAATTCACCTCTTCCAGCGTAATCAGTTCTGTACAATGACATGATAGAATCAACAATAAGTAAAGAAAATCTCGATTCGGCCATCATTTGAGCAGCATGATTTAGTAACTGAAACTGATGCTCTGCATTGTAGGCTCTGGCGTAAGCAACATTATCTAAACAATCATCTGGATTAAGTCCATATCTTTGAGCAATGGAGACTAGCCTAACTGGCCTAAATGTTCCTTCGGTGTCAATATACAAGCATTTACCTTCTCCGCCACCCATATCAATAGGAAGCTGACAAGTAACTGCCAATGTATGACACAACTGTGACTTTCCGGTTCTAAACTCTCCAAAAACTTCAGTGATAGACCCAGTTTCAATACCTCCTCCTAATAAAGTGTCCAACTGCTTTGACCCAGTGGTTATGCAAATCAATTCAGATCTCCTAGAATGAAATTCACTTGCCGTAGTGAAGCCCAACGGAACCAATTTAGCAGCTTCCATAGAGATTTTATCTGCCTTTGCTTCACTTATACCTTTAACGGTTAATAATGCCTTCTTTGGCGTGTAGGCAAGGCTCTCAATAGTGTGATACCCTTCTGACTTCAATTTACGTATGTCACCAGCAGTTATGCCATTTCCTTCTAACTGTTCGATCAAAAGAGGCCCTCCAAGCCCCTCATCATCCTCAGATCTTGACGTGTTTACTTCAGATTGAGTCATTAAAGTATGTGAAATGGTATAGAAGAGTTCAGAAATCAATACGCGTAAATAAAAAAATGGATATTTTACAACATCAATAAACACAAACGAGACCTGGATACAACAAGAAAATTAAAAATAAGAAAACTTTACCTATGACATTTCAAGATCAAAGGCATTGTTGTGGTAACACCAACACCGACTTTTAGATGTTCGAATATCTTCTTAAACAGTGAGACAGCAATTACCATCGGGTACGAGCATGTGGTGATAAAGCCTTTAAGTGTTTGGAATATATATAAGCCCTCATAAGTCTAACAGCAGACGAAATAATATTCATGCTCTTCATTATACGTTTTTAATGGGAGATTTCTCTATGCCTTATGCTGCGACACTATTCATTCTGTTTTCTGGGATGAAAGCTCAACTAGAAATTTCCAGTTTTATTTAGTCAAGAAGCCCAGATAATACGAATCGTGGATTTCAGTGATCGTTGAAATTACTAATCTAATCTTTTGAGAAGTCTTGATACAATGGATTTACGTTCGAGTGGAGTTTCTAATATAGCTCATTCGTTTTTGACCATAAAAACACTCCAAAGAGAAAAGAATCAAAAAATTTAATCAAGCTTGTTTGCAAAAACGCAGTAACAGGACTCAATTCAACTCTATTCTATGTCGAAATTCCAATTTTGCGGCATTTTGTATGATACTTTTAAACACATAAATCTCCCGACCAAGTATCAACCAAAAAGTCTATCTACGTTTTATTATTTCGAACTGGGGGCACACACTCATACTTCTTCGTTTAGAGGGCAGCTTACCACCGAAATGAAAATGACGGCACTGTTTTCCTACAATCAATAAATCTGTGCTCTTAGTCACACAAATTACTCAATGTTCATAGCAACTTCGCTACTGAAAAAGTTCGTGCCAAATAATGGTAGATAGATAGAGCCAAAGAAACCTAATTTAAGTAAAGTGCATAACTCGCTGTCTCATCTTGGGTTGATGCCTTTTGTATATACTAATTTCAGGCGGAGACTCCGAATAAGAAGGTGAGAAGAATCACAGGAATGTTGGCTATTAACATTCAAAATATGGTCATACTCGTCCGTACATAGTTAAGTGGATTAGATAAAAAGCAGTGTTTCTCAGTGCATTATTCAGCGCATTACTCAGCGTATAATACTCGGCAATATAAAATTGATAGAAATTAACCAGTGCGACTCCTCAAACTGAACGTGTACGATAGGGAAGACAGAAATTATTCAGTTTCTTATACGCATATCTATTGAATAGCATTCATGGTTTCAGTGTATGTTTCAGGTGCCAGTGGTTTCATAGCCCAACACGTTGTAAAACAATTGATTGAAAAACAATACAAGGTTGTTGGTTCGGTCAGAACAGAGGAGAAGGGTGAATTGTTGGCTAAGCGTTTTGGTCCTCTTTTCACTTTTGAAGTAGTTAAGGATATCAGTAAGACAGGATCTTTTGATGAATCATTGAAAAAACACCCAGAAGTGACAGTTTTTCTTCATACAGCCTCACCATTTTTCCTCAATGCTGTTGATGTTGAGAAGGAGTTGTTAGAGCCTGCAGTAGAGGGAACGAAAAATGCTTTGTCTTCGATAAAAAATCATGGCCCCCAAATTAAACATGTGGTCATAACTTCTTCATTTGCTGCTGTAAAGAATGCGGCTCATGACAAAGATCGTGATTTTGTTTTAACTGAAGAATCTTGGAATCCTATCACTAGAGAAGAGGGCCTCAGTAATCCAGGACTAGGTTATTTGGCTTCGAAGACGTTTGCTGAAAGAGAAGCTTGGGATTTTGTTAAGGAAAACAAACCAAATTTCACCTTGGCAACTATCAATCCAACCTTTGTTTTTGGACCGCAAGCGTTTGATGATGACATTAAAGACTCATTGAACACCTCAGCTGAAGTGATCAATAATCTTCTCAAGTTAAAACAAACAGATTCAATTCCTGAAAGTCAATCCGGTTATATTGATGTAAGAGATGTTGCCAAAGCTCACTTGACTGCTTTTGAGAATAAGCAGCTGTACAATCAGAGACTTGTGGTTTTTGCTGGTCGTTATTGCAGCCAAATGCTTATTGATATTATCCATGACAAGTTCCCTGAACTAAGTAAGCAAGTGCCTGTAGGAAAACCGGGAACTGGCCAAAAGTTTATCAAACAGTTTTGCGGATGGAATTTCAAAAAGACAGAGGAGATATTGGGGTTCAAATATATTACCTTGGAGCAATGCGTTGTTGATTCCGTTGAGCAAATTCTTAAAGCAAGACGTTCCTCCTAGCTTATGTTACCATATGTTATTTAGACTTTAAATCCTATATCTTCTATTTATATTGTCAACTAAACAGCGGTACTCAAGATCACCCTTTTACTTGTCATTGATCTATACTTTCTGTAGGAAGTCCAAGGTCCAAGGTACAATAGAAATATAAAACTAATATGACCTCGACACAATAAGGAAAGTAAATATTAGAAAACTTTACTCAAGACAGTTCAAGATCAAAGGCATTCTTGTGGTAACACCAACATCAACTTTTAGCTGCTCGAAAACCTTCTCAAAGAGTAAAACAGTCAATTTATTTGGATGTCAGAAAGGATGGTATTCTTTTTCTCCTATTCAAGTCTTGCTGGGGTCCTACTAATTTATCTTTATTTATCATGAAAAGAACTAAAATATCTTGAGCAAGCGTGACATGGTAAGAGACCCTCAATGTAGCTAGAAAGCTCCAATGGACTGACTACGGTGATATTTACTTAGAATGAGTATAATTTTTAAGACCTTTAGTTTTGCAAAAAGCTTTAAAAATTTTTTACATCTCTAAGGGTGGAAACTCACAGACTAATGCCTGTTATTGTAAATACAAGGAATTGTAAATACAAGGGTCCTATTACACGAATGATCAGAAAACAGTCGAAATAAAACTTTTTATTCTATATTGTCCCTCTAACGATGAGAACAGCGTTGATAGAATTGCGAGGCATGTATGGGACAGAATGGATTTCATTGCATGTCTTATTCAAAATTTTGAGCCAAATGATATCTGTTCCTATATTTGACATCGTTGTATAGAACACATAAATCGTAGCAGTTCTTTCAAGTACTTCTCAAGCTACTTGAATCGAGACCTGTAGCTTTAGATCTTGAAGTCTATAGTCCTACAACCAAAAACGTCTTCATTGAACCTTTTAAATAGGCAAGTGCTTTTACTAAAACAAAGAAATAAGAAGATCAGTATGACTTTTTAGACCCTTTTCCTATTAAGGAAAATAATATATCACGGATGATCAGCCATGTCAATTCTGTGAGCCTTGGAATTCATGCAAGTCTTGATACTTATCTGAGCCTTATCAGAGCGATGCAATACAACTACATTCGGCAAACTGGAAATGCATTCTCGGACTAGTGTAGGATATCTATGTCTTCCCAAAGAAGTTTAACCTTCTCCGAACTTTTGAATAGGTTGTTGTACCTATGTTCGAATGTTTATGGGACTAAAAAGGGAAAATAAATGACATGCCATTTGCTTTGTCTTCTATATGGGTTGTCTTAGAAGGCTCCCTTGGTCCAAGGTTTCTTTTTATTGTTGTTATAGTCCCATTGATGTCGCGCCAAGTTATACTAAAGTTACTGCATTGTAAATTTGACGATACGTGATGGAGTCGCCGCCTCCTTTATCCGGTATCGCCGTCGTCTCCTTGTTACTATTGTCAGAAACATGCCACCTAGCGTCAAAAAAACACGACGGTAGTAATCTGCGACAGCGTAGTTACAGTTGCTATATACGCAAGCATTACAGCGAAATGAAACGTCAAGATTCTGTTGCTGCTAATTCATACTACCAATCATCCAGTTCTCGTCTAGAGTGAAGAGCATTTTGCACCCATTCACTCGTGCGACATCGCACATTTCAGTATATAGGACCTTCGAAACTGCTAGACCATACGTAGCCACACTCATTCTCCTCATTCGAAAATTAGCTGACTCGCTTTATCATGCAAAGCAGCATTGTATCCTATTATTGATTTTATTCAGGTCTTGTTCTTAGAATAGTTAGACGTTTCGGTGTTTATTTTTCTACCCGTTTTGGTCATAATAAGACGCGTGCACAACACAAAATGTAAATAGAGTTTCGGATCTCAAGATGTTTTTTTTACAGCACAACAACATATATGAGTTATAATTAATTGTTTAACAAACTAGCACAACTAGCACAACTAGCACTTTTAGTAACATATCTTACAATCTGGGGCAAGATAACTGAATATAGCTTAAGGGCGATCTTACTGATAGCGGGAAATCTTTTTTTGCGGAGAAAGAGCTAGAAACTTGGCTTTTCACCAAATCGCTAACGAATACAATTATAGCGATTTTCCTAGAGGAAATAAGAATAGCGATAGTGGTACGAAACGCTAGGCATATATCAAAGATCTAGGATTTTTCTCAAATTGTAACTCAGTAACATTTTTTAACTGTGTACAAAGCAAGAAGTGACCCTTACTCAGCAGTATAACTTTCACTTACAAACTTAAAATCTTGTAACAAATACAAGATAGTCATTCCTTTAAATAACATGGAAGACGTGAGTTTAGGCGTCGCCAAACGAATTCATCGTGAAGTGAGATTTGGCTCATATATCCTTGGATCCACACTAGGAGAAGGTGAATTCGGAAAAGTAAAACTAGGATGGAGAAAAGATGGTAAGCAACCCAGTCAGGTTGCAATTAAACTCATCAAAAGAGACACGATACTTAAAGATTCGGAATCAGAAATCAAAATCCACAGGGAAATAAATTCGTTGAAACTCTTGAAACATCCGAACATTGTCTCATTAGTGGAGGTGATGAAAAGTGGTAAATATATCGGAATTGTATTGGAATATGCCAGTGGAGGTGAATTATTCGATTATATATTGAAAAATAAGGTTTTGAAAGAGAATGACGCTAAGAAAATATTTGCTCAACTTGTTAGTGGTGTCGATTACATGCATTCAAAAGGGTTGATACATCGAGATTTGAAACTAGAAAATCTACTCTTGGATAAACATAAAAATGTAATTATATCTGATTTCGGCTTTGTGAATTCATATAACAAGGACAAAAATGATTTTATGAAAACTTCTTGTGGATCTCCGTGTTATGCAGCTCCAGAATTAGTTTTAACACAGTCGCCTTATGAGGGTAGAAAGGTTGATATTTGGTCCCTTGGTGTAATCCTATATGCAATGCTTTCAGGATATTTGCCATTTGATGATGATCCAGAGAATGAAGATGGCTCCGATATTATTAAACTATACCATTATATCTGCAGGACTCCTTTGACATTTCCCGAATACATTAATCCGTTACCAAGAGATCTTTTAAGAAAGATTATAGTTCCGGATCCCAAGAGGAGAATTAACATCAATGACATCAGGCGTCATTCTTGGCTAGCACCCTATGCCAACTTATTATCCGTAAGGCAACCAGAATGGGATAAAATTCACAAGACAAAACTTGTAATTCCGAATACTGCAAAGAATTACAAGAGATTCTCAATGGTCGATGAAAGGACTATATCTGGTTATGATAATAGCTCATTTTTTGGATTGTATTCGAATCCCTCAACATCATCATCTTTAGCTAACGCCATTGCCAAATCAAATGTACCTACTTCTACTGCTGAACCTTCAACCAAGTTACCACCACTTAATTACCATTCGAGATCATCATCGTACACGTCAGCAAGTTCTGCATTGATAGCTGTTGTTGGAAATGATTTTTCAACAACATCTTTGAATTCTTTAGAACAGCCAATATTCGGCCCACCGATGACGAACAATTACAGTGGAACAACAATCTCAACAATCAAGGAACAAGAACCTTCGGCTTCAAGAGCCACATCGGAAGCACCATCAGACTCTACTAGTCAGGCTGTAACTGCAGAGTCTTCGATTAAACATCCAGAGCCATTAACATCAGGTAACAAAGATGGACGTTATAATGTTAGGTCATCAAACGAAGAACAACCAAAGACAAATGCACCATCAAGTTTCAGCAAATCGGTAGGACAACCAGTTGAAAGACTTCCAGGTAGTAGAGATTCAAACAGGTTACCACATGCGCACAAAAAGCCCAGACCCACGTCCTATCACCCGTCATCTATGTCAACCTCTTTGGGTAATCAAAGTACATCTACCTTACTTGAATTCATCAAAATGCCCGCCTCGAATATGCCAATCCTGCTGTTGTTATCATCATCTCCGACTAAATCTTCTATTGAATCCGATAGTACTAACTCAAGTCCCCAAAAGAATTCTAGAAGGGATTCTGTGGTCACCCATGTTCATGTTAACGGTGTCTTGACAAGTGAGACAAGTAATTTAAATAGTCATACCAATAAGAGGAATTCAGTTTTAAGCTATTTGGAAGATAAGATAGACACATTAGAGCTCACAGATAATCATAGTCCATCGAAATCGGCAACGCCGCAAATTAATCAGCCACCAACTTTTGACGCTGAATCTCCTGGAGCTAGTGAATTAAACCAGCAATTACCAGAGACTGTCGGTTCTCCAACTGAACCCGGAATCATCAAAGAGGAAGGTCAATTGGATTCAACGACTAATGACATTTCTAATTCTTCTACTTTGAAAAATGATTCTACCGATGTTATAGATGACCAAAACGACAACCTCGAGAAACATCAAATTCAATCTGTTCCTGTTCTGATAGTAGAGTCTCAAAAGACACCTAAAGAGCTGCAAATAACTCAACAAGCGCCAAAACACAAAACAACTAAGCGTAAGGGACCAAATTCCGAATTGCCAGCTCCCACGGCACCACTGTCGAAGGGAAGGCTGAGAAGGCCAGAATCAAGAGATGTGAAAGAATCCAACAAGGAAAACAAAGAGACTAAAAAGAAGAACAGGTTTAGCATTTTATCTTTTTACAGCAACTACAACTCATCTGTCACATCAGTGAACTCTTTCAGTAATACAGACCATAACACTGGTACAACCGCTCCAGTGAAGAAAGTGTTAGAACCCTCTACGGAAATCAACGTTGCATCAAGACCGCCTTCAAAGGAGCAATCTAGAGTAGGATCAAATGGCTCTTCTAATTCAAAAAAATCAATTAATTCAGGCAGCGTATCGTCTTCCGAAAAAGGGAAAGAAGCCAGTGCTGCAAAAAAGGTCATGGACTTCTTCAAGAGAAGAAGTGTAAGAATAACTTGAAAGACTCCATGATATATTATCTTTGTCAGAATCCATTCATTTCATTAAGAAGCATTTATTCCCAGATTTATGTCGCTACTGGGCTGCTTTATTGTTTATATATATAATATTAACTAATGTTATCCCATTCGAGCACTTGTAATGATTCTCAAAGATGAT
>NW_026946677.1:1273857-1287906 GCF_900007245.1 Priceomyces carsonii | reverse complement strand
TGTAATGATTCTCAAAGATGATGCAAACAATTTTTTCTTCTGAAGTCATTTCTTTTTTTTCTCTCAAATTTTACCATTATTTAGGTGGAAAGCATAACTGATGCAAGATAGTAGTGGAACGACCTCTGACTTACAAGAAGAGCCGTATGATAGTTCGTTAGAGGAAACATCTCAAACTGAGTCATTTTTGACTACCTCAGATGACTTTTCTGAGGATTCTGATGAAGACATAAATGTAGATGAATCATTATCTACTACAATTATTAAAGAAATTGAAGATGGAACTTATACATGTTTAGTGTGCACAGGAGAAATAGATAGAGACTGCGAGGTCTGGTCATGTCAGGAGTGCTTTAGAGTTTATGATCTTGACTGCATTAAGGCTTGGGCCCTTAGAGGATCTTCGACGGATAAGACTAATAAGACATGGAGATGTCCATCATGCAATACTGCCATCAGCCAGATCCCAAAAAAGTTTAGCTGTTGGTGTGGAAAGGTAAATAACCCAGAAAAGGATTCAGTTATACCTTTCAGCTGTGGGAATCCATGTACATTCAAACATGAAGATTGTATTCATTCTTGCTCCTCTATTTGTCACCCAGGGAATCATCCTACATGCGGTGCAATGGGACCGATAATGAAGTGCCATTGTGGATTAGAAGAGAGACAGCTTCCTTGTTTAATAACGCCATACAGCGATGGTTGGAGGTGTGACAATGAATGTTCCGTTTCATTATGCGCATTTGGTCACAGATGTCCTAGAGCTTGTCATCTGGGTTTCTGTGGGCCCTGCCAAAAGCAGACTACGGCGAAGTGCTATTGTGGGAAGGAAGATTTATTATTAGAGTGTAACGAATTGCGTCCAGAAAAATGTCTTGATTGGATTGGTGTTGGTCAATGTTCGAATAAAAGTACCATATATTATGATTGCGGCTTACATTTTGAGACAGTACCATGCCAGCCCCAGAACAAGGACGTAAAAGAGTGCAGATATTCGCCTCTGAAGGTAACTACGTGTTACTGTGGAAACAATAAAGTCAGTCTAGAGCATAGAACTAAATGCACTGATCCAATCCCTGAATGTGATTCAGTATGTGGAAAGCCTTTAGAATGTGGATGTAAATGTTTGATGAAGTGTCATGCGGGTCCCTGTATCTGCTTTAATATTATAGAAACTCCATGCTCGTGTGAGAATTATTCATTTTTAGTCCCCTGTAAATTCTTGCAGTCTGGTATGAAGCCTAAATGTACTCATAAATGTTCCGTTTTACTCAACTGCCGAAAGCATTATCACAAAGAGGTCTGCTGCGCATTTGAAAAGCATGGGCTCAAAAGAGAGAGGTCGAAGAAGAAAGCCCTCAGAAACAATATAAGAGCCACATTTGACGATGAGCTTATGTCAATTGAACCAGTTCATATTTGTACTAGACCCTGCAATAGATTGAAGTCTTGCAAGATCCATTATTGCGAGGCACTATGTCACAGCGGGTCATGCGGAGTGTGTTTGGAATCTAGTAACGAAGACTTGGTGTGTCATTGTGGGAAAACAGTCATTGAAGCTCCTGTTAGATGTGGTACGAAGCTTGTGTGTCATGAACAATGTAATAGAGAAAAGGAATGTGGACATCGCACAGAAATACATGAATGTCACGATGACTCCGTTAGTTGCCCTAAATGTACAGCAACGGTAAAGAAACAATGTAACTGTGGGAAGAAATCAGATATACCTAATATATTATGCTCACAAACTAATGTATCTTGCGGTAATATTTGTAAGGAACAGAGGGATTGTGGTCATCTATGCTTAAGAGTTTGCTCATCCAAATGCACTAAAGATAACGACCATGCTACCTCTAAGACTTGTCAATCAATGTGCCACAAAAGAAGACTGAACTGTCCTCATTTCTGCAGTTTGAGATGCCATTCAAACAAGCAAGATATGCCCAAGAATTGTGATCAAGTTTCCTGTAAAGACCCTGTCAAGATAAGTTGCAATTGTGGCCACCTCACGAAAACGGTACCTTGCGGAGCTTCCATAAATGAAACATCGAAAATATGCACGGTATTATCTTGCACCGAGGAATGTGCAAAAGCTTTGCGTGAAGAGCAACTAAAGGAAGCATTCGACTCATCTGGTGAATCATCATCACAAACCAAATACCCCGACCTTGTGCTAACTACTTATGAGAGACAAACGAGATGGTGCTCAATTATTGAAAATGTAATGAGAAATTTCGTAAGCTCATATCTTACTCTGAATGGAAGCACCAAGAGTTCATATCACTTCAACTCAATGAGCAAACCTCAAAGAGCATTCGTTCATGAGCTAGCTGCTACCTACAAGTTGTATTCAGAATCTCAAGATAAAGAACCTCAAAGATCAGTATTCATTGTCATTACTCCTAGAACAAAATTGACTGAATTAACAATTAACGAAGCAATATCTATGAAGCGTAAAAATAACTTGTCGATCAATGTCGAAACCATAGACATACCCATAGATGATGAAAATTTTTTCAATGCCATTCTAATTGAAAATTTGTTCTTTGGCGTAGTTCGTGAAGAGATTGAGGATGAGTTACAGAAATTGACGGCTACCTATAAATTCAATGATTCTACTTTACAATGGATGCAAGAAGGGAAGTTCGTTTTGTACTCTCCAGGGAAATATAAGACCATCACAGTTGAAGAAGAAAACGAACTCTATTTAATGATGAAAGCCGCGAAGAGAGCTCTTAGAGATAAATCATTGGCTTTTGATTGTAAGCTTTGCATGGTGGATGATGATCTCAATTACATCTTAAAAACTGAAGGCACCAAAATTGATAAACAAAAGCTGCCTTCTTCTCGTGGTACTCCTGTCGAACCACAAAATTCTTTTCAAGTATTAGAAGTTGCTGGATTCGAATAATGCATTAATTAAATAGAATTGTCTATAAGAAATATCTAACTTTTTTTTTCAGAAACTTCTGTAGATATGGGCTCCTTGATATGCTCTTGGTTACTTTTTGAACGATGCCTTCTAGTTTTCTTCTTCGTGGCACCAGACGAAGCGTCTCTTTCCTCAGTTTTCTTCTTTTTCACACTCAAGGGATTAGGGGCCTTCGGTCCTTTCCTTTTCTTTGTCACAGGTTTACTTGTCAGCTCATCTTCTCCATTAAAAGCAATACCAGCATATTTGACGTCATTTAAGCCTTTTGTTAGTTTCTCACTTTCCACAGAATTCGAGAACTTAGAACTGACGTCAGACAACGGCTCCATAACCATGACAGACCTATTCATATATATCAATGGTACTCCAGGAATTGTCCTTAACTTTTTCCTAAGAGAAATATCTTGTGAGGCTATTATATACCTATGCTTATTCTCACCATTAACATTTGTAATCGATTCAATGCATTTACCGGGCGATAATGGAGCAGAGAGTGGATGATTACACCTCCGTCTCTCAAATTTTTTAGCCAAATCAATACCTGATTGATTTTTACTGTCATATAGAGCCTGAATGCAACATTGAGTGATCATAGGCTTCACTTCGCCTTGAACTGTTCTCTTCAATCCTTTTTCAAGGTCGAATGAAGCTTTTATACAAGTTAAAATTAATTCATCGTCGACGATAGTTTGGAAAGGCTCACGAAACTTGAATGAGTGAAGGTATACATTCATTTGTTTCTTGTAAGACTTTGCTCTCTTTTGTCTCATCTTAGCCTATATCTGAATCTATGGTATTGGAATCGTATCTCTATGGTGTAATGAAAAAAAGAAAAATTAAAAAAAAAAAAAAATTAATTACCAAGAGAGATGCGATGATATATCAATGTATTTAATAGCGAGATCTAAACATAATTAAATACCAAATGAAAATATTTGCCGATTTGTCTATAATCTATATCAGGTTATATTAGGCAACCCTGGTACCTTTGATAACTATGGGTATCATTCCACATGTTGGAATAGTGAATTTTCTATGATTAGTAACAGTAATAAAAGCTCTAATTGTCCCAGCATGTGAAGTGACAGACTTGAAATATTTGTTTGGATGACTTGAACTATCCTTCCAATCTTGCTCAAATATTCTTTGAAGAACCTTGTTCGTTCGTACAAATTGTTCACTCAATTCTTCTCTTCTATCTACAAATGTATCATGAAGCTCATCGTTTTCAGTAAAGCCTTCTTCAAACGCGAATTCAGGGAAAAGGCCGCGAATCTCAGTCTTTGAGGATCTTTTGTGAGCAATATGAAGGCCCATAACTTCTCTTAAGTTCTCCAAAACAGTTGGCGTTGGAATATCGATGTCATTCCAAGTATATACTAGGGTGTGAGCCGACCTTCTCAAGGGAGAAACATAAAATTTAGAGGGTAATGGTGCACCTAACTCTAACTGACGTTTCCAAGCAGTGTTGTTTTCCTTTGCTTGATCCACACCTAGTGGTGTAAGCTCTGGATCGGGTCCCCAAACTATTTCTCCGTCTGTCCCTAGAAACCTCCATTTAGTAAGCCAATCTTGACGAGGATATTTAGTTGAAGCAACATTATGATACCCTTGACCATGACGGGCTAGAAACAATACTTGATATAACTCATTATCGGTATTGGTATTAAGATCATTAATTTCTTCTATTATTTGTTTCCAGGGCTTCATAGCACCAAAATTTTCAGAAGTATGGTTAAACTTCATATCATCTGTTACGCTACTCGATTGACTGAAAAAGTCGGGAACGTACTCAAATCTCCAGGGATAAGTGGGCTCGCCATTATCGTCCTTCTCCTGATGCAATTGTTCCATCAATTCGTAGTAAATGTGGTCCTGTTCAGGTTCCAAATACGCATCTCGACGGTCTCTGACATTCGCAACCAAGAGACTCATATTGAATTGAGCCTATTTAAATAAAATCTGTCCAAATATAAGCTAAATTAATAACTGATACAATTGATTTCATTCGTAAGCTTTGTCCTAAAGAACATTCAACCATTAGTGTCGTCCCCCCCCCCCCCCCTCACGGCAGAAGCGATGAGACAAATTGCGAATCCTGACTATCGAGGTGTGTATTCGATACCCCTCTCTCAGTAGGAGGAATTGTTATTTTGCGTGTTAGGGGTTTGCAGGGTGCCTCGGAGTTACAGATTATTTGTTTTACATGTTAGACTTTGTCGATACTTTCATCTCGGTTACTGCATTATCTAGATAAATGTTGATATAAATACTAAACATTGTTTTCTCTGCACTTAAAGTCGCAATTCGATACGAAAAGATCTCTTTATGCTATTAAAGTCATTATGCCAGAAGGTGAAGTAAACGAAGTAGAGCTTGAAAGAAAAAGACTGCTAGAGTTGGAGCATAACTTGACAGGGAAGACGACTACAACAACGGAGCCGGCTGTCGAAGAAATAAAGAAGGAAGAGCCCGAGACAAAAAAAATTAAAATAGAAGAAGATGGAAAGTATGAAAGTTTTGGTAACTCGGAGAAACAAAAGACATCAACTATCGTAGTGGTTCCTCCTACTGCTCCCAAATTGTTTTACACTCCATTGAAAACAGGCTTAGTTTACGATGTCCGAATGCGATACCACGCCAAAATATTCACGTCTTATTTTGAATATATTGATCCTCATCCAGAGGATCCTAGGCGTATATATCGTATATATAAGAGACTAGCTGAAGCGGGTCTCATTCAAGATAGCTCCTTGTCAGGCTCTGATGAAATTGGACCCTTAATGGTAAAAATTCCAACTAGAGAAGCTACCGTTGAAGAGATTCTCGAAGTACATTCCGAAGAGCTTTTTAAGTTTATAGAATCCACTGAGACAATGAGTCGCGAGAAATTACTAGAAGAGACTGAAAAAGGCGATTCCATTTATGTTAATAATGATTCGTTTCTTTCGGCAAAACTTTCATGCGGTGGTGCAATCGAAGCTTGCAAAGCAGTTGTTGAAGGGCGGGTCAAAAATTCATTGGCTATAGTACGTCCGCCAGGACATCATGCGGAGCCTGATTCTCCTGGTGGCTTCTGTCTTTTCAGTAATGTTGCAGTTGCTGCCAAGAACATTTTAAAGAACTACCCAGAATCAGTGAGAAAGATTGTGGTGCTCGACTGGGATATTCATCATGGTAATGGAACTCAGAAGGCATTTTATAACGATCCGAGAGTATTATACATATCACTCCATCGTTACGAGAATGGTAAGTTTTATCCTGGTACCAAATATGGTAACTCAAACATGGTTGGCGAGGGCCAGGGTGAAGGTTTCTCTTTAAATATTCCTTGGAAGGTTCCAGGAATGCATGATGGTGATTATGTCTATGCATTTAACAGAGTTGTTATTCCTGTTATAAGCGAGTTCGACCCAGATTTAATTATTGTCAGCTCTGGTTTTGATGCTGCAGATGGTGATACCATTGGCTGTTGTCACGTAACACCTGTTGGTTATGGTTCTATGACCCATATGCTCAAAGGAATAGCAAAAGGAAAATTGTCTGTCGTATTAGAAGGAGGCTATAATCTTGAGTCGATCAGTAGAAGCGCGTTGGGCGTTGCTAAGGTACTAGTTGGTGAGCCTCCAGAGGATACTGTATCACAATTGCCTCATCCAGAAGCTGTGGAGGTTATAGATGAAGTAATAAAAATACAATCTAAGTATTGGAAATCATTGAAACCAGGAATACCTGATCATATTTTTGATGACGTATATGATTTACCAAATGAAAAGAAGAACTTTACGCTAGCAAATATTGCCGATCCTATAAGATCTTATCAAGCTAATGACTTATTTAACCGTTATGGATTTATCAACTTACCGATAGTCTCAGGAAATAATGAAAATGAAAAGTCTAGTCATTTTACTATCGATTTACCTGCACGCTTAGAAGATCTAGTCCTTGCAAGCCCTAATGTTAATAACAGTTCTACCATAATAATCTACGTACATGACTCTCCTGAAATTTGGGCAAATATAAATCCCGTTAGTGGAACCATTGAAGCAAGCTCCTCTGTGGTATTAGAACATCCCTTAGTTCAGATTATTGAAAAAATCAAGAAGGAAATAAATAAAGAGAAAAGTGACAGCTGCCCTGAAGCCGATGAGGTTGGTCACATAGATATTTATGTTCCTTCTAGTCAATTCCCTATTCCTAGTTACACATCTTCAAACCTGTCAACAACCTATTCACAAGTTATATTTGGTCAAGAGCTATTGTTATATATTTGGGACAATTATATCTCATACTTCTCTCAGGTTAAAAAAATAGTATTTGTCGGGTTTGGAGATGCTTATCAGTCTATTATTCATCTTTTTGCAAAGAGACCATCTCAGAATATTAAAGATATTGTAAAAGGAACCATTGTTTTTCTTGACAGATCAAATTTAAAATCTTTAGTGCCAGTGATGGACGAGTCTATGATAGATTGGTATTATCAAAATTCAGTTATTTTCACTAGTTTCTTGAACCCATGCTGGGTCGGTACCGGGGGGTCTTCTTCTCTGTCTGCGAGAAATGGACAAGGCAATAATGAGCTCAATGGCTCTGATGATTCTAACAAAAGGCCGAGAAGAAAATTTGGTCGTGTGTTGAAGTCATCTGCTGATGGCTTATGGGATGTGATTAATGAAAGATTTGATGAAGGTGTCGACTTCATATTAGATTCAATTGAGGATTACAGCACCAGCGAAAGTAGTAACTAGCATTATATATTGCTGGATATAAAGTTGTATTATATATGTGTATATACTTGTAATTCTAGCTCAGATTTTGATTTATGGATTGCAATGGCCAAAACAAAAAAGTAGAAAAGAAGAATTCATGCTAAACAAAACTTGGAAATCTTCTTGAAAAATGCCTCTCTAAGTCATCAACATCCGGAAGGGAAGTGTCACTGGCATCGCTCGGCTTCCTATCATGCTTTTGATAGGAGTCCACTGATTTCAAATAAATTGGCTTCTTAGGCTTCGGAGGTGCTTTCTTAAGTAGCTCTTTTGGTGCTTTTCTTGAAATTTTATTTTCAGACATAGTAGATGAAGGGGTAGTAATAGAGCTCTTAGCTGTAGAACTGAACTGATGTTGTGATAGACTACGGGGAACCTTGGGAGGAGTTAATGCACGAACCTTTCTTGTAGGCTTAGTTAAGTCAGTGCTTGAAGATGACTTTTCTTTAGCCAGTGTTGAGATGCTTTCATTATTGATGGCTGCTATGTCTTCAACTGCTGCTGTATCTGTATATTTGCCATATCCATCAGCAGTCTTTTTAATGGAGCTGTCCTTTGAATTATCAAAAAGTAGCTGCATCCGCCGTTGGATGGACAATTTCCGGATCTGAGGTTCTTCATGTACTTGTGTTACTTCATCGCTGAAAGATTCCGGACTGCTGCTTGTTTTTCGTTTACTGAAAACATTTCTGATGGATGACACACTTGATCTCTTGTTCTTAGTAGATGTTTCAGCGCCAGTTTGATTATAACCCAAACTTTGGGTACTACTGCCACCAGTGCTGATTTTCCGTAACGAGCTTTTTATTGTATTCTTAAGACTTCCACCGGTGCTCTGCCTCAGTCCTAAGTGGTTTTCTTCTTCCTTAGTTCGTAAGAAATCTAATGTGCCTGAATCATACTCATTAGAAGTTGCCATATATTCGTTGCTTCTCAATTGGCTATTGACAAAATCTTTCAACGAATGTGTAGAATTGTTTGGGGAAAACGATCTATAATGATCATCTTTGTTAATGTAAGTGCTCATGGGTCGCGATGGATATACATTGTTTAAATGAGAGCTTGAAGGGATATATGTTGATTTTGGCCTAGAATGCACATCGCCTTCACGTCTTGCGACATCAGGGGTAGAAACTGATTGCAAAAACTTCGTTTTATCAATAGATGCAAACGGATCTTTCGTCTTTGGGGTCACTTCTTGGAGACTATTAGTATCTTTTACTGGAGGCTCGGTGACACTCTTGTGGAGAGATAATGAGCTATCATTGGCAATTGAAGTATTGCTTTTAGTCCCAGATTTTAAGTTCTTTACCTGAAGCTCCCTAACGCTCAAAGGTATTATATTGGGAACCGACTTCCTGCCCTGCATTGAACAGATTTCACCCAAGAGCTGAGCAGCATTCGGCCTCCGCCTTGGATCTTCTCTCAAACAACATTTAATCACATTTTTCAATCTTGGAGAAAAAATCAGTCCTGGTTGATCTCTGAATCTTAAAGTGTGAGAGCAATTTAATATTGTCTGTTCTAAATCTTGCATCGACTTCTGATTGGGCAGTTCGAAAGGAGTAGTATAGTAACATAATTTGTACAAAAAACACCCCAAAGCCCATATATCCAGCTTGTCATCAATTGGAAACCCTTTCGACAAATCTATCATCTCAGGAGCCCTGTACTGAGGTGTAGTATGATGCATGATATCGTCGTGGAGAGTTTGCAATTCTTGTGCTGATTTAGGAGCTGGTTGGTAGCCTACCGCGGAGCCAAAATCACAAAGCTTGTACTTTCCACCGGAGTCTATCAATACATTCTCTATTTTGATATCTCTATGAATCAAAGGAGGTTTCAAATGGTGGCACATGGCCACTCCAATAGTAACATCATGCATTATCTCCAATATTTCAGGCTCAGTCAATTTATGAGTCAATCGAGTATTCATAAAATCTATTAGTCCATTCTTCTCACAGTATTCCATTAACAAAAATACTTCATACTGTTGTTGGTCCGAGCTTGACAGATTCAGCGTTGGGGTTTTCATTCTCGAAGCATGAGAGTCAATATATGAAACAATATATTCATTTCCTCTCAATCGCCTCATAGCATCGACCTCTTGTCTCAATAATGATAACTGCCATTTATTTGGCACAACTACCCGCTTCAAACATGCTATCTTAGATCCTCGAAAAGGTGGCTCGATTGTACAAGTGTATACAAGAGCGAAACCACCCTCTGAGATATATTTAGTAATACTTATTTTATGGCTTCCCACGGTCAATTTCGTACCTGGTGAGTAAGCATTGGGAGGAGGACTTGGCATTTTCGTCTCCTTTCAAATCTAATCGAAAATGCTAATATGCTTCAACCCCTTCAGCGAGAGGATGTTTTACTTTTAATGTTGACCGACTGTGACGATCAAAATTATATAGTTAAATCTATTGTACAGGCCAAACGTCATTTAATCAGAATTTTTCAATTAAACGATTTTTCTTCACTTTTTGGAAAGGGGCCAAGATAAGAGGATAAAAGAAGAAGCTTAAGGGGGGATTTGAAAGCATATACATTGTTATGAAGTTCTACTTTGAAGCAGAAAAATTTTTGGGACCATACAAGGGAGAGAATGGAGGAAGTTTACAATCGAGAATTTTCAATGACAAGAAATTGACCAGCTCTCCTAAGCATATATTTGCTGTGGTACACTCAACTCTCAAGTACAAGGAATACATAGAGTATGTCATTCGAAAGTCGAAAATCAAGCAATCAATAAAGGTGAGCAATAACTTACTTTTGTTATTGGTGCATGACTTACTTTTCTCGCCAAGAGGCAGAATTGAACTGGGCAAGCATCCTATAAAGGATTCCTTTTTAAAGCACAAGACCAGGCTAAATGCCGAATTTACTAAGCTTAAACTAAAGTATAAGGCAAAGAATACCGAAGACTTACCTACTAAAGAATCTGATGAAGACGAAACCCCTGTGAGATGGTTTCGTGTTAACACACTTAAAATGCCCCCAGAAGACTTTTTAAAAAGCCCTCTTTATCTCAGCTTGAAACCGATAGAGAGAATAAGTGAACTTAAAAGTACTGGTTACATTTATAAAGATCAGCATATTCCAAACCTTTTCGGAGTTCATCTGAAGGAGAAGATAACAGCTAGTCAAGAATATATAAAGGGCCAAATCATAATTCAAGATCGAGGCTCCTGTTTTCCTGCTCACATATTGAATAGCGACCCTAATTATGTTCATTCCGTAGTGATAGACGCATGTGCGGCGCCAGGAAATAAGACCACCCACGTTGCTTCTTACTTACCGTTGAAGGATGATTCTGTTGTGTATGCATTTGAAAGAGATGCGAGGCGGTTTGATGTTCTAAAAAGCATGTCTTTAAAAGCTACTGGTAAGAGCAAAAAATCTTTGATTCAGGCAATCCACTCAGACTTCACCACTAGTCGGCCATCAGACTTTGCGGCTGTTACTGGGCTCATCGTCGATCCCTCTTGCAGTGGATCAGGAATTTTTGGCCGTGCGCTTGAAGATGCACAACAGGAGGAAGCAAAGCATGAGTTGGATACAGAAAGGCTAAATAGATTAGCTCGATTCCAGTTTAAGATAATGAAGCACGCGTTACTGTTTCCTTCAGCTAGAAGAGTAGTCTATTCCACTTGTTCGGTACATCTTCATGAGAACGAGAGAGTTGTAGTGGATTTGTTAATGGACCCGGATGTGAAAAGTCAGGGCTGGAGTCTCGGAGATAGGTCTTCAGTATTGCCTTTATGGCCCCGTAGAGGGTGGCCAGAAGAGTTCACTGCAGTCAATGATAATCGAGGCCCGGAGGAATTAGCAGGTGGGTGTGTACGAGCAATGCCCAAAGAGGATGGGGGAATTGGATTCTTTGCAGCTTGCTTCATCAGAGATCATGTAGATGAAGGTCTCAAAAGCCGTGAAGAATCTTCTGAGTCTGCGTACAATGAATCTGAAGAATGGACAGGTTTTGAGTAGATCTATTTGCTTGGGAATGGACTTAAATAAAGTAGATTGAATTCTTCATCCTGATAAGAAATCTTCGCTATAATCAGTTGGCATATAGAGCATTTTAGCATATTTAGCATTTAGTCTTTTTTGAATATCGAGATTACATAATTAATAGCACAAAGCACTTATACTGACTTTTGAAAATTTTCGAAGAGGTGAATCATCAATTGCTGGCTTTTACTAACCAAAAGTTATATAGATATCATGCAAAGATCTATTTTTTCATCACTTACAAGAGCACTGGTAAACAGAAGCGGATTGAAGACCGTTTCAATGTTGAGGCCTGTTCCAAGACCTGTTGCCACAGGTCCACGTATCTCGCCATTCCGTTTTGCCTCTACTAAGTCTACGAGTGATGGTGCTAAATCAGAGAATGAAGAGAATAGCAAGAAGGATGATGGCAACATAGGAAGTAAGGAAAATAAGCAAGAAGCTGCTAATGAAGCACAAGCTAATGCTAAACCCGAATTAACCGAACCGACACCAAATGTCGAAATTGGAGAATTGAAAACTAAGTTGGAGCAGAAAGACAAAGATTTGGCAGATATGAAGAATCACTATGCTAGATCTATAGCTGATTTCCGCAATTTACAGGATTCAACCAAAAAGGAGATACAAAAAGCAAAAGATTTTGCATTGCAAA
The DNA here is from genome assembly GCF_900007245.1 of Priceomyces carsonii. NCBI lineage: Eukaryota > Fungi > Ascomycota > Pichiomycetes > Serinales > Debaryomycetaceae > Priceomyces > Priceomyces carsonii. The sequence continues at coordinate 1,275,533 of NW_026946677.1, read as the reverse complement.
AGTTTGCTAAAGATTTACTCGAGTCTCTCGATAATTTCAGTTTGGCATTGAATGCTGTCAAAGAAGAGACATTGAAATCGAATCCAGAGGTAAAGAACCTTTACGATGGTGTTGAAATGACGAGATCTGTTTTCGAGAAGACTTTAAACAAGCACGGTATAGAGAAGGTTGATCCAATGGGCGAACAGTTTGATCCAAATAAGCATGAGGCTACCTTCGAGATCCCTCAACCAGATAAGGAGCCCGGTTCAGTCTTCCATGTCGAACAGCCAGGATATACTTTGAATTCTAGAGTTTTAAGACCTGCTAAAGTTGGTCTTGTCAAAGGTACAGATAATTAGGGGCAATGACCATTTAATGAAACAGGAATGACATATCTGAGTTGCAAGATGATAGTTTTGTACTCTAAGTGCATTTATTAATAGCTATAGCGAATCTTTTCGCTATGATTTTTGTAATAATACTTGCTTTAAATCGTGTATATATTTTCGCCAAAGTAAGCTTCTAGTTACTCCGGTCACTTTGTAGTCTCGTATGTCTGTTTTGGTGACCAAATTGACGTCGTTAAACTGAGACAGTAAACTCGAATTAATGATTATATTTCTATGAAATGCCGGACCGGTTACGGTCAAGTATGAAAAATTTGGACACTTTCAATATTGCACAACTAAATATCCCATCAACAAAAGTATCAGATACACATACAATGTTAGCTACAAAGGTTGGAGTCTGTCGTCAATTTTCAACTAGAACTGTCTCTTTAAAGCAATTAAAAATAGGTTTAATCCCTGGAGATGGTATTGGACGTGAAGTAATTCCAGCAGGTAGGGCCGTTTTAGAAAGCTTGCCTGCCAAATACGATTTGAAATTCGACTTCATTGACTTGGATGCTGGATTTGAATTATTCCAAACCACAGGAACTGCGCTTCCTGATGAGACCGTCAGAGTTCTTAAGGAGGAATGTGATGGTGCGCTATTTGGAGCCGTTTCTTCTCCAACTGTTAAAGTCGAAGGATACTCTTCTCCTATCGTTGCCTTGAGAAAGAAATTAGGTTTATATGCTAATGTACGTCCTGTGAAGTATATTGAAGGCAAAGACAGACCAGTTGATATGGTTATTGTGCGTGAAAATACTGAAGATTTGTACGTCAAAGAAGAAAAAACTTACAAGAAGGAGGATGGTACCAGAGTAGCTGAAGCAATCAAGAGAATAACAGAAACTGCCACTTCTAGAATTGCAAAAATGGCATTTGACATTGCTTTGCAAAGACAAGGAATCAGAGAAGCCTCTTCTTTGAAGTTTATACACGATAAGCCTTCCGTTACTGTGACCCATAAGTCAAATGTCTTGTCACAATCTGATGGATTGTTTCGTGAAGTGTGTCGCCAAGTTTACGATTCCAATCCAGAAAAATACGGCGGTATCGCTTATAAGGAGCAAATTGTTGACTCCATGGTTTATCGTATGTTCAGGGAGCCTGAAATTTTCGATGTTGTAGTGGCTCCAAACTTATACGGTGATATCTTGAGTGATGGAGCTGCAGCATTAGTGGGTTCTTTAGGTGTAATTCCTTCCGCCAACGTCGGTGAAAGTTTCGCTATAGGTGAACCCTGCCATGGTTCTGCTCCGGATATTGCAGGAAAGGGTATTTCTAATCCAATTGCTACCATCAGAT
>NW_026946677.1:1118916-1273837 GCF_900007245.1 Priceomyces carsonii | reverse complement strand
GGGTATTTCTAATCCAATTGCTACCATCAGATCAACAGCTTTAATGTTGGAGTTTATGGGACACCCTGAAGCAGCTGCTAAGATCTATGAAGCCGTTGATGCGAATTTGACTGAAGATAAGATTAAAACACCTGATTTGGGTGGATCCTCGACCACTCAAGAGGTTATCGATGATGTTATTAGACGTCTCGATTGATTTACTATACATTCTGGCTCTCTTGTTGTATATATAAAGAATCTAGAAATATTTAAATTCGTTTTCCTGTTCATCACTAATAAGGCTTAAACCTGATATCCTTTTTCTCCTTCTTCTTTTTCTTCTTTTTATGCTCTTTACTCACATCTTTCCTGGTATGCCTTGTAGTATCATCGTCCGTATTCATATATTCTTCTTTACCCGACACACTATAAGTTTGAACCTTCGAAGGTAACTCCCAAAGCTTTATATTTCCATCCTCTCCACATGTTAAGGAAAGATTACCTAATACTTTTAAGTCCCTCACAACTTCATCTCCGTGTGCCTCAGGGAACTGAATTGGATTTTCTAAATCAAACGTTTCTGCAATTGGGTTGAATCGAAGTAAAGTAAGATTCAGTTTTGAATTAGCACCATAGGTAATATAGCCACTCAGGCTTAAATCAACTACGTATTCGCAATCTTTCCAAAGACCTCTAACGTCACCAATGTCATGGGGTGCCGGTTCTTCAGCTATTTCATAATTGGTGTTATTTAATTCATAAAATGCAAGAGTTTCCATATGTGACAACACAGCTATTCTCTTTTCTTGCGTGAACGTACAAGAATGGACAGATGCATAATTGATAACTTGATGTAAGGCATCTTCTTCATCCTGTTCCTTCAAGTTATAGATATTAACATATCCATCTGTAGCACCAGACATCAAATAATTTGAGAAAATTGGATGAAATTCGATAGAAGTTATATCATCATGATGTGAGTCAGCAAATGTTCTAACGACATCCTTCGGATTTCTCAAATCCCATATATGCAATTCAGCATCTGTACCATGTAATTCTGTGCCAGCTGCTATTCTATGATTAGAATATGCTAATGATAGCATATTTGACGCTTGTCCATGAGTTAGATGATATACTGGATCTCCAGATAACCGTAAATCCCATACCTTGAGACCATCTGTAGCACAAGATCCAACCATATCATTCTCTATCTTTACCAAAGAGTTTATAGCCCCCTCGTGTGCATTTTCATTAGTTGCCAAAGGATCGCTCGATATTTTGTTTAACAGGTAAAAGTTTAACGACCCATCACTAGATGATGAAACAAATGAGTTCGCCTGTGGAAATATCTGAACATTTAAAACCCAATTGTCGGGCTTCTTAGATTTCCAGGTGAACTTCTGAGCGGCTTTCATGAAATTGTGGCTGACTTAGCTAAATTCCTGTTATATATGGTCTTGATATATTCTGATATATTTGTGTAATTTTTCGTACCTTGCACTTTTTTTTTCTCTATCAAGACATAACAAATAGTCTAACAACTAGTAATTGAAAGTCACTTGGTAGTATGAGTAGTATAGTTAAGAAATCTACTCATTTCATTCCAAATGTTAAGAGGCCCGTACGGAAAAGGGGACACACGAGAACTCAACAGATTGTAACACCAGAACCTACCCAGGATAAAAAAGCATCTCTTGATGAGCAAGATCAAGCACGTTCCCAGGAAGGTATAGATAATACCCAGGTAAGATCGTCTCAATTAGATAACATAAATAAGGTACCTGAAGGAAATATAGAGGTAGAAACAAGTGTGTCGTTAGAAAAAACGGCCATATCAGCTGCGATAGAGAGCTCAGACGAAGAACAAGACTATGAAGAAGATGACGATCAAGAGTTCAATGATTACGGAGATATTGACATATTCAAAAACAATTCAGATGATATATCTCAAGCTCATAGGCGCCTCTCTGGTATTACGCCCAATACACTCAGACACAGATCAACATCAGTATCTATGACACCAACGACACCTTCCAAGGGAGTTATAGATTCACCAAAAAGTATTCCGATGAGAATTGAAATCCCTATAAGTAAACCAACTAAGCGGAGGAGATCACTGGTGGGCGTTAGGCCCGGCACACACAAGAAATCCTCGTTATCATTTGCTTCGTCGAACATTCATAATTCAGAACAATATGCTGAAATGGACGAAGAACAAGAAGACAATTTGAAATCAGCTTCCTCGGCTCTAATTTCAGGGGACTCAAGATTTATTGTAGGTGTCGATCCTGAGACAAACAGATTAAGGAAGTTTAGAATTTTAAGGGCAAATGAAAACAGGACTGATAAGTACTATGAAGGCGGAAGGAAAATACCTGTTGCACCAGAGGACTTGAATACAAATATAACGAGTGCATCTCAACTCCCCAAAAAGGTCAGGGATGAAGACATGGCACTTTATGCTCAAGTCGGTGTTGACGTTGGCGAGATAACTATGGCAGATCTTTGTAAACCAAACCTACCAATTGGAGAGCTAAGCGATAACTACTCTTTAGTGAAAGAAGCTCAAAATAAGATCAAGAAAGAAAAGGAACAAAGAAAACGGGATCGTAGGATTGCGCGTCAGAAAAGAGTGGCATTGGAAGAAGTGAATGGCCATAATGCTCTAGAAAACCAGGAAGTCAAAAAAGAAAAAGACTTGCTAATTGAAGAAGAGCCAAGACTAAGCTCAACGCTTAAGTTGACTATGAAAGATGGAAAAATTAGTTATGACGAAGATTCCACGGTGAGGGGCAGAAATGCAAGACCTGATAATAACAACAAGTCTAGAGAAGAGTCAAATCCGTATGAAAATCCAATTACATCCTCAACATATTCTAAAAGAAAGCATACTGATCGTTGGACTTCAGAAGAGCTCAAACAATTTTATGAGGCATTGAGCACCTGGGGTACAGACTTCACTTTCATTGCACAACTCTTTCCTTATAGGACTAGAAAACAAATAAAATCGAAGTTCAATTTGGAAGAGAAAAGATACCCTGAGATCATAGAAATGGCTCTAAAGAGGAAGTTGCCAGCTGATTTTGAAAAATATTGTAAGGACTCCAAGAATAAATTTGAAACTTTGGAGTTTTATAATGAAGAATTGAAGCAAGTAAGGGTGAATCATGAAGAGCATATGGACTTGATCGTTAAGGAAAGAGAAAGGGCTATGCAAGAAGACGCAGAAGCTAATAGAAGAAGAGAAATTGAGCTCAGAACAGGTTCTAAACCATTACCAAGGAATGAGAGGATTAAAGAATTGCGTAAAAACCAAATGGTTATTGGTACAATTGAAGATATTAAAAAACAAAGGAATGACTAACGAGGTTTCTATTACTATTTAGACTGGGATGTAAATTATATAAGTTTGTGGTACTTACTCTATCAGTTTTTTTTTTTTTCAATTCTGACTCATCATGTGATGATAAAATTTGAACACCTTTTTTGACTATATTTCAAAGTATCTCTAAGTAAACTCAATTCAAGGACTGTGAGTTTGGATCAGGAGCTCTAGAATACATAGAGTCTTGATTAATGTGATAGAGTGTTTAAAATGTCATCTTCTAAGGACTACAAATTAGAGGTAGTTCCACCTATTGATTCAAAATTACTACAATCAGCAAACGTTGTAAATTTTATAGTCAGGAACAAGAGTCCACCACGATTAGTCCAATACAGAATATACATTTTAGCATGTCTAGTTGGTCTTATATGCTATCAAACTACTAGGGTTAAGTTATGGGGCATCCGGGACCAAGCAGTACAGATCATTTTCATAACCGGTGCCTTGATGGCTTTGGTTAGTTTGAGGCAAGAGCCTCAAGATACAATGATAGTTATGAGAGATATCGGAATCCAATTGGAATCCAAAAAGGCATGGAGATTTCAAACAAAAGTTGAACATTTTGTTCCCTTGAAGAGTATGATTGATTTAGTTATACACGAGGGATTTCATGGTTATGGCCAAGTAATATTTTATTTATGTGTCCTCAAAAGACCCAAAGACAGTGCTACCCAGGATAACAGTCTCATCAAGATAATTTTTCCCGAATTTCTCCCTAGAAAAGAAGTTTTGATTGACGTTTGGAGACTTAGTAGAGAGCTATTGTTCGGAAGCAATAGACGATATTGGAGAAGAATTCCTGGCCAGGGACTCAAGCAGATAAATTAATAGATATATATTGTATACATGAAAGGTTTCTTATAAAGAGTTTTATTGATTTTTCTAGCATATCTGTGTACTATGTAGGGCCCTCTTTTCGCCTGCACTTCCCACTAGATGTCCCTATATTATCGCATTTCTTGGGGAGCCTGCCACTATATCCACGCCGTTCGCTTTGGTTAATCTCAGAGGACAGTGCGCGTTCAATCGCATCTATTTTCCCCCCGTGGAGCTGCTAAAATTGGTTGTTTTCTTTTGCCAATCCACACGATTACTCGCTAACGGTTAGAATGTCGCATTGTTGTGTCGACAAATATACACGACATAACCCCTCAAAGAGATAGAAAGCGAACCCCCAGTAGGCAAGAGCCCAATTAGTTGATAACAGGTCGCTAGAGTAGCTTGATATTGTAAGAAACTACTTCTTAGGGATTTGTTATTTCTTTTGTTCTAATATTTTGTCATTAATATCGGTGTAACACCAATAGGAGCGATAATTTCCTCTTGTGCAGCCTTTTTTGTATGTGCGAAATCAAATCGCTCCCGTTTTCAAAACAAAAAAAAATAAACCCTCACTCAAAGTATTACTAACTTTGACAATAAAAAGATCAAACTAACAGCCTTACTTGATTAAATTACCGAACCTGCTGTGTGTATTCAATTGCAAAAGTCGTTGTGGGTGAAAGTCAGAAGGTTTCGGAGCGATTTAATTTAAAAGAGCTATATCTCTGATATTAATAAATCGATAGTTGACATAAACGATTACCTCAGAGGAAAACGTCGAAAGAAAGTAACAGGCAAAGAAATCGGCGGCAGAATTACAGAAGGATCAATAGTAATACGCGTTAATTTGAAGGCATAATTAAAGGATCTAGAGAGCTTCGTGGTTAAATTGGAGTGATCCCATAAGCAGATAGATCTGGATATACCACTTCAGACGACCTACTGGTCCGAAAGTACATCGAGTTTAAGGGCTTGGTAAAGAAGCTACATGAATCTAGTGTAGCACATTCATAAAGAGGTAAATTCCAATTCTTTTTCCTTTTTTTTTTTTTTTGTTTTCATTGCAAAACTGTACCATTATTAGCACTAGTCTGATACATCCAACTTGTTAGTCACTCATTTAAACAATCATACTTATACTATTTCCATTTGATTCATATAATATCAATTATTCGTTGAACTTGAAAACATGATGCTGCAATCTACTGATTTTACTAGCCATCAAGAGAAGAATATTCAGCCAAACAAGAAAGAATTCATATCTATACAGAGCACAAAATATGGCCAAAACGTTGAATCGAAAATGGATGCTATGAATATTGCAAGCAGCGAAGGCAGAAGGTTACCAAATACTGGAGCAAGGTCTCCCTCCCCTTCACGGTCTCCAACTCCAAAACAGCATTCCAATATTCTCCCATATCAACATCTTCGAAGTCGCAGTTACGGTCAAAGTCCACTGCCAAGCAAGTCGTATAAACACCAACAGCAAACGTACTTCCCACATTATCATAACAAAGCGAAACCGACGCACACTCCACAACAAAAGCCTCCACAGAGTCCTAACCCCAACTGGACTGCATTGATTCCACCAATGCCAGCTTTCCCTTCTCCTTCATATCAGCGAGATTCTTCAAAACTGAGTAGTTCTAAAAACCCACCGAACTCGACAAATCATGTCTCAAAGAATACTGGTAGCAATTTATATAATCCAAAGCCATCTCAAAGACATTCAATTGCATATTCACCTTCCGGATCCATGACTGACATCGACATAAGAAATTTTCAAAGTTCTGGATCGATTCCAATTTCAAATTCGCCTTCGAGGCAAGCGCCTCCTAATCCTCCACCTATGGCTCCGACTAGCGAAAGACCCCCTAATACCGACGTCGTCCCACGAGGTAATACTAAAAGGAAAAAGATTTGTAAGAAGTGTGGATTAGAGATCACTGGTCAGTTTGTTCGAGCTCTTCACAATGCATTTCACGTTGACTGCTTTTGTTGTCAAAAATGTGGGAAGCAATGCTCAGCAAAATTTTTCCCATATGAAGTCACGGATAGCTTGAATGGAAGCAAGAGTATAGTGGCGCTTTGTGAATATGACTACTTTAAGGAGTTAGACTTAATCTGTTTCAGTTGCAACAGCGCTCTACGAGGGCCCTATATTACGGCTTTGGGTAACAAGTATCATTTGGAACATTTTAAATGCGCTGTCTGTCAAAAGGTTTTCGAATCTGACGAGAGTTATTATGAACATGACGATGAGATATATTGCCATTACCATTATTCAAAGCTATATGCCACCCACTGCGAAGGATGCCATTCTTCAATTGTTAAACAATTTGTCGAATTATTCAGAGGGGGGCGGAATCAACAGTGGCATCCTGAGTGCTATATGGTGCATAAATTCTGGAACGTCTGTATAACGGTAGACTCTGTTGGTTTGCAACAATTGTTTGGAATCTCAATGTCGACTATGAGCTTAAGAAACTTGAAAGAATCAAATATAGATGGTAAGTTGTTACTTGCAGTTGAACAGCAAATTGAAAATGTTGTCATGAGTTGCTGGCTAACTTTGTCCGGATACGAAGAGGTTACTGCGTCTGGAATTAGCGACATGCTACTTAACGCTTGTATTGGCAACCAGAAAAGTGGGTTAATGGCAACAGGCAAGTTAATTTTACATATTGAGGTTTTATTCCGTGCGATTGATTATGTACAAGATGCGTGCCAACAGTCTATTGGTCTTGTCCAACAGCCTGATGATCTGACTTCGTCACTTGATCATGATTTTTTTCAACCATTGAGGAAAGAGCCCAGAAATATATCAGGGAAAGTTATGAGTTACTTGGCTATCCTAAGAAAGTCAAATCAGTTGGCCACTTCTGGTAGCTTATCTGCCGAATTGCTATCGGTTATAACAGGCTGTGCTCATTATTTGAAATTGTTGATAAGAATCGGATTAAACAATGCTTTGAAGATTAATAAATTGAAGGGCTCTACTGTCGCATCAGAGAAGTTTTTAGACCTCGTCAAGAGGTACGAAGTTATCAATCACGCGAAGAGTGCTATTGATGTTGAAGAAACTAATTCTAAAGATGGTAGAAAATCGAGCAAAAGTTCGGACAGTAAGGCAATTGGCAATATCATTGGTAATGTTAGCGAATCGCCAAATTATCTTGACTATCAAGGCTTATCGATACCACCTAATTCTACGGATGCATGTTATGCTTGTGCAAAAAGTATTGAGAAATCTTGTTTGAACTTTGGTAACATGAGATGGCACTTGAAGTGCTTTAAATGCTCTAAATGCAATAAGGAAATACCAGTGAATGAAGCTAGCAATGCATCATTTAGTCTTACGGACATGACTATCATATGCGAAAATTGTTTTGACAATGATTCCAACGCACAGAAAGGGTTTGAATTAGTTAGTAACTTATCACAATTGATATATCTTTTGAAGATTGCTTTTTCACGCTCTAAATCAGTCATGAATATACCTTCTACATTGCCTTCTAAGATCGAGGCTAATGATGAGAAAGGCATGACACCGATTAATGAAGACGAGAGGGACTCAACCATGATAGAGGATGATTATTCAAAAACATTAAGGGATGTTACGCGATTGAGAACCAGGCGGCAGAGTCAGAAATTATCTAGCTCAATAAAGCAGAACGCTAGAAAATCGGTCATACTAGAGGCACCCGAGGCTGATAAAGCAAAAGAGGATGTCACAATCGATAAAGATTTATCTGATAATAATTTAGAGGAATCGCAGAATAGAAAAGCTAGCGTATCTTCAAAGATGTCATATAGTGCTGAGGGTGAAAATGATCAGTTCAGAGTTAAAAACTCCTTAAAAATTAGAGATGAGCCGATAAAGCAGCTTACAAATAGTCATCTCGATAGGACGTCAGACTTACTACAAAATGAAAAATCATTGACATTGGATGATATTCCCAGAATTGTTGCCGCTGAGCAAGCTCGTGAACAAAGGCCTAACGCATTCAAACATCATAATTCATTGTACCAGAAACAGAAACCTATGCAACCAGTCAAGGCTGCTTCGGTCTCTGCGGGTGGTATTCCAGATTACATTCAGATTACTTCAGAGTCTCAGGATCCTACAACTTCCTCAGGAACTGCCGTTACAGCTCAAAAGTCTAAATATTATTCTGAATTAACCAAATCGGAGCATTTCATTTTAAGACACATTGCGATTGAAGCTATAATTGAAACACGAGATAAAAACCTTACTACAGACGAATTGTTACCTCTAATCCAAACCAGAAAGCTGCCTAACTTTTGGGATAAATTCAAGTTTGGAGGTAACGATCCAAAACGTTATAAAAGTTCACCTGTGTTTGGAATAGATATCCAAGACTTGACGTCAAGGTATGGGGTGGATTCTGATCTAGGTGTTGGTCCTTCAAAGCTTAGAATACCGATTGTTGTAGATGATATCATCAATGCCCTTCGACAAAAGGATATGTCTGTCGAAGGTATTTTCAGACTAAATGGTAACATCAAGAAGCTAAGAGAAATGACAGATCAAATCAATAAGAGTCCATTGAAGTCTCCCGATTTTAGCAATCAAAGTGCTGTTCAGTTGGCTGCTTTAATGAAAAAATGGTTGAGGGAGCTTCCAACTCCTTTATTGACCTATTCGCTTCATGAGCTATGGATATCATCTCAAAGAGAAAAAGATACTAGTAAGTGCAAACGAATTTTACAGCTCACGTACTGCATGCTCCCAAGGAGTCATAGAAATTTGGTCGAAGTGCTATTATACTTCTTTAGTTGGGTTGCTTCATTCGCTGAGATCGATGATGAAACGGGCTCTAAAATGGATATTCACAATCTAGCCACCGTGATATCACCTAATATATTGTACTCAAAACAAAGTTCAGCAAATGATCAGGTACCTCAGTCTGGAGAAACCTATTTCCTCGCAATAGAAGTCGTTAACCAATTAATTGAGCTACATGAAGAACTCAGCATTGTACCGCCAGATTTGTTAGAATTTTTTGAGAAATGTGGCTTCCAAAATATGAAGACGGACAATATTTCTACAAAGGAGATTATGAATATAATCGATAAGACTTTAAAGAAGTATCCAAATTTTTTCCAGAATCAAACAAGGGCTAAGATAGGATCAGAAAATCATTTCAATCAACATGTCCGAAGCAATACTGTTGAAAGAGGTCACTCTAAAGTATTCAACGAATCCCATGGTGAATCTTGGGTTGCCTGAAAAATCAATAATACCAACTGAAGTGCCTTTTTTCTTTAGTTGATAATTTTCTATAAATAGTGACCATTCTATTCCGTATTTTAATATATTGAATTTTTTGTACTGCGTTTCAAACGAATGTATTTTGCTAGCTGGAGCACTTATATATTGGCATTTTTGAAGAATCGTAATGTGATTAGAATTTTCTTATTTTTGAGTGGTTGCGGCCATCCATAAGATCACCATTTTTTGCTAATTTTATCAGATTAATGAAGAAATTTTTTTTTTTTTTTTTTTGTTTCTCTCCAAAATTTGTGCTCTAATAAAAAGTATCACCTTCTCAGTCACCAACAGTTGGACAAAGCGACAAACTTAACGTAATGCTGTTGACATCTGAATCTCTAAAGGGAATAATTGAAGAAAGATTACAGGCGAACTTAGTTCAAGTTGAAGATATGTCAGGTGGTTGCGGTCAAGCATTTGCTGTAATAATTGTGTCACCACTATTCCAAGGTAAGAACAAATTGATGAGGCACAGATTAGTTAACAGTGCATTAAAGGAAGAAATTGCAGCAATTCATGCATTTACTCAAAAGGGATTTACTCCTGAAGAATGGACACTGCAAGGCGGAAGACTTTAGATTCTAATTGCTAAAACTGTAATATATTGGCCCTTAAAAAATACATACGCTAATCTAAATTGGTATTCTTTCATAGAGCTGTTCTATTATAAGTCTTAAAGCATGCTCTATAGATGCCCAACCACATCATAAACAAAACTGCAAAGGTTATCATGATAATAAATGGAAAGCTTTTTATCCCAAAATCAGTTTCTGCGATTGCTCCTACTGCAAAGTTGACAGCTGCACCTCCACCGCCTCCAAATGAGCAAATAAACCCGAGTGCTGAACTGTGATACTTAATAGGCAAAATTGTCAAACCGACCACTATAGTTGATGGGAATATGGGACCAGTCACAAAGCCGGTGAAAAGGACAATAATAAATAGCAAAAAACCTTTATGAAATAGAGAGGTGAACCAGAAGGCTGCATATCCTAAGAATGATAAACCAACGTACACTACAGACGCATTTAATTCAGTAGAGAAGTAAGATGCCGTGACAAAACCTAAAACAAATCTTCCTAACGTTACTCCAGTCCAGTAGGACGTGGCCATATAAGATGCGTGGTGATACAGCGCTTTCTTGACTCTCTTCATATAAGAAATTAACCATTCACCGAAAGCACTTTCCCCACCAACATAGGTAAACAACAGAAAGGCAAGAGCCCAAACATACTTTGACTTCAATGTTTCAGACAAAGGAACTGTCAAATCACCAAAGCTTCCATCGCTGTCGTCATTATCATTCCCAGAGAGATCATCCAAATTGCTTAATTCAATTTCATTTCTGCTTTTACTAAGCACCAATGCATTATATCTAAACTTTTTAGCGGTCTCGTATCTAAAAGTAGTAATAATCAATGCTAAAGTAATTGCTCCTATAGCCATCAAGCAAGTGTAGCATTCATTCCATGCCCATGGTCTTCTTGACTTTTCCATGAGGGACGTGAAAATCGGAGGCGCAATCATACATCCTATCCCGTAGAATCCATGCATTAAACCCAATATCTGATTCGAATCACGTAAATAACCAGCCCAACTATTCAAGGTGGCATCTAAACCGCCACATCCACAACCAAATAAGAAAAATGATATTAAAATAATTGGATATGGTGGTTTTAAGGAATTGGCGGAAAACGCTATAGTCATAAGAGTGCAGCAAAGCACAGTCGTTCCCTTGATCCCTAATCTCTTATGGCACAGCTCGCTCACCAAAGAAAGTATAAAATAACCGCTAGTAACCGATAAGAAGATCATGCTGGTCGCCATATCGTTGATCTTATAGTATTCTTGAAATTTTGGCAAAAGAGTGCCCACAGTCTGATCTGCAAGCCCAAATATGATGAACACTAAGAAAGTTGCTAATATCTGGAACTTTAAAAGTCTACTCTTCCTCCAATCCTTGGAGTCAAAATATAAAGTTTCATTCTCAAACTCTATAAAATAGCCAGTTGATTCAGATGTCTCGCTATAGTCAATTTCGCTTTGCTCGCCACTCGGTACCGATACGTCGTAATGGTCAATACCTGGATCTGTAGCTTTGTTATAAGTACTTTCTTGTTCTGTCATCTCACATTAATGGGTATACCCTCGTCTGTCTAAAAATGCAGTAAATTTATATCCTCAATTCATACTTGCTCATCACTGATTTTGAAATCTCGCTTTTTTTGTCGCTATATAAGTTCTCCACGTTAGAAACACTTCACTCAAGTCAAAAAGTAAAGAGTAGAGAGATAAAGAGTTCTAACACGAAGGCTCACGCATCTTCTCACTTGACTGTCATGATCGATCTTCGTTCCCTCTCTGGTATAATTCATTCTCGAAATTAAATAAAGCTGTATCTGGTTGCAAACCAAATCTAATTATCCCAATTTAAGAGCAGACGGCATGTAGAAGAGCCAATGCTTGAAAATTTTGAGTTATTTTTCGCTTATTATGTGATACCCGATAGATGAGGGATTCGAATATATAAAAATATTTCCAAGGGTGGTGAATCAGAGGGCTCAATATGGAGTCTCGTACTTTGTTCTTATAGCTTTTATCCAATGAATCGAATTAAGAAAATTTGCCTCCTTAGCTTAGTGGTAGAGCGTTGCACTTGTAATGCAAAGGTCGCTAGTTCAATTCTGGCAGGGGGCATTTCTCTTATGCGCAAATGGTTTAGTGGTAAAATCCAACGTTGCCATCGTTGGGCCCCCGGTTCGATTCCGGGTTTGCGCATTTTTTTTCATATTTTTATAATGAATTTTACACTAGAATCCACTTAGCTTGAATCTCTATGTCAGAATATTAAAGTGGATACGATGTCAAAAAAAGCAGTTCACACAGTTGTTAATGCTAGTATGTATGGCTTTTCGAGGAATTTGTGAAGTTTCAGTGTTCGATACTGACAATAAAGTTCAAAAATTTTACCCAACTAAGCTTGCTGATAAGACGTGGGATAATACAGGTCTTCTAGTGGATGCTAGCAGTGAGAATCTGACTACGGGTTTAGATAAGATCAAAGTCCTATTGACAATTGACCTTACCCAAAGCGTCGCAGATGAAGCTATTAAAAATAAGTCGACGATGATTGTTGCATACCATCCATTTATTTTCAAAGGTTTAAAATCTATCACTCACAACGATCCTCAGCAAAGATCGTTAATTAAATTGATCCAGAATAATATTAGCGTCTATTCACCCCATACGGCTATCGACAGTGCTCGTGGTGGTGTAAATGACTTTTTAGTTGATGGTTTAGCCAAAGGATTTGAAATTGACTCTAGAGAACCAATCGAAGAACACGACGAAGAAAAAGGTTGTGGTATGGGACGAATAATTGAATTGTCTGAACCTGTAGCTTTGAAGCGTCTCGTTGAGAATGTGAAAGATAGCCTTGGGTTGAAGTACGTTCAAGTTGGCGTTGCTAAAGATCAAGACGGCAGTCAAAAAATTAAGAAAATAGCAATCTGCGCTGGCTCGGGAGGCTCTGTATTTGGTGGAATTACTGCAGATTTGTTCTATACCGGTGAAATATCTCACCACCAAGCTCTCTTCCTCACTGAATCTGGCTCTTCCATTATTGCTTGTAACCATTCAAATACGGAAAGAGCTTTCTTGAGTGTTTTAAAAAAACAACTTCAAGATGAGCTTCCAGAGGACTCAGAGATATTAATCAGTTCTCTGGATAAGGATCCTCTTGCAACTTGGTAGAATTAATTCAATATATCTGAGTAACATAACATACATAGATATATCACGTGATTAGTGTAATTTTCGAGTCCTTTATCAGTAATGTGATGAGTACGACGTTTTATATCTATCCATAAGCTTGATATATAGCACTAGGAAAACTACTAATTAAAAAAAAGCGTCTCCCTTATGTTTTAACGCACTATCAGCTTTATTATCACATCAACAAAAGTGTTCAGTATTTTTTGTATATTGCTGACTTGCTATATCGAATTGGAGAGATGAATAAAAGTGGGGGGTTACAAGTATATCATCTAGATGGACAATCACCCATTCATAATGTTAAGTGTACCATTGTACCATGTACGGGAACAGACTATGTTTTTTTATATGGAGGATTTGATGAAATGGACAATTTGGATAGCAACGTTTATCTTCTTAATCTAGTGACGAAAAGGTGGGAAGTTGATGACAAGCATGTTCAATTATATAGAGAAGGACACCTGGCCGTCTATATTGGAAATGGGAATATTTTAGTCATCGGTGGTGTTCCTTATGATGAGTTTCCAGAAGCGCTCACATCGGATGACTCCTATCAAACATCCAATGGTGCAAAGATTAGAAAAGACAGCTTTATGTTGATCTATAATATCTTTGATCGTAATTGGTCTGAGCCTTCACAGACTTCCAAGATAGGTGCACCTTCAGGAAGATCGAGACATGCATGTTGTCTATCACCTGATGGCACAAAGGTTTATATCTTCGGGGGTTTGGTGAATTCATGTCCTCTTAATGATCTTTATTGTTATGATTTGAAGTCTGCAAGCTGGTTCCAACCCATCGAGTTTGTTGCTCGTTTTGATCACTTCATCGCTATTCATGATACTAAATTATTCTCATTCGGTGGGTTGGATAAAGACATGAATCACGTTAAAGATAAAGTAGTATTTTACAATTTCGAAGACGGGAGCATTGGTGAAGTCAGTATATCTCGAAGAAGTGAAAATCTTTCAAGTCAAAGCTCATCTCCAAAAGATAGGGAAGCTAGTGAAAATACTTTTGATATTTCACCAACCGATTATGAATTAACATATTTAAACTCAGAACCGAATTCGTCTATAAAGCTCGAGGTGAGATTACCTCTGTGGATGACCAGATCTAAGGACATCGAGATTTCAAGCTATGATGTTGATAGATTTCAGACTACTAATTTGTTTAGTCTGAGAGATCTTAATTTTTATTTCAAGAAGAATTATAATCTTGAAATTAGTAACTATATCTGGAAAGAATCGTTTGTCACAGAGTCTCGTAGTTTGTTTTTGCTAGGACATAGCTTAAAAGACCAATCAAACACATCTGATTGGGATGAAACGAGTGATGGTGGTAGGTCCCACGAGATGGATGATGATTCCGGAAATACACATCTCTCTTCTTTATTCGAGCTAAATTTGGCAGAAATCGGCGTACCAATGAAAGGATCAGCATCAGTGCCAGAATTTTGTGATGTATCATCATCATTCGTTAACGACTTCAAACATATGCTCTTAAGAGGCGACTATTCTGATTTCGAAATTGCTACTTTCGTTGATGAGCAACTAAAAGAAGAATGGGATGGAAGAGCAAGTGGCATAAGCTATAATGATGAAACTACAGTACGTAAAATAAAAGTCCATAAATCGATCTTGCTATCTCGTTGGCCGCATTTCAGGAGAGCAATAGAGAGTGGAATGAATGAAACACTTAGTAGTGTAATGATGATACCTGAACCCTTCTTATGGGTTATGGGTCTTGTCTATTATCTATATACTGGATCAATATATTTCGAGGAGTTTGCCGGTCAAGAAGTCTCGGTTGTCGATTATTCTGGCCTTTTGATTCTTTCTAATTTATACGATCTTCCAGATTTGCGACAGAGAGTACTCGTTCAGCTACTCAAATTTTTGAACAATCACGTTACCACTGCTCAAGATGAGATGTCGACAGCTACGCTATTACAGCTTTGGAAGCGTTTAGTAGTATCTAATGAATCTATATTGATTGCGAAAGTGTTGGGATTAATAAAATTAAGATGGTCAGAGGTTATAAGGTCAAAGATATTCATGGAGCTTTCAAAAGATTTAATAATCAAGCTATGTCAGGACTGCTCTGATGATTTTAATACACCAAAATTTGGATTTCCCAATACACCTACTTCCTCTACCAGTTCGATCGAAGGTTCAAACTTTATGAGCTTTTCTCCCTCTAAAAGAACTCACAGCATTTCTCCTATTCTGAATGGATTGAGAGACCCTATAAATTTAGAATCAGAGATTCTGGAAGGTTTTCCCACTTTGCAGTATTTTCCAAGTGATAATAAGATGGATTAGAAAAAAAAAAAATCATTTCAATACAAGCATCTATATATCCCGTCGTATTTTTATATATAAAAAGGAATATGAATGCATCTATAACTTAAGATGAGAACTGTTATCATCGAAGAACTCTTCAACTTTATCTGTTGCATCATCGACAAGTTTTTCTACATCTTCTCCAATATCTTTGAGATCATCAAATATGTCGCCAATGATTCCATTGATGCCTCCTTTGATTTTCTCTTTTCCTTTGCTGCCTTCCTTTAACTTTCCTTCTTCTGAAGCATCACCAGAGCTCGGAGAGGGCTCCGCTTCAACAAAATCTGTCGGTTTAGGAAGTTTTTGGGTTTGCATCGATACTAATGTTGATTCTACTTCTATCATGGACAGGTAAGGATTTTCGTTGGTCGGTATGGCCATTGGTTTAGGCTGTGGCGGTTCTTTCCTCCACAATTGATCATAAGTGGAATCCTTTACGATATGATCCACCTCGAAAGGTAAGTTGGGGTATCCTAAATCGTCTCTCCATGATTTTGGAAGATAATTGTTTGTCGATATCAAAGGTCTCTTTTTATCAAATGTACCATTATTCGGAGATGGTGTGATGCTCAATGTGTCACAAATAAAATTATAGACTTCCGTGTTTTGAAACGGCTTAATCTTCAGACCTTTCTTTAGTATATTATCGAAATATGGACCAGAACCCAAGAATAATGCCCTCATTAGCAATTCTGTATTGTTGTATCCATGTACACCTTTCGGTTTGTAGTCATTTCCATTCTCCTTCATTTGCTCGTATGTTGTAATTGAATAACCAACTCTGGGAATAATCCAAAGGGGTGCTAATCTATAGTTAAACTTATGGTCACTTTGCGATCCCCCAAATTCCCATTCCTTCGGTATATCTTGTACTCTGTAAATATCATAGTTTTCCCTAATCTTTGCGTCCATCTTTTCGAACCTGGATTGCATTTCTTGAAGTATTTCGTCTTCGAGATATCCTTTTTTAGGACGCAATCCAAATAAGGGCCAACCGTCAATATGCTCAATTTTATTCAAATCAATCAAATCGTCCAAATAAAGGAGTCGATCGTTTGAAGTGGGCGCCATTCCATGGTCACTTACGATGATCATATTCACAATATTAGTCAAATTTCTCTTTCTGAGTTCTAGCTTCAATAAGTTAATGAAGTCATCAACATACGTCAAAGCATTTGAAATATTCTTACCACCAATACCATATTTATGCCCAAATTCATCAATGGTGGGAACATAAGTTAATATTAATTCTGGCCGTAAATCTATATCGGCTCTATCAAGCCAAGTCATCACTCTATCTACCTTTGATGATAACACTTCAGATCCATTGAACTTATCTACTTCTAATGGGCCACCACCGATTCCAATCCCAGGGACTTCGCTCCCCGGCCACATATGTACAGCGGACGTGATATTTTGATCGTAGGCCGTTTTCCATATAGGTTCACCGCCTCTCCAGAAATCAGGGTCAAGTCCTCCGACCGTAGGATTTGTATTTATAAACTGCTTTCTAAGTTCTGGATCATAAAAAGTGTTTCCAACAATTCCATGTTCGGAAGGATATAAGCCAGTTACAAGAGTCCAATGATTCGGAAAAGTGCTAGATGGAAAGCTTGGTATCATATAAGGAGCCCCATAGCCATGTACCATCATTTGGTGTAATGTTGGTGTCAATTCTGCTGAAATATAGTGAGGATGAAACCCATCCAAGGATATAACTAAAGTTGTCGGGTGGAAATCGTGGGTTGAATTTGATAATGTGGTTTTATTAATGAGACCACCGGCATGATTTGATAGCACATTACTTGGAAAACAAATTAATATCACAATAATAACCAGTATTAGAGCAACAAGAAGACCTGCCATGACCCGTAGCCTCTTTTGTAGTCGCGGTATCCCGTAATTTCTTAGTGATTGTGGTTCATTTTCTCGCTCTAAATCAAAGCTGTCACTGCTTATAGAGTGGTCCAAGGAGTTGTATTTGTAACCAGTAGAGCTTTTCTTAAAAAATGAACTCACTTTCTTTCCTAATCTTGTAAACAATGTCTCGTCGTTTGATGATATTTCAAAATCTAAGTCATCTATAAACGTGGTATTGTTTCTTGAACTACGATCCTCCTGATAATTAAAATCCAAGTCGTCCTCGGAGTCATCCAAATTAGTTATAGGGATATCTGCCCTATGTACATTGTTGTAATTAATGGACATTCTTTTACGGCGTCACGTATTAAACCACATATATGTTATATATCACTTGTTTTACTTTTAAGTTTTTCGTGCTCAATAATTGAGGAGATATATCGGACTTTCTTTACAATAATACTAAAAACGCATTTATGTAATTTCAAAACAGTCATACAAGAGAAGCAAAATAATGAATTTAGTTATATAAACAGGGCAATTGTTGCTTAGAAGACATCACCTTGGTCAAACATAGCATCAGCAACCTTTATGAAACCAGCGATGTTAGCACCCTTTAACAAGGATGGTAAACCACTAGCATTCTTCTCAGCAGCATATTTTTGTGCAGTTTCGTAACAGTTATCGAAACATGTGTACATAATATTTTTCAATTTAGAATCAACTTCTTCAGCAGTCCATGTAACTCTCTGGGAGTTTTGGGCCATTTCTAAACCAGAGACGGCAACACCACCACAGTTAGCAGCTTTACCGGGTGCATACCAAATACCATTTGGTCTGCTAGCCTCGAAAACTTCGATGGCTTCTTTGGTGGAACCCATATTAGAACCTTCAGCAATGTATTTGCATCCTGCTTCCACTAAAGCTTTAGCTTCTTCACCAGAAACCTCATTCTGGGTTGCTGATGGTAATGCAACATCAACTTGACCAACCTTGGCCCATGGGCGGACACCAGCTAAGTATTCAACACTATTCTCACCGGAGAATGCCTTTGCGGAATCCTTGACGATGTGTTCCAAAGTCTTGAAGTTCAACTTAGCCTTGGCAATAGCTTGAATTTGTTCCTCGGTGATACCGTTCTTGGAAATGATGGCACCGGTGGAATCAGACAAGGAAACCACAATTCCGCCCAATTCAATAACCTTTAATGCAGCGTATTGAGCAACATTACCAGAACCTGAAATAGCAACTCTCTTACCCTTGAATGTTTCCTTACCATTGGTAGCTTTTTCAATCATCTTCTCGACATAATAGACAACTCCATAACCAGTGGCTTCAGGACGAATTAATGATCCACCCCAAGTCAATCCCTTTCCAGTCAAAATACCAGACCAGTTATTTTGCATTTGCTTGTAAGCACCGAACATGAACCCAACTTCTCTACCACCAACACCAATATCACCGGCAGGGACATCAGTATCCTGGCCTATGTATCTAGCTAATTGTCTCATGAAAGCGACACAAAATCTTCTAATTTCTGCATCAGATCTACCCTTTGGGTTGAAGTCGCTTCCACCTTTACCACCACCCATTGATAACCCTGTTAAGGCATTCTTGAAAATTTGTTCAAATCCTAAAAATTTCAAGATGGACAAATTCACAGAAGGATGAAATCTCAAGCCACCCTTGTAAGGTCCCAAAGCACTGTTAAATTGAACTCTGTAACCATTATTAACTTCAAGTTCACCTTTGTCGTTTTCCCATGCTACTCTGAACTGAATTGCTCTTTCTGGGACAGATACAACAGGAATTATTTTCTTGTACTTTGGTTCTTCCTTGAATAAGGTGGAGTCTTCCAAAGCTGATAACAACTCGTTGTGTGCTTGATGAAATTCTGGTTCGTGTGGTAATACCATGTTTAATCTACTGTGTCTAAATTCTATTGAATCGAATCAAATAAAAGAGTTTAGAATTTTCAAATCTTGAAAGAGAGAAATCACGCACAATTATATCTCTTTTGCGGATATTTGCGCTACTAGTCCTACCCCAGATGGCTGATTCGAAATCTTTAAGGAACAGTCCGAATTTTTTGATGCGATAGAAGTGCGTAATTGATCCAATGAGATCTTGAATCACAATCTCTATCCAATTACAGCTTGGCTCCTTTTACGGCCCTAAAACGGCCCTCGCAAAAATTTTTCGCCTATTCATACAGCGATGAGATGACTCAAAGATAAAATCCCACCGTTGCAGGGGTGCCCTATTTAGCCTATGAAGGGCAACGATTGCACAAGGCGATGGTCCGTGTCGCGTGCTTTGGGTAATTAACGGCAGCAATAGAACCGCTGTTGACAACATAGACCGAACCTCGGAGAAACTAGTGAGGTATACGATAGATTGGATTCAAGTCAAACACAAAACCGGCCAACGTTTGAAAACTCCAGACCTCAAAAGGAGCGTTAATGCTACATGAGTAGCGAGTCACGTTATTAGAGCTACTCAAGGTAATGGCACATTAGGCTATCACCTGAAAAGACATAAAGAATAGCTCTTGAAATTATTCTCAATCAACTTCCTTTCAAAATCCCTCCAAAGTTTGAATCGTACTTGTGTTATAGAGGGACAGTTGTAGATATATAGAGATATTGGTCAAAGTGGCACTTAAGTTTAAGTACCTTTATGTCTGCCAGATGCAATGTCTATCGGGATCTCGAGTAACATTATACTTTTTCCCTTCGATTTAAGATACAGATCGGTTTTATATCAATGAGTTACATAGCATCTAAATAATACTCGACGTATGTTTTGCTAGTCTTGCTCCAAACACTGCCTATTTCAATATTGGATATATTCTGGTACAGAACACTGCAAATTGTTGAGTTATAAATAATTTTGAAAATACAAGATGCAAAAAAATTAAGAGAAATGATAAATGAGTTTGAATTATTCCTAGAACACTGCTTTCCATTGTTCAGTTAACTAATGCTTTGAATTATAAGTTCTGGCATCTATTGTTGCCAATTCGGATTACTTTGCTAATATCTCAAAATTGATGAACTGCGTGAACAATAACGACAAAATCTCAACTTCGATTAAAGAAAAATGTTTAATCGTAGATCACAGCAAATGATGATGCAATTATTTTCAAAGCCATTTCAATTTCTTGTTCTGTAATCGAAATTGGAGGTGCCATTCTAAAAATACCACCGAAGGATTTGACAGATAATAAGTTAGCAGATAACCCTAAGGACATCATAGTTGCCGCTAATTTCGCAGCCAGCTCGTTATCACTTTCTTTGGTATTTTCTTTGACAATTTCAAGACCTACCATCAAACCTATTCCCCTAACATCTCCGATTGCTTTATAGAATTTGCTTAATTCCTTAAGGCCCTTTCTTAGTTGATTTCCTCTATGTCTTGCATTATTGACATATTTATTCTTCATAACTATATCCAAAACTTTCAGGCCAACTGCAGCTGGGATAGGATCATTGACATGCGTTGTGTAGAATAAAAACCCCTTTTTAGAAGTATCTTCAGCAATTTTGTCAGATGTGATCACGGAAGACAAGGGGATTCCATTACCAATAGTCTTACTAAGGCATAAAAAATCTGGAACTATACCCGATTCTTCAAATGCAAACATTGATCCTGATCTGCCAATAGCAGTTTGCGCTTCATCAACAATTAGCAACATTCCTCTCTTTTCACAGTGATGTTTCATTTCTTTTAAATAACCTTCTGGTAAAACTAACATACCGCCAGAAGATAAAACGGGCTCAAGTATTACAGCTGCTAAGGATCCAACTGACGAAGCATCAACCAACGACCATCCGTATTCCAACTCGGTCTTCCAATCATACGAGCCATCCTGATAATGAAAAATTGATCTGTATTCATTTGGTGCAGGTATAACCAATGATCCAGGAGTCGTTGGGCCATGACCAGTCCTTCCAGCTTGATAAGTACACGAGCTTGCAGTGCCAGTCATTCCATGCCATGATAAGGACAATGCAACAACTTCAAACTTTCCAGTGAAAGTCTTAGCTAATTTAATGGCACATTCATTGGCTTCGGCTCCAGTACTTAAGAATATTGCCCTATCAAGCCCATTTGGTAGAAGTGAAGTTAATTTATATGCAAGGTCAACAACTGGTTCGCAGATCATACCTGAATATATATGATCTAATCTTCTAGCATATTTTTCAATTGTCTCAGCGATCTCTTCATTTCCGTGTCCAATTAAACATGACATTTGGCCCGATGTAAAATCAAGTATCTTTCTACCTTCGCTGGTATAAATGTAAGCTCCTTCCGCTTTGACAATTATTTCTCTTACAAAGGGAGTTCCATAGTTCAAAAGCGAAGCATCAGCTTTTCTCCAAAACTCCTCTGCGTCTACTTTAATATTTTTGTCCTCAGTTGTAGACATTGCAATTAAGATATTGACTATAAAATATAAGGGATGTTAATTTTTATATTGCACTAATACTTATCTCTCATGTTCCGGTGAATTAAGTCCGAAAAAATATGATGTCATTTGAGGGTCCACATTCGCATTATCTTATCAGGAAATATCAAGTTCAGTACTATTTCTCAAATTATTATCGTTCTCGGTAATCAGAATTTCTATTGGAGGAAAGTTAATGTACTTTGGCCACAGTCCATAGTTGCAATATGATTTAAAGTAGCTCAATTTAGTAGAGTATCATTTCATCATTTTACGGATTAGTTATATCCTTATCTATGCTAAATGGGTAATCATTTTATATCGTTTCGTATTCCTTCAATCTTCGATTTTAATTCTGCAATTCTCCGAAAAACATTCGAATCAATCGCGGACAAGTTAAAAGGCTCCTGGAACCAGGTCTTATTGTTGACCTGAATCGGTACCGATTACTGAAACAACAACTCCGCACTCTTACAAAATCGATTGGCATCTCTGAGTAGAGTAAGAAACATTTCACAGAACTACACAGAGGCCCATAAAGACATGGGCGAGGTTAAGCATTCCACTAGTTCATTCTTCTTTTCAATCGCAATTTTGATAGATCTTTATGAAATTTTTGATTTCAGTAAGTTGCCTGTTCAATGGAAAAAAAATCACTAACTTTGCTCTCTTGATATGAAGGTCTTTTTCTTATTCATCCTTGGTGGAGTCGTTTATAAGGTTGTATTCGCAGCCATCTTGAGAACTTTTCGAAGTTAGCATTTATCGAGAAATTCGGTAGTCCAAAATGTGCATATATTGTTGCCTATTTTGGATGATAAAGTAAGCGTAACACGAAAATGGAAAAATAATACATTCGATGTGATTTCTCCTGCCCGATATATCGATGCGAATCATCTCATACTAGTTTAAAATTCATATCTCTTGAATAAATTTCTAAATCATGGTCTCTTATCTAATCTTTAGAGGTCTAATCTTAGGCACAATGGGCCCCACTCATATCTTTCTTTGACTGTCTTATAAATGTAAAGAAAGATAGTATGAGTATTTAAATTATTACAAGATTAAGTGAAGAAATTAACTACAAATTGAAGGCGGTACATGGAACACACAGATCAAAGTGGAGAGTATAAGATGTCCTTTTCCAAAGAGAAGTCGACTGTTGAGACAACTACCATACCTGTACCGAATGACCTCGAAAAGGTAAACTCCATACTTGATTACCATCATGGAGAAGTGAAGAGGGGATTGAGCTCAAGGCACCTACAATTTATTGCATTATGTGGCTCAATTGGCACAGGCTTATTTGTTGGTTCTGGAGCACCTCTTGTATTATGTGGTCCCGCTCCCCTTTTGGTAAGTTATTTGATAGTAAGCATCGTTGTATACTTTATCATGAATTTTTTATCTGAAATGGTTTGCTGGATTCCACTAAAAGGAGTTCATCCAGCAGGCTGGATTACTAGATATGTCGATAGAAGCCTTGGCTTTGCTACTGGATGGATTTACTGGTATAGTCTTGCTATTTTAGTCGCCACAGAGAACACTGCAGCTGGTTTGGTCATCGAATACTGGGTAAGTGGTGATAGAGTGAATATTGCGGTTTGGATGTCCATATTTTGGGTAATTATGGTTGCTGTGAATTTTTCAGCTGTGCAATATTATGGAGAAACTGAATTTATTTGTGGTGTTCTTAAACTCTCTTGTATTATTGGATTGATCATATGTGGTATTGTAATCTTTTTTGGTGGAGCTCCTACACATGATAGATTGGGATTTCGATATTGGAATAATCCTGGATCATTTGCCTTACACTTAGCTTCTTCTAACAAAAACACAAGTAGATTCCTTGATGTTTGGACAGCGGTTATTAAATCTTCATTTGCTTTTATATTAGCACCTGAACTCATAATTACTTCAAGCGGAGAGGTGGAGCGTCCGCGCAGTAATATTGCAAAAGCCTCCAGTAGATTTATCTGGAGACTTATTGTATTTTACATTTGTAGCATTGTTGTAATTACTGTTACTGTCGCCTATAATGATAAGAATTTGGTTGGTGCTATTGCGAAAGGAAAATCAGGAGCTGAAGCTTCCCCTTTTGTTGTCGGGATCCAAAACGCTGGTATTAAAGCTTTGAATCACATTGTGAATGCAGTAATTCTTACTTCAGCAATCTCATCTGGTAATTCTTGGCTCTATGCTAGCTCTAGAACTCTAGTAGGATTGGCAAAAGAAGGAAACGCTCCAAAGTTTTTTGCGAACGTCAATAGGTTTGGGGTTCCTTATTATGGAGTCGCTGCCGGAGCTGCAATGGGCCTATTGGCCTACTTAAATTGTTCAAATTCATCGGCGGTGGTTTTTTCATGGTTATCAAGTATTGTTACCACAGGTGGCTTTTTTGGCTGGATATGTAATGGAATAGCTTACCTCAGATGGCGAAAGGCTGTTAAAGTTCAAGAATTGGAGCACAGAGTTCCCTTACGTACCCCCTTTCAACCGTACGGTACCTGGTTTGCAATCATTTTTGTTGTGATTTGTACACTTACGAACGGATATGATGTTTTTATCAATTGGGACACAAGTAGTTTCTTTGCATCATATGTGACCTTTCTCATATTTTTTCTTTTATATGCTGGACATAAAATATGGTTTAAAACCTCATTTTTGCTAAAGGTTGAAGACATTGACATTACTACAGGTTTGGAGGAAGCTGAGAGAGAAGAGAGGGAAGAAATTAAACCAACTCCTGGCAATCCTTTTGAGAAATTTATTAATTGGATGTTTTAAAGAAGTTCCTTTTTTGCTTTAATATATTAATTTAGATTCAATTTTAAGTAAGATTAAATAAGAAAACAGGATATTGTATACAGGCTTTAGTCAATTAGGTTCTAATATTTGTGATTGGAGAGTTATTTTGCACTAAAATAAGTAGAATGGCCCTTTCAAGATAGATTGTGTTCATAAGTACTTCGAGAGATGATATGTTAGATGTCGCTGAGATAACGTTGGCTTTTGCGCACACTAAGCTAAGACATATAACTGAAACGTCAATTAGATACTCAAGTGTTTAAAATGTATCCATTTTACATTTTACTCTGCATCATTGTTCCATTTCCTTATTTTGCTATTACTATGTCTTTTTAATGAGTCAATCACTCTTGGCAATTTATTTGAGTATTGAAGCTGCAAAATGAAATAAACTTCCTTTTTCGCAATATATGAGTGAATAGATAAGAATCAAATATTCCAAATGCGATAACAGGTGCGAAAAATTAGAAATATATAGAAACAGAGATGAAAATATTTGAAACTCTCCCGACCTCTCAGCAGGATAAGTATCAAGTTTGAAATTCAATTAAATTACCTAAGAATGTTAACTGAGTCCATTATTAATGGAAATCTTGAATTCAACGTTCCAGTAGATGTTATTGATAATGAAGTCGCTGATTTGATAATAAAGTTGGAACTGAAAGAAGGTTTTGACCCACATGTTGTATTTGATCCAGCGAAACATATAATATACAAAGACTCGGACTTTGATGAAGTAAAAAAATTTACTCTTGATGACTTAAAAATATCTAAAACACAAGTTACCCCAATTTCGAATTTGGCCGTCACAGATCCGGTTCCCATCTTTAGTGAAGAAGCCTGTGACATTATGAAATGGGAAGCTTTTCAAAGAAAAAATATAGAAAAGTATGCAAAAAGTCCATCTTTCTCTAGGTACATTTCGGCTACTGACTTTCAAATAAGCGGATATTTAGATTCTGCTCCGTTCACGCTCGCTGCGTGGAAACACCCTAGGACTCAAGATATTATAAACAAATTCGCCGATATAAATTTGAAGACAATGTTCGACTATGAAATTGCAACGTTAAATACCTCGCTCGTTGACAGCAGAAAGAAAATAGAGACGGAGAAGAGTAATGAAGAGCTAGAAGAGTTAAGTGAGGATTCAAAGGCATTATTCGATTGGCATTACGATTCAACCTCCTTCACTGCTGTCTTAATGTTGTCCACCAATGATGACATGAGTGGTGGTAAGACCGGTCTAAAGAATGGTAATGAAGAAGTCATTTATATCAATGGGCCAAAAAAGGGGTATGTGACAATTCTCCAAGGAAGAGTAGTAAAACATATCGCAACAAAACCTTTATCAAATGACGAACGGATTTCCTCTATTGTTGCTTATATTCCTGAATCAATCCATGTACCTGATACCACCGTTTTGACTACAGTTAGACCTTCGGTTTCTCCTAGATCATTATATAATGAATATTACCCTCAATGGATTGACTATCGGTTCAAAAGAATCGAAGCTCAGTTAGCAGATAAGAGACTAGAGCTACTCAAGAAAATGAAAGAAGGAAAAAGATTTGAGCAACTTGAAGTAGTAAGCTTCTGCAAAGACATTTCTGAATACTTAAAGAAAAGTTGGGTTGAATTTGAATCAGTAGTTGAGAATGAGGTGTTTCCTCCAGAAGTTTTCAAGCTTCCTTACAAGGACCTCTGAATTGTTGTTCCGCAATGCTTGGCGGTGCCTTATTTATAAGAATCTAACAATCAATTTTCATAGGCCGTTTATATGTTGTAATAGATTATCGCGCGATAAGGAATTACGTAATTTGGATTTTTGCAATATCGAAATTTCTAAGATAGGGATAATTTGAAGATTTCCCATGCCTACGACATGAGTGAGAGCGAGTCAATATCCTCTTCTATAAAGCCAAAAAAGAGACATTATTCAAGATTAGGGTGCTTGGAATGCAAGAAGAGAAGACTAAAGTGTGACGAGATAAAGCCCAAGTGTACTCATTGCGTGAAATATCTGAAACAGTGTTTGTATCTTCATCCTGTTAAGTTCAGCAAACTGAGAACTGTGGTACTCGAAGATGCAATGTTTGTACCATATAGTACAGAACAGAAAACAAACCAAAAAGATAAAAGGAGGGCTAGAATCTTGCCTCAGACTATTTCCAAAGTAAACGTTGATAATACAAGGGCCATTGCGAAAGATATGAAGGTCGGTCCTAAGAACCCTTACATGACGCTTAATTTTGATGAAAATAAACAGAAATTGATTGAATCACAGGAGGACATTGACTCAATGTATAAGTCGACCGCTCAGAACTTTCTGGCAGACGTTTTGAGCGAGGTAGACCAATTGTTGTTGGATGAAGTATCATTGTTGACACATGGATTAAGTGACAACATGACTTTTATCAATGACCTTGAATTATTAAATGAAGCATTGAGCCCTAGAGATATTTTTTTTGATGTTGGACATCCCGAATCCGAAATTATTGAAGCAAATGATGCCAGAATACAGCATCTCATTGCATCCCACGATAAGATCGCTGATCACAAGAATTACTTGAGACTATTCCAGGATAAATATTCGTTATGGATAATGCCATTTTCCTCAGAGTCCGAAAATGTTTGTAGCTCAATATTATTGGGCCGGGCTTTGAAATTTCCCTTCTTAGCATTCGCCATCATTTCAATGACTGCACGATATGAAAGCTTTTGTCATGGCGATCCGACGGACAAGTATTACCAAAAGTATTACTTCAAACTATGTTGTGAAGATTTTTCTCGAATATTTAAAGTTAAGTCTCATATACCAGAATACATTGAACCATTAATATTGACAACACTACTCTTGGTTACAGATTCTGTGGCTTTCGTCAATGGCAATTGGAGATCTCATTTGAAAGCTGCTCAAGTTCTCTTTGCTAAATATGTCGATATTTACAAGAAAACAAGTGCTGCGATTTTGCTCTCCACTATTTGGTTTGCAACTTTTGAGTTATTGGCAGTTGGGGTAAATCCTGTTGGTGGATCAATCACCTTACAGGAGGAATTTGCTAAGATAATTAAAGCTTGTGGTAATTCGGAAAATGGAGAGTTAAGTGTGCACTTAGGCTTAATAATGGCTAATGGATATAACGTATTTTTTGGATGTTCAGCAGAAACCCTCAATCTATTCTCTGTGTTTGCACAAGTTACTATAAAAATTAAGAAAAATGACAGAGGAAAGGTAGCACACAATGATCTTGCTATGTTAATTAGTGAAGTCGGGAAAGCTAGCGAAACTTATTTGGCCTCCAGAGATGGATTAATAAAAAGAAATAATCCTTATCATCCAAATAATGCAACGGGTATGCTTTTGCCAGTTTCCACATATGGCTATGCTGATGACTTCATATTTTCTTGGTTTGACGTTTCGGATAAGGCACATATTAAGGCACTCTATCTCAAGATGCTATGTGAAGAGAATTTTCTCAACTTGAGTATAGACGATAAATTGGTTCAAGGTCTAGTAAAAGACATTCTTGACTGCTGTTTATTCTTTCGTTCAATCTACATAACTGAAGAATTTAAAGTGGATGAGTATTTTGAAAAGAATCCTGGTAGCACCCTATGTCTGGACAGAAGATTATTAATGGTACATTGGCCCCTATTAACTTGTGGGCTTTGTTGCATCGATGTTATCGATCGGTTGAAAATTGAAATATTCTTTAAAGGAATGATAAAAATGGGTGCTAGATCTCTAGAAAGCTCATTTAATGTAATCAAAAACAAGTGGAAGGGCACATCTGAGTATTCCGACTTCTTGCCATTTGTATAGCATAACGGCGAATCGAAAATAAATTTAAAAATATCAAGAATGGTCAGGGCGACTTATACGTTTCGGTAAATATTTGTAAGTCAGCATTTTTCACTAGAATTTTTAGACTTAGAAAATGGCGTCACCACTTCAAGCCCTTCTTTATCATCTAATGAACTCGTTGAGAAGTCTCCTCTCCTTGATTCATATCTGCTTATAAGAAAAGTAGAGATTAAGAGAGAAGCAGATACAAATTCCATTGTCGTAGCTAAGCAATACTCCGTAGCAACAAAATAGGTCGATAATCCATCCTCTGTATAATTTGATAGTTGAAAATAATTCATTTTGTTGACGAAACATGTTAGAGTGCCATAGATAGCTCGAATCAACAAAAATGGAGCTGCAACTAGAATGAACGTTATTGTAGAATGACGAATTTTCTCCCAAAATCGGGCGCAAACAGTCAAGGCTACCACCATGAGTGTGACAATCAAGAATATAATCTGTCCAGCCCCCCTTAATGCTTTCGATGCATTCAATGTGCCTTTTTTGGTCTCGTACTCGTCTGCTTTCAAAGAACATAAGATTGATCCACCGACCGCGAGAAGTACATTTGCAACAATCATATATTGGAACATTATTCCTTTAAATGTTACTTCTGATCCCAAAAGCTTAATGCTCGTGCCGTCCGATTTATTGAAAATTGACTTATTGAACTTATTGTCCTTCTGACCAGTCTTTTCTTGATAGACGTTTATCAACAAATAAAATGAGGAAAGAACAAGTATAAAATAACCCTCAACACCAAGAACCAAATAGCCCACTAGCCATCCATAGTGCTCTAGGCCTAATTTACTGAATGCAACACCACAGATTTGAGCTCCGACCCTTATTATACCATAAAAAAGTAAGTGCGTGTATGTAGTCCAGAATCCTTTTTTAAGCACGACTGCTATTGCAACAATACTATATAAAGTGTAAGCACCTAAAAAGACACTTGCAGCAATTCCCTCGTTCACAGATTTGAATCCCATTTTGTATTAATCGAGCACTATAGCTCTCTTCTGGATTGAAATGAACTAGCCATTCCTTCAATATTTATATTCTTTTGTCATGGTTTCGTATAAGCGGCTTTATCAAATTCGTTACCCCAAGAGCCACGGATAGGACGCTTACATAAGCGTCTTGATGGATTCAGTAGTCTTTGAGTGTGCTTATATGCAAATCGATAGATTAGTTTCGTAAGCGTTGTCCTATTCTAAGAAAGGCTATTCTCTTGTTCACAAAGATTGATTGCTTTTCTCCAGATTCAATTATGGCAGATGCCAGCCCTAATTTACAAAGTGTAGTAAGTCTTTTCAAAAAGAGATCTAAAACTGCAACGGTAAGATGCCTCAATTGCCGCAAACTTAAGATTAAGGTAAGTTAAATGAGTTACTCCTTATTGATAAAGGAAAAGACATTGACAATGCTAACAAATTTAAGTGTGATGAGGCTCGACCAGCATGCGAATATTGTGTTCATAGAAACCGGGAATGTGTGTACCCCAAGATAAAAGGCAAAAAACACCAAGGAAAGGCTGAAACAATGGAAAGACCGATCTCTAAATACTACTCAACTGTAATATCTCAGTCTCAAAAGTCAATTAATTCAATACACAGTCTGATAGGTATATCTTCTTTTCAGTATCAATTGATTTGCTACTACCAACAGCTTTGTGAATCAGATTTTGTACCTCATCTGAATCCAAAGATGAATGCATGGTTTTTTGACTCCCAGAGATTAGGTTTCCATTCTGAATTAGTTCGTGATTGCATATATGCAATAAGTACGATGCATCTAGAAAACCTTGATTTCTATGACCAGTTCAAAGGTAAAAGTGCAACTCTAGCGCCTGCAGCTTCCAAGTTTTTGACTATACATCATCGTGTATTTGAGCCTGATCAGATCAGAGGTTTTCATCAGAGTAAAAAGCTTCACACACTAACGGTTCAATATTTTCTAGACTGTGTTAAAAAGACAATTCATAATGTGAATAACATCAAAAATGGTGATGTACCAAGTTCTGGTTTTCAAGCTATTGAAATGTATATTTCAAGCTTAATTATTTTCAATTTGTTGCTGCACCATCAGACAATGTTCCTTTCTTTAGTATCTAATGACCCATCCCAATCAAATCTACTTTCAGTTTGCATGGGAATGAAACATATGCTAAGTCTTACAATACTGAAATTCCAGCAGACTAGTTTTGGTATACTATTTGAAGAGGATATGAATTCGACTTCGAATGTGTCCAATTTGTGCAATAGAATTACTTTGACAGACCACCTTACTGCTTATAGGCTCAAGCTAGAGGAGGAGGGTGAAATTTCTCCTCATGACTCCTTTATATATGCCGATGCTACGACGAAACTTAACAACCTATTGTACAATTTAATTGTGCTGGAAAGCTCCTCTCTGATATGGGGATGGATCTTCCAGATTCATGACGAATTTTACATTCTTGCAAAGGAGAAGAAGGAATATTTCGCATGCAAAATATTATTTTATTATTGTTCATTACGTATTATCGTCACAGGAAAAACAAGCTATCAAGGCAATACTTGGACAGATTATTGCTATTGGTTCAAGAAATATAATTTATCTTATTACGGTCGCTGGAGAGACTCTGAAGATGAGTCTTTGTTTGAACTTGTTTTTCAGTACAAATACGAAATAAAAGATTTGAGCACATTTTTAGCTGCTAATGAGTTGAATTTTGAGGAATTAACACTTGCTTAATTTGCCCTAAAAAGTCATGATGACAGTAAGCCTACGAATGCAAATAAATTCTAGACATGCCATAATAACTATGGTATCAGACGCCTTACACGATTAAATTATGTAAGAACTGAGGATATGAAAAATCCCTTCGAATGGGGGTGCTAATCTAGTCTTCTCCTTTTGCACCATGATATCCCCGAAGGTTGCGAATCTTGTGCTTTGAGTCAAAAGAGCGAATTAATTACTTTTGGAAAGCTGCTCAACTCCGTATGTGAACCTTCGCGAACAGAAGGAAACGCTTTACTAAAAAATTAGAAGAATTATATTTATATACTAGAAAGTTAGTTGATTGTGATCCTGGTTGTATTTAAATTAGAAAAGAGCTAATAATAACTCTTAAAATTTTAACCTAACATTATACTTATATGACCACCCTGTAATTGTACTCACTATGTAATTTGGGTTCAGTAATATTGCTTAATATTAGAGATCATTTGTTTTCATTGCCTTAAGTAAATTAGGGTATTAATGAACTTTAGCAAGAAAAAATTTTACTTCTTGAGGGCTTCGAATCATAGCAACTTCTGACTAAGCCCTAAATATCTTAGAAGTGTAGTTGTTTAAACATGTTTGGAGATTGCGAATCTTCACTACGAGGATCTCGCTTTACTTTATGTTGCTATCTTGAGACCTGTATAATATGACATGATGACCCCAGAAAATGTATATTTAAGAGTCTCCCATCAGAAACTAAATAATTTCAAGAATTTGTGATCTTATCAATTATCCTGTGAGACACCTCTTCATTAAAATGGCTGTACCAGTTATCATCAAAATAGCTTTATTTTCTCAATCCATATTTGTTGGCGGTAACGTTATAATATCAGGAGTTTTTATTCCCTCAATACTTCAAAATTATCATTCAGACACAGCCCAGGCAAAGCAATGGGTCAAATTGTACGATGATTGTTCCAAGATAATGGGATTCAGTGCATTAGTTAGCTTTGGAATCTACTTTTATGAAGTTTTGTTCGACAATGTCACTAGGGAATTTCGAAATGCGTGTATGATAAGTGGAATAGCATCAATTGCCGTTATTCCCTTTACTGCTCTCTTCATACTTCCAACTGTGAAGAAGCTCAAAGAAATTGCAAAAATCAATAACGTTGAAGAGATAAAAACTACCGGACTTCAATCCCACATTAGTACTTGGAATAAGCTAAGCATTGCAAGGGCTGCGATCTTTACCGTTGGATTTGTGAATTCTCTTGCCAATTTCGTATGATGTTTTATTCTCAAATAAATATGCTAATTAGTTAGGATTATTGAGATATGAGCGAGTGCTAATATCGTCTCACCTTCGACACAATCATGAATTTTAGTAAAGACATAGGAACATGAATACATCGTTGTACGAAATGTATTGCGTATTGAACGTGCCTACTTTCACTCCCTATCTAACTATGATCAGGCGGGAAATTACACTATAGAGTGCTTTCTTCAAATTATTTCAACTTCGCCTGATGAAATGCGACTCTGACAGCTTCTTTTCCTGTACATCATCATGGTAAGATAATTATATATCTAACAGAAGGCGATTCGCTCATCCTTTGCTTTTTTTTTTCATCGTCTGGCCAGTATTTCATCAGGAATCTCTTTAATTATCTTAATTTCATACCAGCGAACTTAGAGAATAAATTATGGTTTTCGTTTATTTTATGAATTAAAAAATCTAAATGCTATGGGCTCAGGAACCCATTCTTGACTTTGAATTATAATGAGTTGAAAAAGATTGAATTAAAAGATGAGAGTGAAACTAGCTCCTTTCGATATAATGATCGTTCAACTTATGTATTTCATTGCACATGAACGACCAATTGTATACCCTCCTCAATTTTAAATACTCTTCGTATAAGTAAAGTTCGTAAAAAAGTCGTAAATTGGGTTGAATGATCACATTGAACCTTTTGACTCTGACAAAAAGATAAGCTTGAAGAAGATTCAATTTGTAATATTTCATTACCGCCGCAATTATCAAGGATGCGGACCGAGAAACCCCAATTCTACAGTGTACCATAGTCTTAAACTGTTTCGATCTGGGGTCAACTAAAAATTTCAGTTGAATGTGTTCGGGACAACTTGTCAAGAGTGGTAGCATTGAGTCCCTTCCGTCATCGTTTAAATGATATATGTAGATAATTGTTTTCAAGGATTGTAAATTATGAACTTTTGTTCCTCTAGGCAAGTGTATCTCATAAACTTTACTGGTTCCATCGTTAAAAATGAATATCGGCTCAATGACTCTAAATTTTGGACGTGACTCGAAATCGAAAGACACTTTCAATTTTTCGAACCAATTTGGTCGCTCACCAATAGCGATAATCTTACTAATATTCAACGTATTGAGAATAGTTGAAGAAGAAGCATGACTCAAAGATCCCAAATACAAATTGCCAAATACCTTCGAAGGAAAGTTACAATCTGAATCGAAATCAAACCAGTCATACAGAGGTTTACCTTCCGACCTAATCTTTTCTTCAAATGGAAGTATGTCCCGGGTATATTCTATCGACTTAATAAATGTTGCGCTATTTTTCGAGCTTTTATCCTTAGCAAATTTCATAAAACCTTCAAGTCTTTTCAAAAGTATTAAATCTCCTCTAAAATAATATAACCGAACGTTTTTCCCAAGACCTGATGGATGGTCTCCTAACAAGCTAATTATGGCCTTTTCGACTAATTCGTTATTTAAAAACATCCCGAGTGCAATCACGAATAAGCTTATACCTGTAAAGCCGTCGTAAGAAAATAAGAAGACTTTCTCGTTCATGCTATTTGTAACAAAATTTAAAAAACAAAGAGTATTCAAAAAGCTTAATATCTGTTCATATGTTATTTTGTTGATGTCAATTGATCCAGAAGAAGGAAAGTCTAAGTATATCGGTTTTTTTATTCCATTTTTTTTTGCATCATACAATAATTGCTGCAAAACATGTAAGCTGGGAAATGCTGCATCCTCATGACAATTGAAAAAGAGCTTAAAATCATTTTTGTTCTTATGAAGGAAATTATAATCAGCAATTGTGCCGAGGCAGACATTTTTGTAGCACCATTTCAAGGAATTTAATTTCCATATTAGATTCTGCTCCCATTTCAATAATTTGCAACTGAATGGCATATCTCGAACCAGATCAATTGGATAAGCTTCTGCGTCATCATGTTCTATATAAATTTGACCCATTTGATCCATATTAAAATCAACCATGTATATATTCTTCTCTTCATCCATAAGCAGATTCAAAAGCGTTGCAGCTTGTGAACAAAATTGGAAATCATTAGTAGAACTATAAACCACAAAGTGTGACAATGGCGCCATTAACTTAATTTGGCTTTTATAGTTACGGATATCAATAGGTTGGTCAGCATCCATGTCTAGATCGTTGATGCTACTGAATTTTTCATAATGGTCGTAAAGATCATCGATATCCTTCACTGAGTCGTCAAATCTAGCAGGAGCCGACTGTAACAAATCTCCCAAATAAATGGAATTCAAAAGCTCTTCACCTGAATCTGTATCAACCTTAACAACCATTAAGCTAAAATAATTTGTTTTGGGTGCTTGTACTGGATCCTTTATATCACTTGAATATAGATCCCTATAAGAAACAAATGTATCTTTAGATATATCCACATCGCGTTTAAAAAAATATCTTTGCTTTAACGTATTTAAGCCATGCAAATAAGGAAACATATTCGTTGGAAGTTTATTCAATTCAGGGTCTGAGTGGTAATCCAAAAGATCTGCAAGTTGAGAAGGTTTTTTGATCTTGTATATATGACATTTACCTTCCATTTTTTCGAGCTTGGAATTAAACTCATCCAACCAGCTTGGCTCTGCTTTGGATGATTCAGATGTTGAGTATTGAGATCCGTTTGATAAATTCATCTCCAGATCAATTGAATAGATCTTATTAGATAAAGTAGTCGTCAAGTCACTTTCACGGGCGCTCTGAGATCTAGGAACTATGGCTTGTGCATTAGTCAACGAATTAGTTGACAGAGCCTTATTAGCAATTCTCACGTCGCTGCCATGGATTATACGCTCAAATAAGCTCATTACTATAGTATCAAATTCTAATTGTTTCAATTGACGACTCCACTTAGTTCTTATATGATATGTCAGATTTATATACTCAATATCTCTGAACCTTCCTTTAGTGTATCGAATGTATCAGCTGTACTTTGCTATTCAGCCTTGTACATATACAAATCCTAACCCTTCAAGCCTACTTTTATTCTTTTTATCACAGCCTGCTGTCGATTGCTGTCGATTGAAGCAGTGTGCCGCTAAATTTTAAACCTCCCCAATGTGTGATTTTGATGGTCAGTGGCACTTTACTCAACCTGCTAACACTGGAACCACCGAGATTATACCATATAACTCTATTTTACTATTGCTAGGAAGGTGTGGCTGTATTGAATTTAATGCTATATACTGTCAAAATCACTTGCCAATCTCGGCCATAAAGCCATAATAAAGGGCCAAATATCGGTAACAGCGCACTCTACACAAAAATTTTCGAAGTCTGGACCAGAAGATAAGGTGATTGATTGCATATCTATGAAAGGTTAGTCCAAAAATGTTTGCAAACCCACTATTCAAAGCGTCAAAGAGATTCCAGTCTTCAGTAGCGTATCAGCAAGTGATGGCCAAGATCAAACAGGACTTGAAGAGATCAATGTTGGACAAAGATACGGTAAAGAAAAATGGAATAAAAATGATAATGTCCAGAGTAAAGGACACGGAGATAGATGGAGCTTCCCAAAACGAGTTCGTTCTATTTCAAACACTTAGCAAGATGAATAAGCAAAGAAAGCGAGCAGTGGAAGAATATGAGGGTCAAAACAGGGAAGACTTGGCCGCTGTTGAAAAATTAGAGATTGAAATCATCAACGGTTACTTGAAAGATTTACCAGTAGCTTCTTCAGAAGAATTGGAGGCTTCTCTTAAAGACTATTTAACCAAAATAAAAGCTACAGAGGGCAATGTACCTATGGGAAAATTATTTAAATTAATTCTGTCTGAACTTGCCCAGAAATGGAGATCATCACCCGAATTGGTAAAGCCCCTAGTACCAAAGATTTACAAACAAGTATTTACTAAGTAAACCTCTTTTTATGATATGCACTTGTAAATAGATAAAATATAATCATAAAAGTGGTGTTAATCAATTGACATACATCATTGTCAACTATTTCACCTTCTCGTGTTTTCAAACTTCACGGAGAAATATTTTAAAGATGTTCCCTTTGGAAGCCAATGGACTAAGCACAAATCGTTGTCGTTTGTGGTATTATCTCTGTAGTTCATCTGTTTCATATGTTTTGCTCGTTATTATATAATTCACTTTTGTGTAATTTTGTTTTTGAAGTGTTTTCCGTCCCTACTCTTTGAAGCCATTCATATCAAAGAAACATTTGTATAAATATACCGGAGGGTTGAGGAATTTATCTAAATATGTCTGAAGTATGTATCTTGATAAGAAATCTGAAAAATTTAGATTATATTACCAGCTTGAATAGGATAAATACTAACTAGCAATGTTTAGGTGAAAAGAACAATTAGAATTACCACTGAACAACATATTTTGAAAGATTTACCACCGGTGGAAAACTTTCCCATCAGAGAATGGTCGATCGAAATAACCATGTTGGATCAGTCAGGAAATGAAATTCCTGCCAATATTCTCGATAGAGTAACATATTCATTACATCCAACTTTCGTGAATCCTATTAGGACACTTAAACAGCAACCATTTAGAGTTCAAGAGCAGGGATGGGGAGAATTTGATATACCGATAGCAGTGCATTTGTTAGGAATAAGCGGTAAACTGGGAGAGAGGAAGCTCAGTCATGATTTGAACTTTTCACAGGAAAAATACACTACTGATCATGTTATTTCGATTCCTACAAATAAAAACCAAGCATTGAATAAGCTCTTGTTAGAAAGTGGTCCTTTACCTAACAACGTTGATGACTTAAGCGTTAAGCGTAAAACCGACTCTGACTTGAATAATAAGGCTAAGAAGTCCAAGACATCAAATGGTAATGCATTTAAAGGTAATGTGGATTTAGAAAAATTAGCCAACGGGTTGACAAAATTGAATGAAGATGATTTAATTGTCATTGTACAAATGGTAACCGATAATAGAACTAATGACATGAATATCAAAAATGATGTGGATAATGGCGAGTTTACGATGGATCTTTATACCTTACCTGATTCTTTATTGAAGAGTTTGTGGGATTACGTTAAAAAGCGCACAGAGGAAGTTTGATCAAACAAAAATCCACTCTCCTAGATAATTTTTATATCTTAACAGCTTATTTTGTATTAATAAAACGTCTGAAAAGTTAAAGAGAACCAAATTCAAACATATTGTAATATACATAATAAAAAGTATGCTATTCCCTTTTGAAAGAATAAAATAAGAAGAAATAATTTAAAAAAAATACATAGTATACTACTTTACAGGTTTCATTATGCTCATTTATGAGTCTCGGTTAATGCTCAAACATTAAGCTGCCCAGACTTTAATAGTTGCATCCCACGAGGCTGTCGCCAATCCTATTCCATCGGGGCTCACGGCAACTTGATTGATTTTATTTAAGTGTTCATTTCCAACTGACCCAATAATTTCATTCTTCAAAGAGTCCCAAATCAAACATCCAAACTCAGAGTAACAAGCGTATATCAATCGACCGCTTCTACTAAAATCAACTGATAACACCCCTGGACTATCCAAAGTCGAAGAGGCACTAAGTGAATTAGAACTGACTTGGTCTGTCGGGCTGTAATCATTGCGGTATGTTTTAGAGGATGAATCTGAATTGTGAAATTGTGACTGTAGCGAGTAAACTGCAATATCGCAATCAGATCTCAAATCGAACCACCTTAGCATTCCATCGTCAGACCCAACAATAAATGAATACCCATCTGCAAATACTTTGGTGCAATTCACATCAGAATTGGAAATGAAGAAACTTTGAGTAGGTGATTGCGTTCTCACGTCCCAGGCTTTAACGTAACCATCTGAAGATCCTGATAAAAATAAAGGACTATCTGTTTTGATGTACGTCGGAAACTCTGATAGGCAAAGGACATCGCTTATATGGTCAATGAAGT
The DNA here is from genome assembly GCF_900007245.1 of Priceomyces carsonii. Lineage (NCBI taxonomy): Eukaryota > Fungi > Ascomycota > Pichiomycetes > Serinales > Debaryomycetaceae > Priceomyces > Priceomyces carsonii. The sequence continues at coordinate 1,235,364 of NW_026946677.1, read as the reverse complement.
CCCTTGCCTTTTTACCCTTGGTTATGTCCCATAATGCACATGTCAGATCCCCACTTGAAGTCAAGATTGAAGCATCATTTACAAATTTACAATCCGACACATAGGCCCTATGGCCCTTAAAGATTGACTGGACAGATTGTTGAATATTTCCGTACATCTCATAGGCATTTTGATCATTTATTATGCCACTGCTGTCTGACTTGACTTTATATATCGTGCAGGCGTTATCGAGACCCGCGGAAGCCACCAACCTACCGCTAGGAGAATAGTCACATGTGAGCACCCACTGATTCTCTAAATTCACCGCTTGTTTCTTAAGTCCACTCACAGCATCCCAAATGATCATGAATCCGTCCTGGCTAGCAGATAATAATCTTGTGGAATCCATGTGCCACCTGATTTTCGCTATTTTATTTCTATGTCCCTTTAAAGTATTATATAGATGCAATTTGGTATAGTTTCTAGGAATATTGCTAATTCTATGAGATAAACTGAGCAAGTTTGAGTCCTGAGTTTTATTACGCACAAACTCCACTTCTTTAAAGAGTTCTCTAGCTTCCCGTTTTGCCAGGTGGATTCTTTCATCTATGTTTTCAAGCAGATTGTTGCCTGTTGAAATCATGTTCGCCCTGCTTTTCTACTCGCTTTCTTTTCTTCTTTGCTCAATTATTATCGAAATATTGTCCTTCATGTTTAAAACGAGTAGCCCATGCAATAAAATGGGTGCCAATTTTTGTGACACAAAATTGATTAACACATTTCATTCCAATATGAGAACCGATCATTACTCGAAAAAGGTGACAGGACCGATAGTCACAATAGATTTTGAACAGCGACATTATTGTTTAAATGCAATTCAAAACACTTTACATGCGGATCTTTTTATTTAAAGAACCCTTCATTTGATTAAAAGTTTTTGATATAGTCCAATTCGGCATACCAAGAAGCATTTTGTGAAAAAACTCACTTCTTCATAGGATTTTCTCCTGAGCCTTCAACTTGGGCTGCCGATGGAGACGAACTTGCTGATAAAGCAGCTTTTTTGCTCCTATTGGCTCGTTTATTTGCTTTCAGCCTATCATCACGTTCGAGATCTCCCGTTACCTTTTGAAGATAATTAGGAACTGGCAAGCCACTCTTTAAAAAGAACATTTTCCAGTTTCTTGCTTTATCTTTGAGTTGTACTTGTGTTCTATTTTTAAGAGCTTCAGAAATTTTACCTCCATTTCCAAAAAGTTCTAATATAGTAGACCACATTGGTCCCTTTAACTCCAAAGCGTGACGCAAGGCTTTTTCTTCGTCTCTTGTCCATGGTCTTCTTTGTAAGTTCCTAAGATTAGATCCAGGATTAATTCTAAGATGCAATTGCTGTTCCTGGATTTCTGATGGTAATAGCGAGCTGGTGATCTCACTAATTTCTTGGGATCTCAAGTCAGCAGTCGGGCTCAACCGAAGTACACTTTGTTCGGGAGCCGGTATTGACGACGCTGATCGTATGATCTCTTCATTATCAAGAACACTAGAATCTTTAGTATTACCTTTGGTTCTCTCCCTAACGTTCCTACCTCTTTTGCCCCATATCACGAAACCCATATTTTTCGATATATAATCAAATAAATCTTTCAAGAATGAGAACCATTCATATTCTTCGGTGAGGTTTTTGTCATCAGAATAACTCAAAAGAGTTTCCTTTCTTGATAAACAACGCTCAATGAAATCTTGTTCAGTGGGTGAAAGTAAATTAGAACCTCGTCTTGCTAAAAGAATCTCGTCTAAATTACTTGGTATAATATCCTCCATTATTTCTTCTTTTGACCTATCGCCTGCTTCTATTGCTGAGATATATGCCTGTGTTTTCAACTCCAAGTATAATTCTGCTTGGGGCTTTAATAACTTTCCAACTCTATCACCGATGGCTGTGTTTACTCCGCTTTGCAAGCTCATGTTATTTGAATTCATATTAGATAAAGCATTATCAGGGTCCAAGTTATTGATCGGACAAAAAACATCAAGAAACGATTCATTTAAATGAAAAAAGCCAACTTCTATTGTTCCGAGCGCTGCAGCCAAGAAGGTGGCTAAATTGACCTTTCTCAAAGTTGATTCGATACTTTGTTCTCTATTCCTTAATATGCTAGGAGTCTTTTCGCCCCCCTTCCACATTCCAGGTGCTATGTGCTCCACAGACAAGAATGGATCTTCTTCAGAATACAATTTTTTTGTGAACTCGAACAAGGAAGTTAAATCCCTGTAGGCTGCGCCAGAAGGACTATCTGGATTGGATGCTAACTCTACGATCTTCTGGTAGGGTCCCACCGCAACAATTCTCAACAACTGCGTAGCCAAATTGTCAAGTGTCGGTAAGGTGTTGATGAGTAATTGTATCCTTGGAGGAAGATAATCTGGAGCTACTATAGGTAAAGGTAATGCAGCTAAATGCGCATTCGCAAGGACGGCTAAAGGCGGAAACTGACTGGATAATGCACTGTAAGCTTCAAACGCAGTATTTGTATTCAATAGCTCTGAGTTTGCTGGTACCGCTACACCACCGTGATAAACAGTTTGGGGTGACTTCTCGACTTTCTCATCCGAATTTCCAGAACTTTTGTCTTCCAAGATGGTTCTTTCATCATTCTGTTTTTGATGTTCTGTGCCTATTTCTTCCTGTTGTCCTTCAATGGCTCTTTCGAACTCTAGCTCTAGATTTCGAAGCCTATTAGGTGAGCTAGTACTTACATCGTTTTCGTCTTGCTTCCCATCGATAGGGCCTACTTTGTTATTAACTTTAGAACTTTCATGAATTGCTGTATCTTCGCTTTCATTTTCGCTCTCCGCCCTCTTATGGCGCTTCAAAGTATCCTCTGCTTCTGATTCTACTTGACGTTTTTGTTGAATATTCTCTTGTTCTTCTCTATTTCCGTGGTTGTCGTTGATTGACTCAGAAAGCATTTTATCAATCTCATATATATTCAAATCAACATCATCATCGCCACGCTTCCCTTCCTCTCCGGAAGACAGCCTGGTCTTACTTTCATTCAAGTCTTCCTTATCAGAAGGAGCCATACCGAAGTCTCAGAACTTGGTCTAGTCCAACACTGTGAAGTTAGAGTCGAATGTTGTTGTTTATCTTTGTGACGAGATGTAATGAAATATAAACTTTGAAAAAGGACTATATACAGGCATGATGACTTTTGGCAGAAGGTCAGGAACAATATTCAGCGAGCTGACATTATCAATACCGTAGAGAATAGTATTTACTGACTCTTTAAATAGTCAATTATTGAGGAGGAGAATCTAGAGTTGATAAGAGTTAACAAAAATAATTATAAGAGAAAAAAAAAAGTAAACAAAAAAAAACCTTGACAGCGGAACGACCACTGAATATTAATGGAACCAGTCATGAAGAGCAGAAAGAACCAATTTAATATTTTCGAGAGCCTAAAAGTGATCCTCGATGACTTTTATTTTTACGGAGCTCCTCAATAATTTGGTCGCAGGAGACCTTTAAAGAGAACATAGCTTGTAGCTTGTCACGTCGTAAGCTCGTGATAGTTATATCACTATACACACTCCGGAGTAGAAGTGTAGGGAACCCAGAGCCTTAAAATGTGCGTTAAATGCTGTCTTCGGAAATGGTTGGCGGCATATTTGTAGCATTTCAGAAATTAGCGGATACCCGATTTGGAAGCCGATATGAGTTGACTCCTCGAGGGCCCTAAGTACTTAAAGGTGAGACTTCATTCCCTTTAACTCATTTAAATTATTAACGTTTTAAAAGATATGTCAGTGTCGGAGAAGTATTTTTCAGAGCCTAGTGCTCCGTCATTGAAGACAAAAGAGTTTCCAGGACCAAAATCCAAGGAAGCAATCAAATCCTTAGATAAAGTATACGATGGGAGAGCAGCATACTTTGTTGCTAACTATGGGAAATCTGTTGGTAACTACATTACAGATGTTGATGGAAATCAATATTTGGATGTCTACGCACAGATTGCTTCCATTCCATTAGGCTATAATAATCCTGCTTTGATTGAAGCTGCGAAATCAGATGAAATGATAAAGGCTATTGTTGATAGACCAGCAACCTTGAACTTTCCTGGTGAGGATACCGAGAACATTGTAAAGGAAATATTGAAGGTTGCTCCAAAGGGTCAGGATAAGGTTTTCCCAGGGTTATCTGGCTCTGATGCCAATGAGTTGGCATTCAAAGCTGCTTTTATGTATTACATGTCGAAGAAAAGAGGATACAATGTTGACTTTACACCCGAAGAGAGTGCCTCAGTAATGGAAAACTCTAGTCCTGGTTCGCCGGACTTAGCAGTTTTGTCATTTAAAAGAGCTTTCCACGGTCGGTTGTTAGCAACTGCTTCCGTCACCGCTGCTAAGCCAATCCATAAATTGGACTTGCCTTCTTTTAAGTGGCCAAAGGCTGAGTTTCCAGAATACAAGTATCCTTTGGACAAACATGAAAAGGAAAATGAGGAAGAGGATAAAAGATGCTTAGAAATAGTAGAAAACATTTTTAAGACATGGAATTCCCCAATTGCAGCTTTATTAGTTGAACCCATTCAATCTGAGGGAGGTGATAATCATGGCTCTGCCGAGTTTTTTCAAGGTTTAAGAGACCTCACTATCAAGTACGGTGCTCTCTTGATCATTGATGAAGTTCAAACTGGTGTCGGTGCCACAGGTAAATTCTGGGCACATGAACATTTCAACTTGTCTCCTCCACCTGACTTGGTCACATTCTCCAAAAAGTTTCAGTCTTCGGGCTACTTTTTCCATGACCCAGAAATTATTCCCAACAAAGCATATCGTCAATTTAACACTTGGGGTGGTGATCCTGCAAGAATGCTCTTGTCTGGAGCAATTGCAAGAGAAGTTGTTAAATACGACTTGCCTGCTAAAACTTTGAAAGTTGGTGAATACTTGTTTAATAAGTTAGAGAACTTACAGTCTAAATTTCCTGCTTACTTCCAAAATTTGAGAGGAAAAGGAAGAGGTACATTTATTGCTTGGACTTTTAGTTCTGCCGATGCTAGAAATAAATTTTTGGCTGATATTAAGGCTGCTGGTGTGAACATGGGTGGGTGTGGAGATGCGTCAGTTAGACTTAGACCAACTTTGATCTTTGAAGAGAAACATGCTGACATATTAGTTGACGCAATTCAGAAGGTTTTATCTGGATATAAATAGGCCATTTTTTGCTTTTTCGTTATGGATTAATAAATGGTGATTAAAATAAATTCACTCCCAATTTATAGAAATCTTTTTCGCAGCATTTTAGGAATCGGTCAATAAATCAATGAATCACTCATTAAAATTATTTTATATTATGAATTCGAAGCCCATGACTCATTCTAGGACTATAATAGAAGTCAATTTTTGAACAGATTACGGGGACTATTTGAAGGTTCTTTAATCCCTTGTAGGACTAAGATGCGTTGGTCGTCAGCTATGATTATAAAGACGCTCAGTAGATCAAGAATATATTATCCGTAAATAGTTAAACATCGGAAGTAACAGGCGTTCATCTTAGAACTACAGGCATAAATTATGAAAATATACAGATCTAGGACTTCTGGTATCAACCCGAGAACCGGACGGGCTGTACTATGTGTTCTAGGAAAATACTATAAAGCTATGAGTATCAGATAGAAGTAAAGGAAAGAAGGTTTTAAAGTGGATTAACTCAAGAACTTTTGATATTCGAGAAGCTTTCATGTTATTCACTTTCAAAAATGGAGTTAAGCGACGCTGATGGGGCCACAATAAGAATATGGATTCGTGAATTTTTCACGGGGAAAAATAAAATTTCGGCTCTTAGATATATCAATAAACAATAAAAGAAATTAACTAGAAATCATATTTGATTATTCAACCTTTGAAAGAGCTACTCCATAGGTCAAGTTCTAAAAAGTAGAACTTAAGTACTTTCAAGTAGCTCAGCTCTCATTTTAAAATGGAGGAAACCAAACACACGCTCGAATCAGATCTGAAGCGAAGATCGAAACTGGAAGCACCTGTGGGGAATAAAATATTTCAAGAATTCAAGACGTTTGTTAAAATTGATGGAAATGCGTCGCTTATATCTGGAGGCATCGCAGGAGCCATTTCTCGTACTGTTGTGTCTCCTTTTGAGCGTGCTAAGATTCTTTTGCAATTACAAGGAGCCGGAACAGGACATGCGTATAATGGGATGTTTAACACAATTTTTAAAATCTTCAAAGACGAAGGATGGGTGGGATTATTTCGGGGTAATTTATTAAATTGCATTAGAATTTTCCCGTATAGTGCAGTTCAGTATGCTGTGTTTGAAAAATGCAAACAATTATTTATAGCTAGAAAGCACGGTAAAGATAAAGAGTTATTTGTATACGAGAGACTTATTTCAGGGTCAGTTGGTGGCATCGTATCAGTTGCTGTAACATATCCGTTGGATTTGGTGCGAGCAAGAATTACGGTTCAAACTGCCTCATTATCGAAGCTTGACCGGGCCAAGCTAAAGAAACCTCCTGGAATTTTCGAAACTTTACAAACTGTTTACAAAACAGAAGGTGGATTTCTTGCGTTGTATCGTGGCATAGTGCCAACAACATTAGGTGTCGCACCGTATGTTGCTATCAACTTCACCTTATATGAGAAACTTAGAGAATACATGGATGAATCTCCACGAGATTTTTCAAATCCAATATGGAAATTATCTGCGGGAGCATTTGCTAGTTTTGTTGGCGGTGTCCTCATATATCCTCTAGATTTACTCCGTAAAAGATTTCAGGTTGCTAATATGGCTGGAGGTGAACTAGGATTCAAGTATACCTCTGTAACACAGGCATTGGTATCTATTTTTTCTTCTGAAGGCTTCTTTGGTGCATATAAGGGCCTTTCGGCGAATTTATACAAAATAGTACCCTCTATGGCCGTCAGTTGGCTCTGTTATGACACTCTTAAAAGCTCAATTGCAAATTGGTAATATTTATACCTTCTTCCGCAATAGGCATTTTGCATTAGATGCACAACTATAGCATTTTTCCATGAACACTTATGTATAACTATATATTGCCAGGACTAATATTCAAGTATCAAGCTCTAATCTTCAAGGCTCTTCTTTGTCTTCTCTGACCTTTGATTTTGGCATAATTTGCTCAAATTTTAATGTTTAGTCCCATTCCTACATGTTGGAACTTATTCGGCCAACCACATTAATTATAGATGGCCACACAGTAAAAGGCAGGACGTGCAAATTTGGTCAAAAAAATTCTGATAAACGAAATCTAATATCAATAAGCAAGTAAAGCTAGGATAAAATAAGGTTCAAAGAATTCAGAAGCTGAATACAAACCGAATCTAACACATCGATATCACTAATTAAAAAGCTTGCAATTAAAACCTACGATATTATCCATATTTTGAGTCTAGCAAAATGAGAGCTTCACAAATTTTATTAAATGCAACAAAGAATAAGTCCCCTGGAGTCAAAGCGCCAGTGGAAATGTATCCTTTGTTCGCAGCTGTTGGTGTAGCTATTGCTTCAGGTTTCTTTTTCACCTACAGACATTTTGCTCATGACAGACAATTGAGGTTGTGGCGTAATCCTGACTTGTCAGAATTGAGCAACGTCTTGGAAGAAGCAGAAAAGAAGGAAAAGAAGTAAATCAATTGAAAATTCCTGCTTTCATAGTTCGTTTTGAAATACATTTGAGTATGGAGGAAGAGACTAACGAACGGTAATAATAAAAGGAGGAAGGTGAAAGTGATCGTTTCTAGTGTGATCGTTTCTAGTCATTATCTTCAAATAAATTTTGTTTATGGCATGATTTAAGAACTGTAGCTTCCAAGTGTACGCCGAACGGATACTGAGACTAAACTCTCATGGGCCACGGTATGTTTTGCTCTACATTTTTCTTTTTTTCTTTTAAATTTTGATATTTCTACTTACAAGATGAGTATTCAGAGACTCAACAATTGTATCCAAGAATTATTTACAATTTTAGTCTTTGAGATTGGAGTAGTAATTAGAGACTTCTGGAATTTCGTCCAACATTTCTAAGCATTTTTTCAAACCTTTCTCTTGTCCATCCGGAAAGGCGACCTCATTCTCTGGATCAGCAATAAACAGGGTGATAGATTCTCTCAATTTATAGCCTTTCGCATTGAGATTATTTGACACTTTGTTTACTTCCGCTACGTCAGTGATCATTCGGAATAGCTTATCTGCATTGTACTCTTGTCCAACGTCTTCGTATTCATCAACATCTTCTGCTCCCACTTCTATAGCATCCTCAAGTATTTCATCTAATGACTGCAGTTCTTTCAAAGGCTCTACCAATATCACACCTTTCTTTTGAAACAAATACAGACAAGGACTCAATGCAGCATTGAACTGGGACAAGGCATGCTTAACTGTCCCAATAGTTCTATTTCTATTGTCAGTATCTGCTGTGACAATAAAGGCAACACCTCCGGGGCCCATAAACTCATACATCACCTCTTGCAGCTTGAGGCCATCATTCGATATTTCACCTGTTCCTCTCTTTATAGCATTTTCAATGATTTTTTTGGTGACATTTAACTTCTTAGCCTTTTCGATTAATGTTTCTAATTGAGCATTACCTTCAACTCCTCCTGTTTTAACACTAGAGACGATCCTCGTGGCTATAGTGTATGCTTCTTTTGATTTCTTCGCATCATTCTTAGCTTTATCATGTCTAATATTAGCCCACTTTGAATGCCCTGCAAACAAAGCTGAACTGCAATGTATCTGCCTCTTGGAAGCCCGAATTACATTGATCCTTGGCAATAAGCCAACGTACATCCTAAACTGTTCCATAGCCATATCTTTAGTACTGAAGGTCTAGAAAAGCTCTGGATAATTTTTCAGTGCGTTCACCAAAATTAATAAGTTTATCATTCAGGTTAAATATTACTAGATTGGCCAAATAATTCAAATATTCAAACATCGTGATAACAATGAGTTCAGGAAATGATTCAATGAAAAAGAGGACTTTGATAGCGGTAATTGGCGATGAAGATTCAGTTACCGGATTATTGTTGGCAGGCGTGGGTCAAGCATCAAACGAACCTGGCAAGGAAACTAATTTTTTGAATGTTATACCAGGAAAGACATCAGTTGAAGAAGTTGAGGAAACATTTGAACGATTCACATCTACAAGAGATGATATTGCTATTTTATTAATCAACCAGCACATCGCTAATTTGATAAGATATAGAATTGATAATTATTCCAATGCATTTCCAGCTATATTAGAGATTCCATCTAAGGACCACCCTTACGATCCTGAAAACGACTCAATTTTAAAGAAAGTCAGGAGGCTTTTTGGCGAATAAGTTACAGTGTACCCAGTGTTAATCAAGCGCTTATGAATTATTACACAGTTTTACATAGGTAGCAAAATATCTTATTCTATTTGAGAACTTGAAGTTCTTGTATCTTAAATATACAGTAACCATAGTTTTTTTGCCGTAGGACAAGCAAGTACTTAAGCTTTTGACCGCTTCTTCTTATTCTTCTTCTTTTTACTGTTCTTAGAGACAGGCGAGGACCCAGATTCTACTACATCTTTGTCATTTTGTTCTTGGTGGTCGGACGTTTCCTCTTCATCAAATTCATTTTCTTCTTTCAAATCATCATTCAACACTGGCTCAGGTTCAGTACTTTTAGGTTCTTCTTTAAGTTCTTCTTCCTTGAGTGGTACTTCATCAAGTATCTCTTCCTTGGATGCTCGTTCCACCTTACTAGGCTCTTCTTCCTTAACAGGTTCCTCTTCTTTGGTGGATTCTTCTTCCTTAGTAGGTTCTTCTTCCTTAATAGGTTCTTCTTCCTTAATAGGTTCTTCTTCCTTAGTAGGTTCTTCTTCCTTAGTAGGCTCTTCTTCCTTAGTGGGTTTTTTTGCTTTGTCAGTGCTCTCTTCATTTATCGAAGCTTCAACCTTAGCTGTGTCATCCTTCTGCGATTCTATTTCATTAATAGGCTCTTCAATCTTAGATTGATCATCCTTATCTTCTTTTGGTAAGCTCTGAGAGAGCTCTTCTTGAATCTCTTCTTTCTGAGATTTAGCAACCAGAGTGTCGTCAATTTGAGAGCTTGAGACTCTGGGCTCTTCTGAGGTCCCTCCTACGTGTGCCTCAGTTTCAGGCTTCGCTTCGTGGCTGATATCATTTCCAATATTGATTTCATCCAAGCCATCTTTTTCATTTGCCTTGCCGTTAGAAGCACTTGGTGTATCAACATTAACCTCAGGTACAGGTAAATCTTTTGGCTCTTCTTTATCTTCAGCAAGCTGCTTAGCAACATCAACTGACTGTTCACTAATGGGGTTTGCTTCTTTAGATTCACCATGCGATTTCTTCCAGTAATTCTTGGCAAATATGTCAGGTAAGACACAATCTTTGACATAAAAGTCTCTAACCCCAACAATCCTTCTTTCTCTTTCACAAGCCTTGAGCCATTCAGGTCTAATTATTGGAATATTCATGTCACTTGCTTTGATAAATTCCGAATTTTGCGTATTTTCCCTCGTGCAGATGAAATGAGTAGTATCAACTTTAATCTCCTTCTGAGCTGGGTAATGAGCTCCCATATTCTGTAACGAATCCTCAATATCTTCTACTGTAAACTGATCGTTTGGGCTTATATCTCCCAAGCAGACCGTAATACCTGATAAGTCTGTCATTTTATGCGTAGTGACTTCAACTGAACTAGATTGATATACCCCTGCGGTAGTATTTAGGCGTAGTTGGAAGTGAAAGGTCTTATTTATAGGCAACCCAGATAACTTGGTGGTTCTATTAGTTAATGGCTGTGGAATTGTTCCTAGCTTTTTACCGTCTTTGAATAACAAAAGGTTCTTCAAGTTAGCCGTACCCAAGTCTAATGTGTCCCATTCCAATACACATGACGTTTGAGTTACATTCCTTATCTTCAAGACAGGATCCTTGGGAAGATTCTTGCCAAAAGTGTTCAATATCTCATCTTGAACCATTTGAAAATGTTTAGATTCTTCCTCTTCAGTTTCCAAGTCTTGATCACATTTGATCTTCACAATCGATCCTGCTTTAACACCATTGGGTAATAAAATAGTGGGAAATTCTATTAAATGGTGGTCTGTTGTTAATAAGAGTGCTAATGAAGCATCTAACTTTCCAACCGTCAATGAAACTTCAACCATTTCAAATCAATTGCTTATAGTGTATTTTAAATAACAACCAGCTGGCGTCAACAAAATAAGTTCGATATGAGTGAGTAGTGCGCAATACCACCAAAATTAACTAGAGAAACTGAAAAAGTACGTTTACATGAAATCTATACAATAAAAGAACTATAGAAAGGCTAAGACATTAAGTCAACTTAATATACCCATTGCCTGAAGGTCTTCTTTTATCTCATCATCCGCAGCTCTTTTCAATAACAATTCATAACTTGGACCATTATCAGAGCGTAGAAGAGATGATCCTACTGCCGCAGGAAAGCCATCGAATTGAATCAACCCATTAAGAATCCCTAATTCATGATTTGTATTATTGCGATTCTGAACCAATTCAACTAAGGTGTTGTATTTGATGGCTTTCTTTGAGAGAGGTACAGCATCTTCAATAACGCCGTTAGGATAACTTTCGGCATTCCCTTCAACGCTAATACCATTAGGATTGAAGCCACTCCGACTGGTAACTGCATAGCTAGGCACGTGCGGTATAGCCGTAAAGTTGTATTCTGGAACAAGCTGGTCTAACTGGTTGCGCTCCTTATTAATCTTATACCACAGAGACGTCGTGCTGGAGATCATTTCATTTTTAGAATCCATTAATCTTGTCATGAAATCTTGGTGTATTGCAGTCCGTGTTGCAACGGTCTCACGATCTATGCATTTCAAATTGTAGTTCAAATTAGAGTTCGCTAACTCTATGCTTGTCTGGTAGAACTCGTTGACTTTATGATATATTTTCGATAATTCTGGGTGCGAGCCTTCAAGACACAACTGTAATTCATGTTCTAGTAATGTAAGTTTGTCTTTATATAATTTATCTCTGAGCTGAGCAAATGCTCCTTCGATAGAAATTAATTCTTCAACTGCCAATTTTCTTTGTTCAGTCAAATCAACATCTTCGGTGGAAGTGTGCTCAAGACCTGATTTATTGTTTTCATTCTCTTCTTCCTCTTCGTCCTCTTTTTCGTCATCCTCTTCTTCTCCAACTCCAGAAGCCCTGTCATTTTTGTCGACCTCATCATCCAGTTTATGTCTCTTAACGTCCGTATTTGGCTCAGCTGTTCTTTTTGCTGCTAATGGCCTTTCAAGCTCTTCTTTAATCAAATTAATATCATTTTCAATCTCGTTTTTGGCCACTTCATTATCTTTAGGATTTATTTCTAATTCATTGTCTGTCGGCTCTGGCTCTGGTTTAGCCAGATCACCACTCTCATTTTTCTCGCTTTCCTGATGTTCATAATCTTCATCGTCTTCTGAATCTATCTCTTTTAACCTAGCAATTTCAGTTAAATTGGATAAGGCTTGCAAATCCAGTCCTTTGTCAGAATGCCCGTCTTCGTCTAGAAAGCCCATTCTATCTGTTTCAGCCTCAGAATCATCATCAGCAAGATCACTTAACTCAGAGCTTTCATAGAATTCTTTTTCTTGAGACCCTTCATGATTATGGACGTCTTCGGAAGTATTAGATAAATTTTCGACCGAGATATTTCCATCCTTTGTTTTTTCGATACTATTATTCCCCAAATCATCATGATGATCATCATAAATACCCTTAGAAGTCTTTTCAGTGAGCTTGTTATCGTTTAAACTGCCAGTATTTGCGTTGTTTTCGCTCGACTCAACGGGCTCAGTAGTTGAAGGCAGAGACGCGACCTGTTTCTGCGACAATGTACTTCCATCGTCTGAGAGTTCATTCGGAGTCTCCATCTTCAATTCCCTATTTTGTACAGGTAGTTCAAATTGAGGTGGGGATGTCCCTATGTCTGTCAACGGTGATTCTTTGTTCGTTTGTGCTGGGGTCACAGTACCACTGGTACCCGCAGTACCAGATACTTGCATCGAACAGTTCAAAATACAAATGTAATCTTTTAATTCCTTATTACCTCGCCTTGACTTCTGAACAGTCGATTAAAGGCAATTCTTTCTTTTATATTTGAAAAGTATAATTGTAAACTTCGATACTTCTATGATTGGAAAAACAGAAGGGATATACATTCTCATACACAGGACTTCATCACCAAATTTTTTTTTATATGAAGTGATGGACTAAAATAATTTTCTACGGAACGAACGAATTATAGTAACTATTTAGCGAGTCTCCTAAGATGTCAATCCTTTCCTCGCTCTTTGGTAGTTCGAAAGAAGAGAAGCATATAGATAAGTCTGTGGATGAGTTGTTTAAGAAATCTGCGAGTGCTGTGCCTAAGGAACTGTTAAAAAGAACTAGAACTATTCTAGAGGAGCCTGAAAAGCAACAACATATTTTTGAAAGCAAAGAGAATATAGACAGTGACGATAAAGATGTTAAGGACCTGAAAAATCCAATTGTGGCTGATGAACAAAGTCATAGTAGAGACAAGCGGAGAAAGAAAAAGTCAGATGTGGACGAAAACTTGGAAGCAAAATACTTTGCCAAGCTCTTGAAGAATGGCGACCAAGAGAAGGAAGAAGAGGAAAAGAAAGAAAGGGAAGTAGATTCAAATGAGGTAGAGGGTTCTGAGAAAGACGAAGATAAAGAAGTTGAGAAAAGCACTACGAAGTCTAAAACAGCCACACCAGCTTCTAGAATCGACTTGAAAGAAGATGAATTAAAGAAAGCCGAGAGAACTGTTTTCGTCGGTAATGTTGTATCGCTGGTTGCCACTTCTAAGAAGATTACCAAAAAGTTTAAAAAGTTATTCACGCAATTCGGAAAAGTTGAATCCATCAGATTCAGATCGATCTCTTTCGATGAAGTTCTCCCCAGGAAAATTGCATTTGCGAAAAAGAAGCTTCATGATTCAAGAGAATCCTTGAATGCATATGTCGTTTTTGAAGAAAAAGAATCATCTTTGAAGGCAGTATCTTTGAACGCAACTATGTTTGAAGACTGCCATATAAGAGTAGATCACGTGGGACACCCGGCTCCAAAAGACAACAGAAGAACTATATTTGTGGGAAACTTAGACTTCCAAGAAAAGGAAGAGACTTTATGGAAATACTTCAATTCTAAAACGGACAATGACGTTGAATCTGTGCGAGTTGTCAGAGATTCTGCAACGAACTTGGGGAAAGGATTTGCATTAGTGCAGTTCAAAGATACACTCTCAGTAAATAAAGCATTACTTTTGAACGATAAGCCACTTTCGGATTCCAACAAACGCAAGTTACGTATCTCTAGGGCAAAGTCTCATACACAACCTTCCCTGTTATCACCAAATCATATTGATAATATCAAGAAGAAATTTGCGTCAAATAAATCAAAATTCAAAGCTGGAAGATTAACGGATCAACAAAAAACTAAAATTGGCCGTGCTTCTAAGATCTTAGGAAAAGCCGATAGAAAATCTCTTGGTAGGCAGATCATAGAAGGTGAAAGAGCACACAAGGGAACACTGATACCTGGGATCTCCAAGAAGTATAAAAAGGATCGTGTTAAAAAGCCAAGAATAAGAGAGAGATCCACAAAATTCAAACAAAATAAGAAGTAATTGTGAATCTATATTATTGATCCATATACATTTGGAACAGATGAACAATGTCTAATATTATATACGTCACCTACTATTGTGGGAAATATTTTGTGGTTATTTAACCACTATTGTTCTAGCCACACTGATAAGCGGCACTTTTATATGTCGCACCCAAAACTAAATTTAAGGGGGTTCCTCTTATAAAGACAGTATTATATATAAAAGCTTTTTAATCTTCCTACTTAGCAGTTTATCCTTTAAGCAGATATGGGTTCGTCAGCATCAAGAAACAGTAAGCTAGACTTGGAAAGTGTTCTTTCTGAAGAACCTCAATTGATCGAGAAAGTTCCTATTTGCGAAGATATGTTAAATAATATTGGAGATTTAGATATTACAGGAGAGGAAGGCGATAGCTCAATTTCCGTTGATAAGCTTTCCAAGTGGGAATCTGAATTACAAGCAGATCCCAAGAATAAGCTTGCTCAAAATGCGTTCGGAAAGAACTCAATCACCAATGTTATCTCAGAATCTAATCGCGCCGCCAAGGTTAAACAGCAGTATTTCTTTAATGTCGAAGTAAAATCAATTGGATCTCCAGCCTTTTTGAACAATCAGAAGCTGTCAGGAAGATGCTGGATATTTGCGACATCTAATGTCTTGAGGACGCACGTTATAAAAAATTACAACTTGAAAGAAGACGAGTTCCAATTGTCCCAAACTTATTTATTTTTCTATGATAAATTAGAAAAAGCCAACTTCTTTTTAGAAAACATTATTGATACTGCCGATGAAGACTTAGATTCAAGATTAGTGAGCTATCTTTTGTCTAGCCCTGTCGGCGATGGCGGTCAATGGGACATGATTGTTAACGTTATTGAAAAGTATGGTATTGTTCCCAATGAGTTCTTCCCAGATAATTCTCAAGCTATCGCAACTTCAGCATTGAATTATGTTGTTACCGAGAAGTTGAGGGAGTACGCTTTAGTGTTAAGAGATTTGATTGCAAAAGGAATCGATAAAAGTAAACTTAATGCGGTAAAGAATTCAATGAACCAAAAGGTATACAGCATTATTGCTTTAGCTTTAGGCAGTCCTCCTAAACCTGATGAACCATTCGTATGGGAATTCAAAGATAAGGATGGTAATTACAAGTATTTCGAGACCACTCCAAAAGACTTTTATAAGACGCATGCCAAATATGATGTATCAACACGCTTCTCTTTGATTCATGATCCAAGGCACGAGTACAATAAGCTTTATACAGTTGACCGCTTGAACAACATCTTTGGTGGAAGACCTATCGAATATGTGAACACTGAAATATCTGAAATTAAGGACGTAGTTATCAAAATGTTAAAAGATAACGAACCTGTTTTCTTTGGTTCTGATGTGGGTAAATTCAGCGTTAGAGATACGGGTGTTTTAGACGTAGATGCTTTTGACTATAGATTGGGTTTTTCAACCGACTTAGGTATAGCTAAAGCTGATCGTTTAAAGACAGGCTCTTCTCAAATGACTCATGCAATGGTGATCACGGGAGTACACCTTGATCCAAAATCTGGTCTTCCGATCAGATGGAAGATAGAAAACTCATGGGGTGATGAAGTGGGTAAAAAGGGTTACTTCCTCATGACTGATAGATGGTTTGATGAATACGTGTTACAAATTGTTTCTGAGAAAAAATACGTATCAAAAGTAGCCTATGAAGTTTTCAAAGGTAAAGAATTTACGACTTTGCCATTCTATGACCCTATGGGTGCTCTAGCTTGAGAAATGCCATATATATATGTTGTTTAATTTACTTCATCGTAATCTGATTATATATATGATATATGCACACCATTTTTCTTCGACTAGCATAACTCGTCCACACATTTCTTTTGGCTATTAAATCGAATAGATCACATCACCAATCGCTTGGTAGTCCTTTAAAATGCTTGACTCCAAGCACAATGAAGATATATCTGCTAGAGTTTCTCTTTTGGATCTCAAATCCTCGGATTCAACAATATCGTCGTTGTTAGAGTCCTTTCGACAGGCGCAAAGCACAAAAGATTTACATGATCTCAGCGAACGTATCAATGGTGAAATAGAGAATGTCGACAAGGCTTTAAACCAATTCATGATTAAAAAGAAGAACAGACATCATCAAGAGATCTCAAACATAGATTTGAAAAGAGCACGTTTATCCAGCACAGTGAATCATTCAGACGACCTTTCATCTTTATTATCGTCCGCAGATGGACTAGGGTATTCACTTACCTATAAGATCAAATCGTTGGACCGCGAGATAGGAAATGTGGATAGTACTCTACAGTTTGTCAAAGACATTCAGCTTTTGAGAAATAACCTTAATCAGGCGAACTATGCAATCGAACATAGTGATTGGGTAGTCGCAGCTGAATGCATTCATAACATCAAAAGCAATCTCTCAGAAGACCTTATCAATGGGAGATTTGCATCTGTAGTCATTCCTTCCACGGACTTGCCGGAGTTTCCTAGTATCACTCTCGATAAATGGATTTCTCAACTTACTTCTGAATTTCAGAAGAGATTCAGAGAAGCTTCGAAGGAGAGGAATGTGCCTGAGATAACCAAATATTTTCAATTATTCCCCTTGATTAATCAAGAGAAGGCAGGACTTAATTGTTATTCGGAATTTATTGGGGAAATTATTAGGGAAACATCAAGGAATTTGATTAGCTCTATCACAGGCGAAGCGCAATCAAACCCAGGGTTATATTCGACAATTGCAATTGAACTTTTTGAAAATATATCGATTATGTTATCTCAACATGGTCCATTAATCAAGAAATACTATGGATTGACTTATGAGAATGCTATTGCCTACGTTGTCACCAGAATACAACATGAGGTAGATTCCCAAATCGGCTTGATTAGCGACACTTTCTACGACGTTCGTAAGATTGACAAAATACTACAGGAAATTGATCTCTATTCTTTCCCAATACTATCTAGAAGGCAAAATGACTACAATGATGAAAATAACCAATATATTGATGTCGAAGATAATATATCTCTTGTGGAAGTCGGCGATTTGGTAAATGAATTAGCATCAATCTTACATCATTGGTCTCTATACTCAAAGTTCATTACTTTACAATACTATAAGGAGGATAGTAGTGAGCTTAAACTACCTAACTTAATCCTTGAATCAAATTTCACTAGAAAGATACATGAAAAGTATCTTCCAGCTTTTGAATCCATGTATTGTTTCTATTTTAGACGGTCTATTGAAAAGTCCATTACCATTGAGGAACTTCCATCCCTAAATTCATATTTAAGCTATTCGAACACTATCAATTCACCAGACCAAGCTCCTTGTTCGTCTGTTATAGAGGATACAACTTTAATTTTAAATAATACATTGAGAAACGTAATTGATACATCCATACCTTCTACTGTGAAACGGTTTATTAGGTTTACTTTCGACGTGATACAAAATGATCTCATAAATGGTTTTTTAATTAAAAATTTAAATAACAACCAACCCCGGTATAATCAGACATTAGGTTGGGTTCAGACACCGGTATCTAATGGAGTATTAAGCGCTTCAGTGAGCCCAGGTGCTTCAAGAAGTGGGACACCGGTACCTGAGTTGGCAAGCTCTGGAATGGGATTTTTGAAAGGAGCATCAAGTGCATTCGGCAATGTCGTAGGCAGTGGTGCCACATCAGTAGCTGCTAATAACACTGGAGGCACTGTCAATAGTCTAAAACTTACAAATTTTGTGATATATATCAACACTGTCGCAATGAGTCAAGAATATTTCACTAAAGTATTTGGAAATGTCACAAAGAGCGGACAAGGATACTTGAAATCAGTGTTTCCATTTGGAAAAGACAATGAAATAATAGATACTATATTGAAGGATGATTTTTTGACGCCATTCGTTTCTATTACTAACAAAATTACTAACGACAGTTTGATTAACTTATACAATCAATCATTCAAAAACAAGCTACTTATCCTTATAAATGAGTTTTTGCCTGATTCAAACGAGTCAAATTACATATTGTATTCTTCAAGTATGCTTAACGATTCAAGTTCCGTCTTAAGGTTCCATAACTCCTGGAGAGCATTAATTGGACCATACAAGCAAACATTTCACAAGGCTTTGTTTAGTAAATGGATGAGGTTATTGGTCGTTAATATTGCTAATTTAATTGAGAAGAAGTTGAGATTTGCCTTGAAGAAGTTTAAAGTTAACGAGCTTGGGTCAATAAAGTTAGAAAAAGATTTGTCTCAATTAATTAATGAAGTCTGCGAAGACAATTATGAGTTGCGTGAAAAATTTATCAGAGTTACTCAAATAGTATTGTTGGTTGGAATGGACGACGATGAATATGATATGAGTACTCAAAATGATACACCTCCGACAGAAGATAATGACCAGGATAACGAATACTCTGGAATAAACTGGGTTTTGACTCCTGAGGAAAGAAGACAAATCAGGAGCCACCGAATTTAGGATGGTGTCAAGAATGATGTTAATCCTTCACACGCTTTAAGCTACAATTTATAGTTTACTTTGCATTATAGATTTAAAAATACATAACACTATTTATTAATCAGGCCCCCTGTAAAAGACATCAGATTTATGCAGATTTTTCATAACCAATCGCTCTTGGCTCAATTTTATCAATTGTTTCTGTAATATTTTGTTTTGAGGCAGCCTCTAGCTCTTCATCAGATTTTATTCTCATTCTGTCAGATATTCCGTCGAATTTCGGATGTGAGAAGTCACACTCTGACCCCTGAGGACAAAATCCAGTTAAATATAAGGGACATAGCATTTTGCGTACATGTCTATTGGCACATTTTGGTCCCTCTGGACAAAACCCTTTCACGTAATTTTGGCACTCGGGTATCTTCAGTTGAGGGTCAACATGCAAATATAAGCATTCTGGCGTTTGAGTACAGAAACCGTTTTTGGAATAGAATAAGCACTCTGGCATCTTTCTTAAATTGTATTCATGCAAAAACTCACAGTGGTCATTTTTCTTACAAAGGCCCCTCAACCAGTGCTTACACACTATTTTATTAGAATACATTGATGAGACATGTTTATTTGGACAATTATTACCATTGGGGCATGAGTTTGTGGGATTCTGTGGATTATAGAACTGGCAAACTGGACGATCAGGATCTAACCCGAAATTATATTCTTGTCTTAAAAATGGTTCAAACTTGAACCTTTTATTATTAGTATCCGGGTGTATTACAGGATTCAACTGCAACATTGTATCTATGATTATCTATGGTTAAATAATACAATTAATTACAAAATCTACTTCACTTAGTAATGAAATAAACTTTTGATATCGCGAGTATATGCAGTCCAATACAGATTTCCATAGACTTCGAAGAAATCAAAATCATATGACCACGTTATTGAATATGGCAATGAGTTATGACTGCTTTAATAATACTATGAATGTTTCCTGATATAAAAATTATTGAATTATTTATAAATAATTTACAAGAGAAGTGAATAACGTTATTTAGGATTCTTTTGATAACGACATCACAATCCATCCATTCCAGATTGAGTTGGATTTATACTGTCAAGACTACCATTTAGTTTCTCTAAATTTTGCTGGTTAAGCCTTGGGGAATTTGTCACTGTAGACTTCCTCCTTTCTTTTCTTTCCTGACGATCTTTTTTCAACAATTTAGATCGATCAAGCTTTTCACCGCTGTAGTTGCCTTTACAGAATACCATCATATTACTCCTTCGTCTAACGCCCTCGTTAATCCAAAATTCGCTTCTGTAAAGTTCCCAACCTTCTCTGACATCTGTGTTGAAGACTCTAGCATTCAAAACGAGCTTAACGTCAGTCAAACCAGTTCGAGGTTGACATTGCAGCTGGCATGAAACAAGGAATACTTCTAATCTTGATTCTCGATTATGACGAGTAGATGGATATACTTTATGTAGGCAATTTAAACACATAGTAGATGTAAAGACAACCATTTCTCTCATCAAATCAATTATTGTATCTGTCACAGGTGTTTTTATCTTAACTAATCTGATATTAAGTTGCCGTAATCCTTTATTAGTAGATGATAAGAACTTTCTTGGTAAGACAATTGTCTTTTTGTATTCACCCGATAGATGGTATAACATCAAAGTTACTAATAATGCTAATAATACAAATTGAAGTATTACTCGGAGTGGCCCATTGGCAGGTTGCAGCGCGTCAAGGAAATATAAGTGATGCGAAATCGAAGCAATTAGAGAGCAAAGGACAGCTAAGAAAGTCAAATATTTTCTTCTTAATGCCCTCTGTTGTATTACTTGCAGACGTAAACTTTCCTCTAAAATTAATAAATTACGAAATATCTTACCGGTCGAAGGTGCCAGAGTATACCCACTACCCATGTAATGGTCTGAATGCTTAGCTGAAGACTTATGTGACCTCTCACTACCGGCCTCTGATTTCGTCTTTCTCTTAATACGCTTTTTAGGCTTCGGACTGGGTGTGTCGTCGTCTCCTCTCGCTGAAGACCTCGACCTCGACCTCGAGCGTCTAGGTGTCCTTCTATCTTTCTTTAACTTTGTAGATTCTCCCTCGGCAGAACTATTTGTTCTTTCAGCTCTCAACGAGTGCAGCGACGCACCATCAGAATCTGAGTATATGACAAAATCATCAGTATCATTGCTATTTGAACCGAACGGCGTTATTTCCATCATGGAGTCTGACGAGGACAAAGTTGGTGACTTTGGAGTATGTGGTGGGCAGGAATAGAGTTCCAGTTCGTTGGTCCCAGAGTCGCTTTGCATGCTAGGTGATTGTTCAAGGTCGTGAACGTTTTCTTTGCTTTCATATTCATCTTCATTGGTTTCAAAACTATTAACAGGTGGAGCTAGTGGAGATTCCGAAAGCTCTTTTTTCGCCTCCGTCATGTAGCTAAATATGCCTTGCTTTTCAATTTTCAATTCACTGTCTAACTAAGGGAACTGGAAGATTTCACATAGAATAAAGAAAAAATTACCTATTGAGGTTTTTGTACTATTATTACTATTTTATCTTCGTTAGATATAAATATTATTTAAGAGGTCGATTAGTAGTGCTTGAGGGTCAGAACAATGTCAGCGTTGAAGGAGCAGAAAGAGCAGTTTGTTTCGGGGTTGACTGGGGGGTCAATTACAGAAATATACCAAGCTACATCAATTGCATTAACGTCATACTTGTCATATGTCTTGATAAACAATCAAAACTCTAATGAGCTTTCATTCCCCCTAGACTTTCTTCTTAATGTCATAACATTGTGCTGCTCTATAACTTCATATAGTGGGCATATTGGAATGTTGCATTTGATGGTAATTACGCCAGCACTAGTTGCCGTGCTCATTGGTAATGGAAAGAAGATTCTGAAGACACGCGGTTTGGCAAAGCGTAAGGCAAATCATAGCAAGGATAAGGGAAGCGGATCTGACCCTTTCTCTCAAAAATTGCCGAAAAAGCCTTTCATTACAGCATATAGATCTTACATGCTCATAATCACTAATTTGTGTATTCTAGCCGTTGACTTTCCCATATTTCCTAGGCGATTTGCCAAAGTAGAAACCTGGGGTACTTCGATGATGGACCTTGGCGTTGGCTCCTTTGTATTTTCAATGGGATTAGTTAATTCGAGGTCTGTCTTGAAACGTTTACTGTACTCGAAATACAAATTTACGTGGTCTAATTACTTGGGTTTAATTAAGAACAATACAGTAAAGGCTATTCCAGTATTAGTCCTTGGGCTAATAAGACTAGCTAGTGTCAAATCATTGGACTATCAGGAACATGTTACTGAATATGGAACGCACTGGAATTTTTTCATCACTCTCGGTCTATTACCTGTATTCGTTGGCATATTGGATCCAATTTTAAATACAATTCCCCGAGAAATTGTTGCATTTGCGATCGCGTTAGGATATGAACTAGCTTTAAATGAAACACCTTTACTAGAGTATATCTTGAAGACTGATAATAGGTTTGCGAATATTATTACCATGAATAAGGAAGGAATTTTTTCATTTTTTGGATACTTGAGTATATTCTTATTTGGTCAATCTTTTGGATCCTTTGCTTTGACGAGCGATACTGTGGAAACTGGTATTAAGAACGGGTTATTCGGAACAAATACTAGAAGGGGATTAATTTCAACAAGTATTTTATACCAAGGTATTTTTTTGCTTGCAAGATATGTTCCCTTGTTTAGCAATGTCTCGAGAAGGCTCGCAAACTTTCAGTACGTGATTTGGGTTGTTTCTTATAACGCAATCTTTTTGTTGGGCTTTGATATGATCGAAACTCATGTTTCTGTTCGTGAGGCAACGTCACAGTTATTGGACGCCATCAATAAAAATGGTCTCATGATATTTTTGGTCTCAAATCTACTCACTGGCCTTGTTAATATGACTATAAACACATTAGAATGTGGTAACACTGCAGCATTTGGCGTCTTGACATGCTATTCTATTGTTTTTTCTGCTTTGGCTGTCATTTTAGACAAGAATAATATCTATATTAAGTTGTAGTATATATTTGAACCGTAAGAGAACTCACTGTTGCATATACATAAGTGCTCAAACAATTATAACATACCAAACTGGATACTGTAATAACAGCTCCAAAGTAGATAAGTACACATTAATGTATGTAAAACGACTGAGAATTGTATCAGAAGGTTTAAGTGATATAGATATCGCCTCTAGCTATCTCTATCCCGGGAGACACGTATTCTATTGCTTGTTATATGATGTTATTTTTCACAGCCAACTTTGAGAAGAGTGCACAATACAATTTCGGATATGTCAAGAATTCCATCAAGGCATTTTAGCTATTCTCTAGTGTCACTTCAGCCCGGGTATTTTAATAACAAGCTGTAGGAAAGAGCAGCTAGAGAACCAGAAAACATGTCTAATGCAAGCCAATCTGGATCATGGTCGGCGTTTCTCAAGTCTATCACGTCTTTTAATGGGGACTTATCGACATTAACCGCACCTCCGTTTATTTTATCACCTACGTCATTGTCAGAATATTCAAAATATTGGGCAGAATATCCACAATTGTTGATTGAACCTAGCTTGATTACACTGTCCGAAGGTGCCGACAATTCAGAGAGGGATGCGATGGCAGCAAAAAGAATGATTGCCGTAACTAAATGGTTTATATCAACATTGAGGTCTCAATATTGTTCTAGAAGTGAAAGTATGGGAACTGAGAAGAAGCCTTTGAATCCGTTTTTAGGAGAGGTATTTGTAGGCAAGTGGGATGATCCTTCAAGTGATGGAAAGGTGGGAGAAACTGTGTTATTGTCGGAACAGGTTAGCCATCATCCTCCTGTTACAGCTTATGCTATATACAATGAGAAGAATGATACAGTATTGCAAGGCTATAATCGAATTAAAGCAACTATGTCAACGGCTTTCATCAATGTTAAGCAGTATGGACATGCCATATTAGAATACAAAGGCTTGAATGAATCATACTTGATAACATTGCCTCCTCTTCACATCGAAGGACTAATAACTGCATCACCATTTGTCGAATTAGAGGGTACATCTTATATCCAATCGTCAAGTGGATACATTGCAGTGGTTGATTTCTCTGGGAGAGGATACTTTTCGGGAAAGAAGAATTCTTTCAAGGCTAGGATTTATAAAAGTAAGTTAGACTCTGCTCACAAAGAAAATGCCATCGCTAGTATCAGTGGTCAGTGGTCCAAAAGTTCTTATATAGCTCCAGGCTCTAAATCACCTAGTTCTAAGGAAGATGAGCTATTCTATGATGCTTCAGCACAGCATTGTGAGTTGCAAGTTAAACCAATTGAGAAGCAACACCCTATTGAATCTAGGAGAGCGTGGCAAAAGGTCGCAGAAGCTATTAAAAAGGTTGACTACAACTTGATTGCGCAGGAAAAGTCGCTTATCGAAAACGAGCAGCGTGAACTTAGAAAGAAAGAGGATGATGCCGGTATCAAGTGGGAAAATCGCTGGTTCGACGAAGTGGATTACCTGCTGTCTGACATTCACGACCCTTTTATAAACCTTACCAACTTGGCAAGTTTGTCTATTCACAATGCTCCCTCTGGCTCTGTCAAGAAGTCAAAATATGACTCTGGTGATGCCAACCACTGGAGGGTCAACTTTGATAAATGGAAGGCTGAAAGTGAAATAACAATTTGATTCTTTAGATCATATCCTTTACAAATGTATGTTCATAGTGAGTAATAGGGCGTCGAGCCCTTATTATGTAATGTAGGCACGTGAATATTTTTGAGTATACACGATGCTATACCATCCGCCACACCCTTAGTGAAGTAGATTATGACACAAACCAGTTTTTTTTTTCGTTGATTTTTTCGTGGTTACTCACTCTAGGAATTTTCAACTGCTAAACTCTAAGTTAGAAAAGTTTTCACTTTTTAGATTGTTTGATAGATAGTTGAAATTATCTTGAACAGATTAAATAACAATGGCTGAATCACACAGATGTATGTACTTTAATGAAGAAGGATTGGTCGGAGATATAACTGAGAAGAAGTCGTATCAAGGTTGATTAGATGAGAAAAAGAATCAAAAGATGAAGGAGTCACATGTGGACACTGAGTAAAGAGATTTAAGTTCCATAATTTAGAAGCATAGTATGTCCCGTTCGCTCTAGCTTGGCTTTATCGGAAGGAGACTGATATTTTATCAAGTGCTGGCCAAACTTATGGGACTATGAGAAGAGATTTTGGATTCCCTACTGAATAACAACGCTTAATAAAAGAACTCTTCGATTAGAGAAAAAGCTTAGTGGAAGAAGCAAAGAAAGCGGAATGGAAAGTAGGCACTGGTATCAGGGTCAGAAATATTACAGAGTAGGAAATCACAAGATTCTTCTCGTCTATAATGGGTATTGCATATGTAAATCCTTCTATTTTGTCTTTTGAATGAGTAACCTATTGCCTTGTGGATGATCTTTTCAAATTTCTAGACCTGCAATATTTCATATATGGAAAATTTACTAACAAATTATAGTGTACGTTAAGGGTAAACACTTGTCATATCAACGTTCAAAGAACGTAATCAACCCAAAGGTCTCTTTGATCCAGATTGAGAACGTTGGTACTCCCAAGGATGCTAAATTCTACTTAGGTAAAAGAATTGCTTACGTTTACAGAGCTTCCAAGGAAGTCAGAGGTTCTAAAATCAGAGTCATCTGGGGAAAGGTCGTCAGAACCCATGGAAGCAACGGTGTTGTCAGAGCTAGCTTCAAGAAGAACTTACCTCCAAAAACTTTTGGAGCTTCGGTCAGAATCATGCTTTATCCATCTAACATCTAAATTCAATAGATAACTGAATAAAAATGAAAGAGAGGATAGAGTAAGATAGGGTGGTGTTTTTGACATGTTATTAAAGCGTCAATCAGTTGCCCACCTCTGTTTATGAATGAAGTTATCTCTGGTTCATATATAACATTTTTAATAACACATTATAATGTATTGAGTGTCGTTTTCGCCAGCTCGTTACATTGGAACCTTCTCTAGCTCTTAGAGTAATATATGTACAAATTTGAATTTCTTGTCCCCGTATCTTGTTCACCTTAGGGGCTCAATGGAAAAAAAACTGTATGTGCAGGCTCAATTTCCAATACTTAGTTCTTCTTTTATGGTTCTGAAAGGCATCCATAAATAAAGCGACTAAGACGAAGTTCTCGAGCTCTCATAAGCATGGATGACAGCTTGATAGATACAGCCATATCAAACCAAGACGATAATACCGAGGGTTTTGTTCAAGAAACTTTGAATGATGAAATTGAGTTACCTGTCCCAGAGGCTGAGAATAACGCCAACTCTTCAGAATCGAACGAGATAGAGAAAAAGTTGAGATCTGAGATATCAAAGTTAAAGATCGAGTTACAACGTAGCAAAGAAGAGGTAGCAAGCGAACAAAAGCTGATACATAAGAGTCAAAATGGATCTGAATCAAACGGCATGGCGAACGGTGACAGCGCACAAGATGAACTCAAGAACTTGAAACAACAATTAGAAGCAGTCAGAGAAGAAAGGGACAATACTAAGTCATCATATGACTCTTTATTAAGTAGGCTATCGTCTATGAAGTCAGTATTTGCAAAAATGAAAGAATCACAAGTCGACTTGGAGAATACAAAGGAAGAGTTGACGCGCTTAACACAAGAAAAGTCTGATCTTGAAGGAAAGTTAGAGGAGGCAACTAAAGAAAATGAGAGGCTACAATCTGTGATGAAGAAGCTTGAGCAAGAAAGCTATGATTTGAATAGCGAATGTGATAGATTAAGTAATTCTTTAACTGTCGTCAGAAGAGAACTTCAACAGAAAGAGGATACTCTTCAAGACGAGAAGTATGCATTAGAAAATACAAACTCAAGTCTATCCAAGAAGATCAACGAACTCAAACATGAGATAAACGAGTTTGGTCTAATGAAGAGCGAATTGACTATGGAGCAAAAATCGTTATCTCTGAAAATTGACGAAATGACTGATTCTTTAACTGGAAAGGAGAAAGAAGTGGATTCTTTGAATTCCACTGTTAAATTATTGCAAGATACGATTGCAAAGAAAGATTCACAAATCTCTGATTTAAAAGCCAACATGGATTCTCAGTCATTGGAATTGAACAGAAAAACTGAACATTTAGCATATGAGAACAAGACTTTGAACACCTCATTGGATGAAAAAATGTCCCGAATAAAATCCTTGGAATCTGAAGTTGGCCAAATTGTAGAATTGAAAACTGAGTTGAATAACAAACAATTGCTAATTGGTAAACTTAGGCATGAGGCTATTATCTTAAACGAGCACTTAACCAAAGCATTATCTATGATGAAACAACAGCTGTCAAGCTCCAACAATACTATAGATAGGGAGCTCATCTCCAATGTCCTTATCAACTTTTTACAGTTGCCTCGAGGCGATTCCAAGAAATTCGAGGCACTACAACTCATAAGCGCATTACTAGAATGGGATGAATCGAAGCAGATAATGGCTGGTCTTTCTAACTCCCGTCAATCTAAAAACGTTTCTGAAGGAGGCCAACCTTCAAGACAGAGTTTTGTATCTTTATGGACAGACTTTTTGGAAAAGGAATCCAGTGGAAAGTGAACTGGCACTTGTTATCAAAACTTAAAGACAAGTGCTGAATAAAACAAGCTGAATAGGTCTCTACTTTTGACATCTGCTGAATTCATACTACTATAGTTAATAAATATTCCCACGATGTAAGTTCGTCCCAGTTTAGTTCATTTCTCAAGCTGAAAATTATAGCGCGACTCAAAACCACGATCTAATAATAATTGAGTGATGGTGATAATCCAAAACAAACTTTAATAAATAGATTATCCAAAGATGGTTGATATAAGACAATTCTTTGGTGATCCAAACTCCTCAAAGAAGTCGACTGTAAGTTAACTTTAAAATTCCGATTGAGATAAGACTCGCTAACTTTATTAAGGCAAAAACTAGCACGACAAAGAGGGCAGTTGGATCCAAACAGAAACACCAAGATGTCGATGATTCCGAAGCAGAAAACCCCTCTAAAAGAGCAAAAAGGGATACTGGTAGTCTGGTAAGTACTAAGAGCTCACCTACAAAGACTAAGAGAGGGAAGGTTGAGTATGTTGATCTTGATTCAGATTCTGAAAGTAACAATCATGACGAGCCGATAGACGTTGATACAGCGGACAATCACTCTAATTCTGCAGTTAAAAAGAGAAAAGTTTCAGAGAAAGCTTCGAGTGCTCATAGGAAAGGTCCAAAGGAGCCATCCCCGACAATGGCTTCAAAAGACAAGAAAACTCAATCGCAGGTAAAAGGAGCCTCAGCGGATGAAATTTTGGCAGATATTCCTGATGCCGATTTGCCAGAAGTAGGTGAAACGGAAGGGAAGTTTAATTACTTCCAATCGAAGGCTCAGGCCCCGCAACCTACGAATAATGATGTTGAAATTCCAGAAGCTGCCCCTAATTGTTTATCAGGATTAACAATTGTCTTTACTGGGGTTCTTCCCAATATGGATAGGGATACTTCAGAGAATGTGGCTAAAAAATATGGGGCGAAAGTGACTAAATCGATTTCTGGAAAAACTTCTTTAGTAGTAATCGGGGAAGACGCGGGACCTTCAAAGGTAAAAAAGATCCAATCTCTCAAAGTAAAAGCTGTCAATGAAGACGGATTTCTCGAGTTGTTAAGAAGAATGCCATCTGAAGGTGGCGACGGTGAAGCTGCTCTTAAGGCTAAAACAAAAAGAGAAGAAGAGGAAAGAAAAATAATGGAAGACGCAAAGGCTGAAGCAAAGAAAGAGAAAGAAGAGGAGTTGAAAAAACAAAAGGCTAACGAAAGTAAATCAAGTAATAGCTCTCCTGGTTCGCTGCAGAAAGAACGAGTTATTCCTAATGATGAGAAGTTGTGGACAGTGAGGTATGCACCAAATAGTATAACGCAGTTATGTGGAAATAAAGGTCAGGTTCAAAAGCTTCAAAGGTGGCTTGAAAATTGGTTCGATAACGCAAAACAAGGATTCAAAAACCCTGGTCCAGATGGCTCAGGCATATATAGAGCATGCTTAATCAGCGGGCCACCAGGTATTGGTAAAACAAGTGCTGCACACCTTGTGGCTCGGAATCTAGGGTTTGATGTGTTGGAAAAAAACGCTTCTGATGTTAGATCAAAATCTTTGCTTAATAGAGATATCAAATCAGTATTGAACAATACATCTGTTGTTGGCTTTTTCAAACACAGAGGTGATGAGCATCATGGTCATGAAAATGACAAGAAATTTTGTCTCATTATGGACGAAGTAGACGGTATGTCAAGTGGTGATCATGGAGGAGCTGGTGCATTATCATCATTTTGTAAAATAACACATATGCCAATGATTTTGATATGTAATGATAAATCGTTACCTAAAATGAGAACCTTTGATAGAAATACGTTCGATTTGCCATTTAGACGGCCATCGGAAAATGAAGTGAAGTCACGCTTAATGACAATAGCATTAAGAGAGAAGATCAAATTGGATCCTACTGTAATTAGTCAGTTGATACAAGCAACTCATAACGACATCAGACAAATGATAAACTTGTTGTCTACCGTTTCGATGACTCAGAAGACGATAGGACATGCTCAAGCGAAAGATATAACTAAAAGTTGGAATAAGCAAACTGTTTTGAAACCATTTGATATCACGGCGCGTTTACTTAATGGACAGTTATATAATGCGAACGCTCATCATTCATTAAATGACAAGATTGATTTGTACTTCAATGATATTGATTTCACACCATTAATGATTCAAGAGAATTATATAGCCACGCGACCTGTTAACTGCAATTCTCCTTTGGATCATTTAAAACGTGTTGCAAATGCTGCAGATGATATTTCTCAATCGGATCAAATAAATTCATTGATTAGGTCTAGTGAGCAACAATGGAGTCTACTACCATTCCATGCTGTAATGTCATCAGTCAAGCCTTCATCCGAAGTTGCGGGAACAGTTACGCAAAGAATTAACTTCGCTAGTTGGTTGGGTCAAAATTCAAAAGCTCTCAAATACGAGCGTTATTTGCAAGAGTTGCAGTATCATATGAGGCTTAGAACATCGTCGGATAAACCAGAGTTACGAATGGGATACATTCCTTTGTTAATTGTAAAGTTGTCTCAGTATTTGATTCATGACCATGAAAAAGGCATTGATGAAGTCATTCGTTTAATGGATGATTATTATCTCACTAAAGAAGATTTTGATAATATCATTGATTTCGGAATCGGTCCCTTAAAGAGTGAAACCACTCTTAAGAAAGTTCCGGCAAAGATCAAGACTGCCTTCACTAGAAAATATAATGCCGCCACTCATCCTGTAGCTATCTACAGAGCTGGAAGCACTGTGGGCTCAGGTACCTCGAAGAAGCAAAAAGTTGATTTTGACGATGTTATTGAAGATGATACGTTGAGGGATGACGATGATGAAATTGATCAGGATTCTGACAAGATTGATACTAAGAAAGATAAACTAATCAAAGAGGTGAAGCCCAAAAAGGTGCCGAAAAAGAAAGCTAAAGCACTGAAGTGATTTTTGTATACTTTTCTTGTAATAGATCTTATAATTTGAAATTTCATTAAAATGTAAAATTTCACTGTAACCTTCCTTTTCTGTAAATGTGCGATCGTAAGGCTGAGAAAATTTGAAAGAACAAAAGAAGTGAAAATCGTAGTTATCACACCATCATTTGATTCAAGTAAAAGTTTTTCGTGTTATATAAGAGAACAGTACACTAATATACACCAATTCGTCTGGACGAGCAGGTTTATAATATTATTGTTGTTTTAAGTTTTGAAATTGATTTAAAAGAATATTGTATCGTTTGGAATCGAGACAGATTGATTGAAAACATCGTTTATTAAGAACTATAAAAGCTTTCAAGCGAAATCTTACCATTACGATAGGCGATAATTGAAGATAAAAAAGCGATTAATATAACGCTGAAAAGGTAAAAAGTTAAGGTGAAAAAACTTGAAAAGATGTCGAATCTGGGTCAGCTTTTTAATATACCGAATAGTAAAAGAGGGAATCCCAAGCTACCCAAGCTCAAGATACCGACTCCAGAGTCAAATCTCTCATCTAATTCACCATCTCCAAAAGTGGGCTCTAACAGCAGTGGACCCAAACGTAAGCCACCACCAATTGATTTTCTGTTGGTGGACTGCAAGAGTCCTGTTAGTGAAATAATTGAGGGTATGAACGAAAAAATGCATGTGAATACTCTGCCTTTTCATCATTCAGATCTAGAATCTATAGAGGACAAAGACTTAGAAGAACTATGTGCAAATGAGTGGAATGAATTGGCCAAGAATAAGAAAATAATAGAGATAAGTAAACTTGGTGAAGGTAATGGCGGCAGCGTTTCTAAATGCAAGTTAGAAAAGGGCTCTAAAGTATTTGCATTAAAATTAATAAGTGTTGATCCGAATCCTGATATCCATAAACAGATATTGCGAGAGTTACAATATAATAGGTCATGTCACTCGCCGAACATTGTGAAATACTATGGCACATTTATGATTGAAGAGCAGCTGATGATAGGGATTGCAATGGAATATATGGGTGGACGGTCGTTGGATGCAATATACAAAAGGATAATTGAAATTGATCCTACGAACAGAATTAACGAAAAGGTCTTGGGTAAGGTAGCGGTGTCGGTTTTAAAAGGTTTAAATTATTTACATCAACAGAAAATTATTCATCGAGATATAAAGCCATCTAATATTTTGCTTGATTCAGACGGTAATATTAAATTGTGTGATTTTGGTGTAAGTGGTGAGGTAGTGAATTCGTTAGCAACTACGTTTGTTGGTACGCAATATTACATGGCACCGGAAAGAATTATGGGCAAGCCCTATACTGTAAGCTCTGACATATGGTCGTTGGGATTGACTCTCTTAGAAGTGGCTACTTGTAAGTTCCCATTCTCATCTGAGAGTGATATGATTTTAGGACCAATTGAACTATTATCATTAATCCTAGAATATGAGCCAATTCTTAATGACGAGCCAGAGCAGGGGATTATCTGGAGCGAGCCATTCAAAAACTTTATATCCTATTGCTTGAAGAAGAACAGTGAAGAACGTCCTAGTCCAAGGCAGATGCTAAATCATCCATGGGTGGTATCCCAGCTGAAAATCAACCTCAGAATGGATAAATTTGTTAGAAAAGTCTGGTCTGAGTAGCTAGATTAATAAATAGACTGATACCAATATAAATATGACAATTTTGAGGCGAAAACTCTTAATCTTTCAATGTATAGTTGATTCATTTTGTTGATATTATATCATAGAAATATGCACGTGATTTGAATGTTACACAAACACACATCTCGAATTTTAATTTTGAACCAATGAAATACGAAGTATAAAACTTTACGGTAGTTAATCAAGGTCTTTAAGAAGTATTCATAGAGAAGAGAATAGAACAATATGCCGTTGCCATTCGAAGGATTGATTCCATATGCCATAATGACAGCGTTTTATGGTTTGGCGGGCCATGGCGTTGGCTATATTAGATACTGGGATAATGGTTGGAAGAAAGATAGATACAACTTGGATCTGTGGGATGAAAAGATGATGCAAAGAGATTTCTTGTTGACGGGAACTAAAAGAGGACAGTCGTCGGAGCCTATAGCGCCAGATCACTTCAAGACAGCAGAAGTTAAATTACAAAGATACTGGACACCGTACAGAGACCAATACTTCTCATTCAGAGAAAGATTATACAGAGGTTACGTTACTGGTAATTGGGATTTCTCTTAATAGTATTACTGTATATTTTGCATTCAACATATGATAAATTTATGCTACAATAAAGAATGAAATAAAGGCAAAAATTTTGCAAAGTAGATACCATAATGTAGGATCGTCACTTGAAATCCTTGTATGTCCATTTCTCTGTGACCTTTGGAGAATATTTGCGCTTCTTTGATACTGGAACTCTTGCCTCTATCATACCTGATGTCTGAAGATTCTTCATTTGATCATAAAATAAGTTACCCTCCGTCTTGACACTTCTTAAATTGTTGGTTAATTCGTCAGAAAGTTGAACATCGAGAGGAGCTTGAACTAGATCGTATTTAAATAATTTTCTTTGTTTTTTGCTTTTTCTCTTTGGATTGCCATGTATCTTTTCCCCGGAAATCTGCTTATCTATTTCGTCTAATTTTGAAAGCTCATGAATTTGCATCTTAAGTTCTTTATATTGATTCTCTAATTCTAACCTTTGCTTATACCTTAATTCCTTATTCCTGATTGCCTTGGTCTTCTTACGCCTTACTGTTGGTTTATTGACTGATAGCAGTAAATCATCAGTTTCGATATTTTCTTCGACTTCTTCACTTTCTTCACCTGCAGATGATTCATCTGAATCCTCTTCAAGCATTGACATGGCTAGTCTTATTTTGCTTTGAAATTCTTCCAATTCTTGTCTTTTCTCTTCTCGAGCACTCTCAGACTTGAATTCTTTATTAATAAGCTTCTTCCATGCCTTTAAAGACGGATTGTATGATTTTCCGGCATCTATAAGTTTAACTATCTCGTCAATCTTGATAGGTTTCTCTTGAATGGTCGAAGGAGCACGCTTGGCCTTAGTGATTCCTTTAGTACTGAATTTTTTCAAAATCTCGGGTTCATTAGATGGTGTTTCCAGATCTTCGCCCCAAATATCTCCTGATATTGCTCGAATAATACCATCCTTTTCAATCCTCGCCCCTGTTGTAGTTTCTCCTTGCACCCTACCGGAAAGTTTCATCAAACGATGGACTTCACTCATCTTAACTCCCTGTACTTTTCTATTGTTTCTTTCCACAAGCAACGGCTTCGTCTTTGACTTATTGGTGAGAATATCCCTTGCTTTCAGAACTTTAGCTTCCCTTCTTAGACTGTCATCACCGCTTGCATCAACAACGAAGTCCTCCTCGTCCCCAAGAAGCCTCTTCCTTTCCCTAGAATCGTATAATCCAACCTCCACATCTTCAATGTCAACATTCTTACGCCATGCCCTCTTCCCTTTTCGTGAACTTTGTGCTGTTTTCGGCCTGTCCACTTCCATAGCTATTTAATATCTCGTTTGCTTGATCTTAACAGGCACTTTTTTCTCTTCTAATCATATCTCATCGCTAAAAAAATACTATCGTATTCTTATCACGTGTGAGCACTTTGAGAAATATATTTGTATGAACACGACCGTCCTTTTAGTCTGCATATACTGTGCGTTAGCTTAATTATATTAACATGGGTAGGTTTCTACTGTTCTTAGTTGATAGTAATCTTAAAAAGAACTTTTGTTACTATGATGAGAACCTTTATTTCAAAACTAGACAATTTATAGTTGGCTCTAATATAATCTCTCTTTGAAAGTGACTTGTAATGATACAAAAAAAAAAATCATTTTGTTGCAACAAAGAACTTGAACACCAAAGAATTGGCTTGCTTTAGAGGTAAACATCCATTGCTACGGCTAAATATAAGCATTAATTAATTTAAGCGTATGCAGAGAGTGTCACTTTCAGTTTCATAACATAAATTCTCCAGGGCATACGTGTCGTACTAGAAGTGGTATATGATTCTAAACAAAACTACAACATTTGTTTCCTTCAACTTATCAAAATATCAAACTTATTCCAAAGTCTGTTGCTGTAATTGCCCACTACTTTATACGTAAGTTGTTATACTCCACCAAATAGTACATTGATAGATCTACGGTTTATTGTATCCTCTTCTCCTTCACCCAAAAAAAAAAAAATAAACCTTATTGTAACAATATGAACAATATGAAGTATTTAAACCATGCATATTTCTACAGCAAGATCTTTCGAGGTACTGAACATTGCTGAAAGATGAGAAGACTATAATTATTCTAAACCTTCCATCCCTTGAAAATAATAAACCATTGCCATTTGGAAGGTAAAATTCTCCTCTTTCCTCCTATTCACGTAAGTGAAAAAGTCCATAATGTTACAGTGTCGATCTTTACGGCTATGGTCCTTATTCTCGTATAAAAAACTTCATTTTATGATCACGTGATATGTACTTAGAACTTGTTTTGCGCGCAATTCAAAACTGGTGTAACTATTATTTCCTCAGGAGTGCATTTAGTTCTGTAATTGGTATTCTGACCTGTACCTGCATGCACGTCCTGTCATAAACGTTCTATTATCCCTCTAATTCGACAATTGCACTTTCAATTGACGCTACATTAGCATATTGGGAAAGGCGCGCACTGGCCCAGACCTAAGCCAGCCTTGGCTCGCCTCTGATGAACAGCATCAAAGTAGTCGCCAGGACGCTCACTTGCTAATATGCCTTAAGAAGATTATATGGTTCTGGCCACTTCCGTTAAGCCGCCTTACAATTCCAGAACCTTCTAACAACATTAAGTCGCGGGGACCCTTATTCAAACATTCATAGCGGTAATACGATTTTAAATCCCGTTCTTGTAGTTCCAGATTTTCTCCTATCGTCACACTTACTGCTTCTCATGCATTAAACAATCTAATCACTTTAAAGCCTTGATTATCTCTATTATCATCATACATGGATGAGATAAGAACATACAAATTACGTACCACAACCATATATGATCATGCATTAATTCGTTTTATATACTTCGTATCATATTACTCAACGTCCTGATAAAATCGAGATTCTCTGTACTATTTACGGATCCGCTAATATTCAAGTAGACGGGATGTTTAAACTTCTTCACCAAGATTTGGCAAATAGACCTTACCATGTCTTCGTCACCTCCACTATACAACGTTGTAGAAAAAACACCATCTCCCGATGGATCGTTTATACTGAACACGTAGCTACCCATGGTTTTATTCCCTGAACGATTGACATAAATAGTCCATGGCCTATTTGAGATAGTCATCAGTACCTCATATTCGTTTCCGTGCCCTATGGTCACGGTTTCATTGATACACTTCATAACAGTTCTACTTGTGGAAGTCTTAAGAATTCGAACAACAAAAAAAAAAGTTAAAGTCTCATATCGAAGTCTAGAGAATGATCCCGAATTTTGCCTTGAATCCCTGACACTTTTATGCAGAAGTACTTTCTAGTGTTTTCCAATTGCATATGCTCCTATTGTTGTTTTCGGCGATGTACCGAACTAGGGAAGTTTATGTGTAGGTTGTGCGTATGATATACGTAGGTGATACATTTGCCGTTTATATATAGAGAGATGCTTGTGTCCGATGGAACCCGAGACTCCCCTCTTCAATGCACAGGAGTTTAGTTTCCTTTCTTGCAACTTACAAGAAATTTCTGCTAATAGATATTTAGTCGAATAATCCAGTTTGTTTATTTATTTCAATTGTGTGAATTGTGTTGCGTGTCAATAGTGTCTGGCGCCGCTTGAAATATAGATATGAATGAAAGGCTTCAAGAAAGAAATGAGCAGAAATATACGCTGCCATCCAGCTTGATTACCAATTTAAATGAGTGTATCTTTGACAACGTGTCGATAGACTACTTTCCATTAGTGATTATTGTGAAATCCACTGATACGAATGTCATTGAAACCCTTAAAGAGGAGGAATCTTGGCTGATAAGTACGCGGTACAAGGCCAATATTCGAGTGAACTGTACCAACAGGCAGGCCAGCGAGAAACTACTCACTCGACTCATAGAAGAAAAGATTCCTTTTAATGCAGATTATTCTAATTTTATTTCACATCCGGGGAACCTTTTTGTTAAATATCTTACCAGTGACTTAATCAACCACGATAAACTTTTCGAGTATTTTAATGGGGCTTCTAAATACAAGTCGTTGAATGAAATAAATATTCTTAAGAGCAAGGGCGATGAGTCCTTTGCTATTTTAAAATTTGATATTCACATGGATTGTGACTATTTGATTCGCAGCTTGAAGCCCGTGCCAAATCCGTTCAATACTAATCCTTACACTCCATTGTACCTCAACAAGTACATAAATAGGAAGGAAAGGACCTTGTGGAGCTCTAATGATGAGCATCTGCCTCCTCAGTCACTTGGGGGTGATCCCATGGATATGCATGAGGGTAATAATAACAATGTATACGATTCAATTGTCCTTGAGAATTTGGACAAGTTCTTCGGTTCTCATAAAATAACGATAGAGGTATTTGAAAGGTTTTTGGAAAAGTTGTCTTCCTTCAATGATATTGATCTCATATATTTTCCCGTAAAGATGAGATCAGATGAAGACAATATCAAATTTGAACCTTTTGGTTATATCAATTTTGTTCATGGCGATAATTTGAATAATCAAGTTTTGAAATGTCTTTACTGTTTATCAAACATAACGTTTGAACAATTCATGGACTTTGATGAGAAAAATATGTCTTTCGAATACTACCCTAACAAAGCTGAAGATGACCGGGATGATGATGTGTTTGATGAGAACACAATTAGAATTTCCATCAATCAACATAAGTTCAACCACTACTTGTATAAATCTAGCACAAACCAGATGTGCATAACGTTGGCGCCGAGCATTTCTTTGGGTTATCTTAACTTACCATATTACAATTTGATTTTGGCGAGATTTTTGAAATACATAAACTATCAAGAGACAAACTTATATGTGAATAACTTGTGTGTCTTATTCAGAAACGATGATGATTTATGGGAGTCTTTTTGGTCGCAATTTGGAAAAATTAACTCTGCAAAGATCATCAAGCCAGATTTCTACTCAAAGACCTCGACGACCAATTTTGGTAAGATTGGCTTCATCTTTTTCAAAAAATTTAGAATGGCGGTAAGGGCCATCTTATTGACTAACAACAAGCAAATTTGCTTCAATAATCAATCTTTAAAAATCGAGTCTTCGTTTGCAATACAGAAGTCCATGCACACAAAAGCTCACACTAGCAGATCTGTTGACATGGGTCAATTCTATTACTATGCACCACCATTTGTGCCGTCCATTCCTACGCCTATGTATTCAGTTCCAATGCCTGTTGACTATGTTAGTTATTATAACCCCTATTATTATCCTAATAACTGTATTGACAACAGGGGAGAAGAGGATAATTATCGCCAAAAAAACGATCGTTAATGTATATAATGAAAATACTATCAAACTAATTTTTTTTTGTCAACTTTTAAATGTAAATTATATCGATGTTTTTCGCCTAATTTATTCAAGTTATTATTCGAGTTACGATAATACCATAAGGGCAGCGGCCCACAGTTACAGTAAACAAAAAACTTAACATTCCTTCTTCTAATCAACCTATTTACAATACTGGAGGATCCCTTTTCACGTTGGGTGAAATGGAAGCACTAGTGACTCTCGCTTCCTCTTCCTCGCTGTCATCTACAGGCTCAACGGCCTGTACTTCTTCAATATAATGTTTCAACATGCTTTCAATTCCGTTTTTCAAGGTGACTGAACTTGAATCACAAGACCTACAAGCTCCCTTTAGTCTCAAAAATACAATACCACCGTCTTCCTTGAAGTCAACAAATTCGATGTCCCCTCCATCATCTTGAATAGCTGGCCTTATTCTGGTAAATATGAGTTCTTTGATCATAGCAACTACTTCGTCATCATCTTCGTTAATTTCCATATCATCTGTCAACTCATCTCTATTTGTCAACACGGGGATTCCAGAATTCAAGCACTCTGTAAGTATAGAGAAAATCTCTGGTTTTAAAAGAGCCCAACTAAGGTCACTATTGCTCTTTTCTATTGTAATAAAATTTGATCCAAGCATAATCGATTTGACACCATCTATGGAAAATAGCTTTAGTGCTAGGGGACTACAAGCTGCCTCTCTACCACTCAAAAACTCTTTGGTCTCGTTCTCTCCTAGGATCTGCATTGATGGCAAGAATTTTAGTGCTTGCTCATTAGGAGTCTCAGCGGTCTGGATGAACAAATTTCGCCTGCTCAACTCCACAAATCGGCTCTTTAAAGAAGTCCTCTTTAGGCACCTCGATGCTGAGCTTCTTAATAAGTACATATTCGTTTGTTTTGTTTAAAACTTGTGCTCTTCTAAAAAGAAAGTATATAAAAAACTATCGGGTTAAATCGACTTCCGATATATGGTAGAAAATTCGGACTTTATCTATTTAATCTATATAAATATCCGCTCGACGCTAACTATCAGCAAATAAAATCTTTTCAAACAAAGAAGTAGCCTTTTCCTCTAACTTAGAGTCGCTCAAATCATTTCCGCTTATAGAGTGATCTAATTGTAACTTATTCTCTGCAAGTTGAAGCATATTTTCTTCGATAGTGTTCTCTGCGATGAGCTTGTGCACCATAACTTCCTTTGTCTGGCCAACACGATGAGCTCTATCCTCTGCCTGCTTATCATCATGGGGATTAAATGACTGGTCGAATATTATAACATTGCTTGCTGCAACGAGGTTAATACCAAAGCCACCAGCTTTGGTGGAAAGAAGGAATACCGGAATCGTCGAATCATCGTAGAACTTATCAATAAGATCCTGCCTTGTATCAACAGAGGTCAGTCCGTCAAGCCTAAGGAACTTTATATTGGATATTGATAAGACTCTTTCCAAGATATCTAGAGCCTGTGTAAAAAGTGAGAAAATTAATACTTTTTCTTTCTTATCTATGATTTGCAGTACCAATTCTACTAATTGTTTAACCTTTCCACTATTCAAAAAGTCTTCATCCTTAAGCAAATACTTTGACATGGTTTTTGGGAATTTTTGACTTAAGTTATGTAATTCATAATCTGACATAACTCTCATATCTTCTAATATGTAGGTTCTGTTGGCCTCGACGTACTCAGGTTCGTTCATTATCGCTGTGGCCATTTTCTCCAATGTCTTTTCTTCGTATTTTGTTCTGAATAATAAGGGATGTAAGGCCGCCTTTCTCAACGCCATCATAACGTTTGATGTAGTTGGAATGTGAACTTTTCTTGCCTTTTCGGCTTCCTTTCCAACTAACTTTTTTCTTCTTTCCCTCTCTACTCTTGTTCTTTTTCCCTGATTTAAATTATCATCGTAGATACTTTGCTGCAACGGAGTCAATTTGGATCGGTGAATTTCGTGGAATTTTTGAGGCAAGTGCTTCAAAACCTGTAACTTTTTACGTCTCAAGACGAAAGGCGTCATCATTGTCTTCGCCTTGGTGATAGCTTGCAAAGATAATAACGGATTAAATTTTTCGTCTTCTTCATTAACAGTAGACACCTTTTGGTTGAAGAGTCCTTGCAAGTCTTCACGTTTGTCGTTGAATAAATTAGGAAGCATAAATGCTAACAATGAGACAAGCTCCTTCAAATTGTTCTGTAAAGGTGTTCCCGTTAAAAGTAACCTAAATTTTGCTTTTAACCTCATAAGCTTGTTGTATCTTTCAGAAGTGGAGTTTTTAAGCATATGACCTTCATCATATACAATCATGTTGAAATTCTGATTTCTCAAGAATTTGAAATCCTGAGAAGCGCCTGTTGCCAAATTATATGTAGTAACCAATACGTCAAATTCCAGATCTTCAAGTTCGTAACGAAGCTCTTCTCTTTCAGGCTGAGAGCCGTAATATGCTTGGACAATCAAATCAGGGCAAAATTTGTTGAACTCTCTTAACCAATTTTCAATTGTGGAAGCGGGAACAATTACCAAGTGGGGACCATTCTTCGGCTGAGCTTCTTTTAAATACGCCATGAAAGCGATAATTTGACAAGTTTTTCCTAAACCCATCTCATCGGCTAAGATGCATGACAATTTATTTTGGTACAATAAATTTAGCCAGTTGACGCCGACCAATTGATAATTTTTCAATTCAACGTCGTCAGATAGAAGTTTTGGCGCATTTCTTATGTATCTAAGTCCCTTTCGTTTTGAAACAACTACGACGTCGTCGTCTTCTTCTTCTTCTTCAGCCAGCTTTTTCTCCTCGCATTCCATTTCAGTTGGATCAAGCTCTACGACTTCTAGCTCTCCTTCGCCTGTAGGACTGACGCCCCAGCTTTCCATTTGCTTTGAAATGATAGAGCCGTAATCTGCACACTTATTAATCAAGGATTCAACGGCTTTATATCCTTTCAAGCTATTTTCCGTATTCTCGATAATTTTCATACCTAGAGTTTTCCTTTGACCACCTTTTTTCTTCTTATTGGAGTCGCCATTATTTTTCTCATCTTCGAAAGTGCTTTCAGAAATCTCATAAATGGTGCTAAAAGGCCTCTTTTTAATTATTGAATCAACAAATTTGGGTGGAACATTACTGATCTCAATTAGATCTTGAGATGAAGCATTATTCAAGAATTCTATTATTTGAGAATCAATTGAAGTGAGGCCAGATCCGAAGGTTTCCTCTTCTTCCTCCGAAAGATCGTCACTCATAACATCCTCTTCAAGGTCTTCGTCGCTGACATTCACAAC
Source organism: Priceomyces carsonii (assembly GCF_900007245.1). Classification (NCBI taxonomy): domain Eukaryota; kingdom Fungi; phylum Ascomycota; class Pichiomycetes; order Serinales; family Debaryomycetaceae; genus Priceomyces; species Priceomyces carsonii. Next base: position 1,193,750 of record NW_026946677.1, on the reverse strand, counting down.
GGTCTTGCCTTTGTTTGCCTTTGCTGCTCTTCTATTCTGTCTTATTTTCTCTTCTAATCTTTCTAAATCATCATCATCAACTATTGACGACTCTTTCTTTTGTGGCTTCTTATTAATTGACATTTTATTTAGACCATCTTGAAAACTGAAGTTTTCTGCTAAAGCTGATGCATGTGGAAAGGCACTTCCGCTGTTATCAGCTAAGTTCGAAGCACGCACAAGTTTTCGCTTCTTTCGAATTTCAGACTCACTAAGCACCGGATCCAATCTCAGCTGCATCTTTGGCTTATACTTATATTTATCGAGGATTGATTGCTTTGATTTGTTAATTTCAACTTTGGTTGATTTTCTCTCTGGTGATGGATCTGGAGAAACAACCTTTCTAGCAGTAGCCTTGGTCCTCACCTTTATCGGGGAAGCATCCTCATCATAATATTCATTATGGTTATTGTTTGTAGCATATTGCTGATGATTATTTTCATTTCTATTCTGCAAGAGCTGCTCTTGCTTTTGTTGAAACTCTCTTTCGAGTCTCTGGCTTTCTTGCTTCTGTCTCTCTAATTCAATCCTGTCCAGTTCCATCTTTCTTTGAGCTTCCATTTTGTACAATATCGCTTCTCTGTTGTAATTTTCGCTAAGCCATCTTGTGATGTCTCTCAAATTACCCTTACCTTTAACAAATCCTTTAAAGATATCGCTCTCATCAAGATAAAAGAAGCGCTTTCTGACAACATTAAAATCCTTATGATCTCTGATTGCTTGTCTTTTTCTTTCTAGTTCTCTCTTCTTATCCTCCGCTTGTTGGTTCATTTGAGCTCTGCTAGGAACTGAAAACGCTTTATTGTTTTCACTTGGTGATGATTGAACATTGATCGGAGATGAGCTTGGAACTTCGATAAAAGCAGTTTCTTTGCGAGGAGTATCTTCTATCTGAATCTTTGAAGAATTTGATCCATTTTGATACCAACTCATCGTCAAACTCCGACGTAGTATATGTTTGATATAGTGATCTTAGTTTTATCGACGATAACGATTTATTAAGAAAATTTCTGCTCTGTAGATGCGAAATTTTAACGCGTCCACAATTGTGATACAACATCAAAAAAAAACGACAAAACCAGAAATGGATCTCCATATATAGCTGCTAAAGAGTCCAAGGTGACAAAGAACGCAACACTCTATTTTTTCCTCTTTTTTTGGGCAAATTTGCTGTGCTAGATTGAATATTAGAAGTTGCAAAAATTGTAGCTTAATGGAGTCTCTCTGGATTCTGAAGCTTTTCAATGACTTATTAATTTCAGTTTTGTTCTGTCCGTTTTGGATACTGAAGCTCATATATGTATTGAATCTGTATTTTACAAGGCAAAGAAAAGAAGTAGGGGCCCATTACACACCAGTTGAGGTAAATAATAGAGGCAAGGATCCTTGTGAAATAGAAGATTAATGAATACAGATGTTTAAAATGACCTTTGGGTAATACTAAGGAAAGTTCATTACAGTATTTAAGTTGAAAAATTAGTATTCGGTAGCTCCCTTTTATGTAGCATAGCATGGGTATAAAAATCTGCGACGTATCAACTAAGCAATAAAAGGAAAAGAAAACGGGCTTTTAAAGAGAAAGAAGAACAACTGCACTGAGTTGTATCCTGATTCTTTCTTATAGTGCTCTGGGTTATTGAGATACATGTTAGCCAAGCATCTTCTCTAAATTAATGGTATACAGTATATATTCATGTGGTTCAAATGGCAATTATCAGTTAGGTTTGGACGATGATGAAGATCATGACATTTTGCAGACTGCTAATTTTGTGACCAATAATGGTGTATCGAAACAAGCTCCAGATGAACCTGTTTTAATTGCATGTGGAGGTAATCATACAGTAATTCTCTTTAAGAATGGACACTTATATAGTTGTGGAGATAACAGTCAAGGACAGTGTGGTCACCCGAGCAAACAGGCACATATTAATAAATTTACCAAGATATCTGGAGAGGGTTGGACACATGTGTCATGTGGATGGGAGTTTACGGTCATGGTCAACAATTCAAGGGAGGTATTCGTCAGTGGATTGGGTTTAAAAGGAGAATTAGGACTTGGAGAGTTCACGAGAAAGGCAGAAATAACGAAGATTGACTTTAGTTTTCCTGAAGAAATACTCGAGCTCAAGTCATCTGTGCATCATACAATTGTGAGACTTCGAAATAACGATTTGTATGGCTGGGGAAGTTGTCGCAAGGGCCAACTTGGTTCTCAGTTAGATTCAAGAGGCGACCTTGGGCATCGGGCCAAATCCATTATGTGGAGTCCACAACCATTACATTTTGACTTCTCATCTTACAATGAGTTTGCCCTAGGTAGAGAATCTACAGCTTTCTTGAATCTGCAAGAATTGAGAATTTATGGCAAAAATCCCAAAACGATAGAGATATCTGATTGCTTTTCTCTTAGAGCAATGTGGTCATCGTACCATATTTTGAAGAGATCTCAAAGCATGATCCACATAGACTCGTTTGGTAATAACAGCCACGGGCAGAAGTATCCAGGGCATGCCTCTGACAAAATTACTCAATTTGAAACTGGCAGTGAACATGGTTTAATACTTACGGAGGACAACAAAGTGTTGGTATGGGGATGGGGAGAACACGGCAACTGTGGTAAACAAATTGAAGACCGCATCGTTTTTGACCATCTAAATGTAATATATAGTGGGCCATCGCCAATAAAATTTATTACAGGAGGTTGCGCCACTACATGGATAGTAATAGAACTTTAAGTAGATTAAATTGTCACGAAGTATCTTTCCCATATTCATCTATTGCACTAGACGAAAGGAATCCTTTCAAATATGCTCAAAGATGGAAAATATGTTCGACGTCTTTATTTTAGGATGATTGTATCGGTAACTTATCAACTGTTTATAGACTAATTGAAACAAAGTTCAATTAAGAAACTGAAAAGCTATCTTCTTTATCACCCATACTAATAATACTCCACAACAACAAGCCTTTATTGATTGCAGTGTACTTTCTTGGATAAAAGAAAGAAGTGGAAGGTTCGAAATAAAACGAGAATTTTCTGTAGTCGGTATGGACGGTGCGAGATGAGGTAAATCGCTACTCCGTTACTTGGTAATTTGACGAAAGTCTGGCAGGTTTTAAATAAACTGATACTATTTATTTAGGTATAGCACAATTGAGGCCACATAGAGGAACCACCATATAACTAGCATATGATAAAGAATGTTTGGAGCAGTTTGTTCTGGGAGACCGATGCAAATTGCTGAACAGGTTGACACAACCAAATACGTTATCAGTATACCAAATGCTGGTAATATTTCACATATTGCAATATTCTTGCTTCCGAATTCAGGCTTCGTGGACCCCAATTATACAGCCCTTGTCTTTTTCCAATTGCCTAGCTCCCAAGAGTTTAAGTTGCTAGGAGGTTTGAATCCTTTAAAGCCATCAGCAATATTCAAATTGAAGAACAACGCAACCAGCACTATGCACCTGGGTCAGGTAGATGATATCGATATGAATGTGGATGAAGGTTCCGGGGGTGCTGTAGGCGCAGATGTGACAATTAACATTGGCATATCAATTGAAACTACAGTGGTTGCAGAGCAACAGCTAGCTGAAGAGAAACAGAAAAAGGGAGGTCAGTCTCTGGCTTTAGTCCCTGGAATGAAGCCGTCTGTACAGCCTAAAGCTCCTAACGACATTGCTGCTTTGGCAAATAAAATTGTGGGACATGCCTATAATTACTTGGGCAGCTTTATAGATGCCTCTGGGAAGGTACCTATGAAGGCATTTGACAATTGGTGGGAAAAATTCAAAGCGAAGTTGGCTAACAACCCAAATTTTCTTGATGAACTACAAAATTGATGTTTACACAGTTATTTCTTTCCGATAACTGTTCCTCGGCCAAGCAATTGACCAGTTATCATTTCAATATGAAGTTTAAGACGCAACGGAATACTTTTCATCTTCAATGGCTTTGTACTTGACTGCTTCAAGTTTCAAGCCGACCTTTGTCTTCATTGTATCATAGATCCTTAAATACACGATGTCACGTATTACTTGCTTTGTCATAGTTGCTTTGTAATCTTTCTTCTGTATATCAATATTTCGTGAAAGTGCTAAAAAGAGACGAAAAGTGTGGCGTTTTCACTTGTCTCATCGCAAACGGCATTACGACTTTGGAACATATAAATACACATTTTAAGTTATAAGTTGAGCATTCTTTGTTGATTATTTAACTGAAGTCCAACCTTCGAGACAAATACACCCATTATAAAACGATAATTCAACTTATTTGTGCTTAGAGCCAAGTTTTGAATAATCCAAAAATTTTTAAGAGTTAAATCTTGAATTAATCAGCTTAAGAAAAATAATGACAATTAAAGCAAGAGAATCGCTGACCAGGTATGGGTTTGGAACAAACGCCATCCACGCTGGTGCAGCTTACGATGAGAACACCGGCGCAGTTATAGAACCAATCTCCTTGTCTACTACGTTTGCGCAGTCTGCCCCATCGCGTCCCATCGGGGCTCACGAATATTCAAGGTCTTCAAATCCTAATAGAGACAATTTTGAGACTGCAGTAGCAGTATTAGAGAAAGCCAAGCATGCTATTGCGTTGGGCTCTGGTTCTGCAACAACAGCTTTGATTCTTCAGTCCTTACCTATTAACTCCCATGTTATTTCAGTTGGAGATGTCTACGGAGGCACTCACCGTTATTTTACAAAGGTGGCCAACACGCATGGTGTTGAGACTACCTTTGTTAAGGATCTCGTTGAGGATTTGGAGCTGAATATAAAGGAAAATACAAGCTTAGTGTGGTTGGAAACTCCTTCAAATCCAACTTTATCAGTAACTGACATCGCTGAAGTGGCCTCTCTTTTGAAGAACTATGAAGCTAAATCTGGCAAGAGAATTTTGCTAGTTGTTGACAACACTTTCTTGTCACCTTACATCTCTAACCCACTTGTACATGGAGCAGATGTCGTCATACATTCCGTTACCAAGTACATCAATGGTCACTCAGATGTCGTGATGGGAGTATTGGCAACTAATGATGACCAGCTTCATGAAAAATACAGATTCTTACAGAATGCCCTTGGATCGATTCCATCACCATTTGACTCTTGGTTGGCTCACAGAGGTTTAAAGACTTTGCACTTGAGAGTGAGACAAGCATCGATATCTGCTCAGCAAATAGCGGAGTACTTAGCTTCTCACCCATCTGTTTCAAAAGTAAACTATCCAGGTTTAAAATCTCACAGGAATCACAACGTAGTGCTTAAGCAGCACAGAGATGGTCTTGGAGGTGGTATGATCTCATTTAGAATCAACGGCGGTGCTGAGGCAGCATCAGCTTTTACTTCTTCCACTAAATTATTTACCTTAGCCGAATCCTTGGGAGGTATTGAATCTTTAATCGAGGTCCCAGCAATCATGACGCATGGAGGTATTCCAAAGGCTGAGAGAGAAGCCAACGGTGTCTATGATGATTTGGTCAGAGTGTCTGTAGGTATAGAAGAAACAGATGACTTAATTGCAGATATTGAACAAGCTTTAGAGAAATCTTCAAGCTTGTGAAGATCACTTTCTAGTTAATATTTATATGTTTAAACCTTGATTAAGAGTTTATAGATAATGCTTACTTAATATTGTGTAAATCGAAACTATTCCACGAGAATCTTTTGGCAGTCTTTATGTAGGCAAAGTGATGACGTGTGATTTATGATTTTCATCACAAACTATAAAGCTAAAGAAATTTCAAGAATTTCCTTCTGACCGTCCTTAAAGATTTGATGAGATTCACTTCGACTTATCTTTCGGTAGTTTTGGCAGTGCTATTTGTGGTTGGCATAGTAAGCTCGCAACTTGTTGATACAAGTTCCGATTTCGTCTGCGACCCAAATAATCAAAGCGATTGCTATCTTAAGGTATTTGAGCCTACTAACGAATGGCAGGTCATAAAAGCTGGCCAAGATATTCCTCCTGGACTACACGTAAGATTGAATCTTGAGACTTTGCAAAAGGAGGCTAAACTAATGGATCCTTCAGAACAAAATGATGAGGTTAATAACCAAGTAATATTAGGAGAGCAGAAAGCAGATAATGAGAAACATGAGCAAGGCATAAAAGAGGATCAATTATCTGCTATAAAGAGCAAAATAAAGTCTTCACCACCCAAGAAGTCGAAAGCTGATCAAGGAGAGATTGACAATTTTGATGCTGCTGTGAATGAGATCAAGACACACGACGGTGATAAAACCAAATTAGACCAAGCCTTAGAAACCTTAATAGATTTAAGTCATGATATGGAATTCGGATTGAAGCTATCTCTGGACACGCAAGCATTTGATGCGCTTGAAGTCTTAATTAGTAAAGGGTATGATGATTATATACGTGAGAAAGCGTACAGGATAATGGCATCGGCGTTGAGAAACAATCCTTCTGCAATCCGAAACGTACTAGAAAATCAATCATTAGACTTCCTTCATAATATATACGGTGCCTTAGAGAGTGAGGAATCAGACACGATACAAAAGCGTATATTGGGCGTCCTTCAAGCTCTTGCTCAAAATCACAATTTTAATATGGAATATTTTAAAGGAGGAAAGTCCTCATCTGATACGGAATTAGGTATTAATGGCCTAATCAAATCATATCCAAACTTAGGACCTGAATCAAAGATTAGATTTATGAACATATTGAAAGATTTGAACTTGCATGGTGAAAAAGAAAAGAGATCTGAAGAAGCTTCTGAAGATCCGGATCATGCCTATTCAGAGTTCTTACAGAAATCTCTAGTTGGCGGTGAGACTTCATCCCATGACCAGTTTAAATTGTTTTTCAACAAACTAAGTGAGACACATCTGGAAAATAAATCTCTTAAACCTTCGAAAGAGTTTACGCAGTGGTTGGCCGCAAAAGTTCAAGAGATTTCGGATCGTAACGAACGTAGAGACGACACTTCAGAAGATAAGGACTTCGAGAGAGAGATGTTGAAAGCAAGGCACTTAGTATTTGGAAACCCCAATGCCCTTAGAAAAGCGATGCCTGACGATGAGTTATAGAGAGCTACATATTTAAAAACACAATTTTATCGTAAGTATGTCCTTTATTAGTAAACGACAATTTAGTAAGTCTACCTTATATAGGGTACTTGTAATGATCGAGGGCTAATTATTATACATGACTGAATATTAAACGGTTTTATCATCCTTAATCGAATAAACCGAAACCCATGTCATCATCAGATTCCTCGGCAGCTTCTTCCTCCTTGGCTTCTTCAGCTGGAGCGTCGCCAGATGCTGCTGCTGCACCACCAGAAGATGCAGCGGCACCACCAGATGGAACTGAGGATAACTTAGCGTTACCTTCAGCAATCAATTCTTCAACGTTCTTACCTTCAACTTCTTCCAACAACTTGGAGATTTTGTCTTCTTCAACTTCGATAGAAACAGATTCCAAGACGGATTTAACATCTGCGGCAGATGGAGAGGTGTTACCTGCGTTAACCAACAATAAATAAGCAGCTAAGTATTTCACTAAATTTGTTAGTATTTTCCGTATCAGAAATATTTCAAATCTTTCCAGGTCAACTGTTTCAATGAAAGTAAAGCATTCATACAATCTTACGATGCTATTTCTAAGCATTATTTTCTAGCCTATGCTTTCTCAAGATTCAAATGTAATTGGAATTTTGAGAGCACGGACTCACTGCAAAATATTGAAGCATTCTGGAATATGTCTTTCTATCTATGCACTTACTATTATCTTCGTTAAAGCTATTTTGGATAAACTAGAATTAGATATCTTAAACACATTCTGAAAAATTTTGGAAAACGACCAGAACCGTCCAACTCGAGAATAGCTCAGAAAGGAAGAAGAATGCAGTCACTTTAGTCACGTGATCGTTTATTTTTTTGGTATTCCCGCTGTGCCTTGCTTCTCCAAGTCATTGATATGATGTACTCAGCAAAGTCACACCACGATGATCGATGAATTTTGTTCTCTATAAGCCCCGAATAACTATCTCTTACGTTTCTTCTGTTTGCAATGCATTGGGGCCCATCCCCCTATTTTGCGAAACGTCACATGCGCGCTATATGCCGGTTGTATCAAAACTGTGTATTTCTATGCAGTATGATATAACATGTAATCTGCTATCAATATATGTAATCAGAGTGGTTGGGCATTGTGTTTTGACATTGGAACAATAATCGAGTAGGGCCCTCCGATTAGGTTGCTTGTGATATTAGAGGACTACGAGTATATGACTGCAAAAGAATTTCCTAGATTAACGGCCGGGCAAGAGGAGGAACTTCAAAGTGAGCTACAACAATGGAGTTTGGCCAATGGGTTGGTGATGTACCCACCGGGATTTGTTGAGTATTCAGTGAATGTTGCACCTGTGACTTTATTTCCTACGCCAATTCCAAAGGCTGCTTTTCAGGATGCGGTTCAAGTGCAACAGTTATTCAACAAGTTGTATGCAAAAGTAGTAAGTACTAATAAACTGTGGTTAATGAAAATTTTGGAAGATCTAAGCGAATTTGATCAAGACTTCACCGGAAAGTTATTAGATGCTCATAAAAGAGCAGTAGAAGAGAGCGGTGGTAAGCTCCGACAACCATTATCGTTAGGCTTGTTTCGCTCTGACTATATGGTCAACGAAGTCAGAGGAGAGGAAGCAATAAGTCAAATTGAATTCAACACCGTCAGTGTGTCTTTCGGTGGGTTGTCGACCAAAGCTAGCAAGTTGCATAACCACTTGAATCAAATTGGAGCATATGACAGCAATTATTCTTACCAGTATTATGATTCTAGTGAGATTCCCATATCTAATTCAGCAGCTGCATTAGCAGATGGATTGGCAGATGGAGACTGTTACTATAACGACAAGAATAGTAAATGTAACACTATTATTTTATTTATAGTGCAAGACGGGGAGAGAAATTGCTTTGATCAGAGGCTTGTTGAGTTTGAATTGTTGAAGAACCACGGAATTAGGTCTCGCCGATTAACTTTAGCTGAAGTTGTGCCTAATACTACTATTAACGATGGTAAGCTTTATATCAAATCGACTATGGATGAAATTTCTGTTGTATACTATCGTGCGGGTTATGCTCCGTATGAGTATGAGGTTGATTCAGCTTGGAATGCCAGGCTCTATGTAGAGAAGACAGCAGCTATAAAATGCCCGACTTTGTTGACGCAATTATCTGGATGTAAAAAGATACAACAGCTTCTTACTGAAGAGAATAACATTCAGAAATTTTTACCGGATTTAGATTCGTCTGAAATGTCGAAGATAACTTCTACGTTTGTGCCGATATACCCTTTAGACGACACTGAGCGAGGTAAAGCTGCTAGAAGATTGGCATTTGACTGCCCTGAAAAGTTCGTTTTGAAACCTCAACGAGAAGGCGGGGGGAATAATATTTACAAAGAAGATATTCCAAGCTTTTTGAAAGAGCTCCCAGAAAGGGAATGGGGGGCGTACATTCTCATGGAGATGATCGATCCCCCTAAACATAAAAATAAGATTATTAGAAATGAAACAATTTACAACGAGCCAATTGTATCAGAATTGGGTATTTTCGGTACGACTTTGTATAATGAAGATACTGGTGAGATTTTGACTAACAAGAATGCTGGTTGGTTACTTAGATCAAAAGTTGACTCGAGTAATGAGGGAGGAGTTGCAGCTGGATTCGGTTGCATCGATAGCATTTATTTGTATTAGAAAACAAACGGAGATCGTCACAAAAGGACTAGATGCTTTGGTGAATTTTACTCTCCTCGATGAACTTTTCAGAAGACTCGATTAATTCTATATTCTCGATTGCAGCAGCTTCGTTCGCAGCTTCATTTTCAGCTTTTTGCTTTTCTTCCTGCTCGATTGCTACTACCCAGAGCGCAGCACCAACAGTGTTTGTAAACATGAAAAATACACTGAATAAAGGAATTGATTCTAACAAGTTTGCAGTTATACCGAATCCCATATAGGCTCCTGTATTTGCCTTGTAAATTTCATTAATTTTCTTCTTGTCATATCCTTTCAACGCAAAATATCTGGCATGTGCTTGCAATCCCTTAGATGGTGCCTGAATTAGAACTACTATTACAGGCCCGAGGAGTGGTATAGAACTCAACACAAATATCAACAATGCTTTGCAAATAGTGTATGGAAGAATCAAAACTGTTGGAACCTTCCAGAGGAAATTTCCACACTTCACAAGAAATGGAACTTTAACAACTCTTCTTAACTTTCCTAAAAGGACAACGTCATCAGCACATTCTCTACTGAGAACCGCATCAAACGCCACTCTTTGAATCTCAGGCATTAATAAATAAGTTATGATGAATACTGATACTATTCCGCTCTGTTGAAGAACCGCCATCCAAGCAGTAATTATTGCGAGGGGGCCCGTAAAAAGTACCATGATAGCGGCCTGAACTGGATACATTATTATAAACATCAATACATAAATTACCAACGTCAAGATCAACTGAGGAATGAGTATAGTTAAATAGAAAGGCCATAAGTCCGTATGAACTATGAAGTAATGCAATCCCTAATAGTTAGTCGAAATGAACAGTTTTGCAATACTAGATATACGTACATAACATGGATAAAAGTAGGTTGCTGCTTCCACAGTTTGACAAGGAAGAAGAAAAATCCGCTTGAGCTTCAAGTAGCATTTTTGTGGTAAGTTTTTTATCATTATTAGGTTACTTTTGTTGCTAGAAGCGATTTTATTTAATTCTATTGCTTGACAGTGTTTTTATACGATCAAATCTGATTTGTTGCAAAAGAGTGTATATAATGCTTAATATCAACATTTACCGATAGAGAAGTTTTTGTGCAGCAGTAATGTACAATAGTAGATATTATACTGTCAGATAATAAGTGGGCTTGTACAAAGACGCCCATAAAGTTAAGCTAAAGGCTACGAAATGCAACGTAATTCTGCAAAAGAGTAGCTAAGGAATGGACGAAAACAGATCATACTACTATCTTTAAAACATCGTTCATTAAACAAAATTGGTCTATATAATTTGGACTCTCACCTGTTCACATAAAGCAATTTAAGGTAAGCAAAATTAAATATAAGTTATAACTAACGGAGATAGGCCACAGGGGCACATTTTCGTCTGAAGATTTAAAGAAAAAAATTAGTTCAGGCCTATACCATACTCTTTGAAATCACAAAAGGCATACCCAATATCGTGGGTATTTTCTAGCCCAACTGCCTCACGTAATTTAGATTTCATACCAGACGCTCCTTCTCCTACAGAGAAAATACGGTATAACTCTAGGTATTGCTCACACTGTTTCTTGCTTAATCTATCAATTTCTTCCACTGAGTTGATCGAAGGTAAACTTGATCTCTCGTTATGTGTAAGTATTGGTGTTTTCAAAAAAGGTACCGCTTCTGCTCTCAAGCCAGCAAATCTTTTTTGAACGTTTCTTAGTCTGCTGAATTTGTATTCGTCTTGCATATTCTTTTCTTGCAATATGTCTCTGAGCGCCAAAAAGCTTTGCTCATTTAACTTATAAAGGGCGTTGAAGTTTTCATGCATCACGGTGTTCAAATCAGCATGCAGATTATCAATCTTGGTGGACAAATCAGCATGCAGATTATCAATCTTGGTGTTCAAATCAGCATGCAGATTATCAATCTTGGTGTTCAAATCAGCATGCAGATTATCAATCTTGGTGGACAAATCAGCATGCACATGATCAATTTTAACATCCATCTTATCAAATTTTGCATCCATCTCTTCACTTTTGTGCTGCAAGTTATCAATTTTAGCATCCACCTCATCAAATTTTCCATTCAGCTGATCACTTTTGATGTTCAAGTTAATCAATTCATTCAATAGTTTAATATATCCATCATCCACTATCTCAAAACATTTTTCAATTTTAGGTGTGATTGCGTTAAACTTAGCATCCACCATATTATCGATGGCCAAGTTCGAAATGTTGGAAATGTTTGCCATATTGGTGTTCTTTTAAGCTTTTAAAATTTGTTCCCAGTTTTTAATTGTACAATATAAATCTCTGGTATTAGGAAACTTTAGCGCTTTTTATATGCTTAGAATTCTATGCTTTCTGTTTGTGAACATGAACTACACATTACGAAAAACTCAAATGCATTGATCATTGAAAATAAAGAGCACATAGCAAAAAACAGAATTTTTTCTTTTCTGTTCTGCCACTTATGACAAAGACTTATTAGTGTAGTAACTCAGTACTCAGAGTAAATTTGATTTCATGCCAAATCCGTTTTCAAGAGTCTTTTCCATATCCCCAGAAAACTTTGATTTGATAAGAGAGGTCCATCTCCATAATTTCGTATCTATGGCTCTTTACTTTCGCATAAGTTTACTTCAGATAACACTCGAATAGCATAAACTGTCTAAATTTCAATGTTTCATATATATATTTATTTGTTCATCTCAATTCATGCTAACCTTTTTCCTTGAGCTGGAAAACGTTACTTGAAGAAGCAACTTCTCCTATTGCAACTCATTTCAACGGAATTCGTATTGTTCACAAGTCATATTATTGTCTTGAGCTTGTAGAAGACAAGGGTAAATTGATTTGCACAGTAGCGAACATCAGGAGACTTTCATTCAAAGTTTTTTAGGGCTTTACATATATCCCGGGGTATGCTACTAATATCCCAAAACCCTCCTTAATGGTAAAAAAAAACGTATATTAATTAAAATTGGTTTAAATATATAGCATCGGCTTAAAGCTGATATTAAATGATCGGGGAAAGCAACTCATTCAAAAAATAGACAACTACGAAATAGGAGGGCACAGAATGTGGTTCAGCACTACTAAAACCTAAAGCATTAGTAGTTCACATTTAAAGAAAGCATATCTTTTACTTAAATTCAGAAAATTCAAAATTAGAGTCTCCCCAACTGTTTAACCCTACTGCTTCACGTAAGCTATCCTTCCATCCAAATACAGTCTCCTCATCATGAAATACATGATACAATTCTAAATACTTTTCGCATTGATCCTTGCTTATCCTATCAATTTCTTCGACTGAATTAATTGGTGGTAAAACTTCCTTTAGATAATCGGCTTTTTCACCACTTTTTAAAAACGGAACTGGTTCAGCTTTGACTCCAGCAGACCTTCTAGTAGCATTTAGTCTTCTCGCGAGGTTATATTTAATCTCTAAATCAGACTCCTTTTTCTTTTCTACCATAAAATTAGGCAAATATAATGTCGATCTCTCTTTTAGTGAACTTGAGGTAAAAGATGTTGTATCATGGACAGATTTTTTCTCATTATTAACATCTTTTACGTCATCAGGATTGTTTGTTGTAGATTTCTTAAGCTCACTTTCGACTTTGTCAAGCGTGCATTTCACTTTGCCCATCTCCTCAAGTATTCGGAGAGATAATGAAATACTAGAGGCATCTATTTTCTTTTGAATCAATTCTTCTATCTGTGACACTGATAAACTAGCAGCATCCGTCATCTTGATTTCGCTTTTGTTATCTGAAATTTGCATTTTTGAGATATCTTTATATTAGTTTTCCACGAAATAATTGAATTCAAACTACATATATATCCCAAAATCTTTTTATGATATTTTGATATGCTTGAATCATATTTTACTGTTGAGTACAAAAAAAAGGAAAGAATATCATAGGTTGCAAAATATTGCCTTTCAAATAGCTTATGCTCAAGCTTACATTTTGTTCTGTTCACGTGATGTGATAATTGACTGTTGACATGCTAGACCATCCTCATCTGAGTGAGATGGTGTAAAGGATGGTGTCAAAATATGAAAGTATATGCTGGTTATCACCCTCATACTCTATAATTTATCCAGGACATTTCTTATTTGTCTTTCAGGTTGATAGAAGTGGACAATAGCTCTTCTCTAGAGCTTGAAGAACCAAGTCATTAAATGAGGACTCATAGTACAAGTTATCGAAAACTTTGATTCCTGTTTTGCTAGAGTTAAATCTATATTTGTTGTAAAGAGAGTAGGCTTTTTTGTCAGTATATTCATTTTTTTATTCATCGATGTGGACCTCTATTCTTTTTTGATCAAAGTGTTTTATGCGTGAAGTTACATTGATCTTTTCTACGAAGTCTCATTCGATTGGATTGAAAATTGTTGCTATAAAATTGCAGATATGGAACAAATAAGCATACATAAGCGAGTAAGAAGGGATCCTTTTCTGTCTAAAGATATTAAAATAAGAAACATTCTTGCAACTAATCCTATACAATGGCGCAAATACATATTACTGAGAAGATAGCCCATACTTATCGTTAATCAGAACGCAGAACAGCTCGTGGCTACTCACTAATACTTCTTCGCTGAGTAGATTTGCAGATGATCATCAGTACTTGAATATCATTTTTTCCATCCAAAAAGACAAGTTAGGTTATCTTTTACAACTTTTGAGCTGCTTTTTGAAATATATATATATATATTATTTGAGAGAACCATTCTCCCTTCTGGGATTGTAAACAATTATTACCTCTAGCTTAACAATTATTATCTTTAGCTTTACTTGCAAGTTCCGATTAAATTTCTTCCTGGATCAAACCTTCTTAATGAAAATATACGTTTTGTTTATAGCAATCTTTAGGACTATGTGACCTTCTCAGAGCTCAATTAATTTTAGCATTAAGTTCTGTCACTTTTGCATCCAACTCATCAATCTTAGCATATAAATTATCAAGCTTGACACCCAAGTTAGAATCCATATTATCGATTTTGGTACTGATGGTAGTTTCCATTCCATAGACTTTAGCGGTAAGATCACGGATGCTATCTATAATATTTAAATAGCCTGTCTCGAGAGTCAAAAATAATCTTTCTAAGTTCGGTAATATTTCATTAATCGATTGTGAATTAAGGGCCTCTGCCATATTCATGTATGCTCTCATGTTTAAAGATGTGTTTATTTTTCTTTATTCATGCAAAACTACCTCAATCGGTGGATTGAATCCTTTATATATACTCGTGCTTTTATATTCGTTTTGTGGACATGAATTAAGCACGATTTGAAAACTTAAGCGCTATGAGAGTTAATTGTAAAGACGAGATACTGAATATTGAAACGAGTAATTTTTCTGATATCATAATAAAAATAATTTTTGATAGTGGTGATCTACTTTGCTATGGAAATATAAGGACGATATATAGTGTAACAGGCTCTAAATACAAAGACTCCAGCATGTCGGGGATGCCAATCACTTAAATGTTTCAGAAATTATATGTAGATTTCTCCAAAACTCTACCAACAATCTTCAAAAGTCAGGCATTTGATTCGTCAATTTCTTTGGTTTTATTTATCTTTTGCAATCTTCTCCAAAGCTGGATATTTTGTGTCAATGAATTTTTCAGGCTTTGACTGGCTCGGCTTGTAAGTCCTTTATTTTTTATTGAGAATTAAGATACATATTTAAAGGATAAAGAGAGGACAGCCTCCTTAATTTTGTATCTGTGAGCTCTTCACTTTCGTATATGTCTACTTCAGATTACACTCGAATGGCCTAAATATCTAAATTCAAGGATTCATATATATATATATTTTACTGTGTGAATCGGACATCTAAGTTCATAGTGGCTTTTTTTTTCTTGAACGGTAAAGCGTTACGAGAAGAATTAACATCTACTATTGTAACTCATTTCACGTCAAATAGTATTATTCACACTCAGACCAATGACTTGGGTGTGTAAGAAACTAGGGTAAATTGATTTGCACAGTAGCGAACATCAGGAGGCTTTCATTCAAAGTTTTACGGCTTGATATGAAGCCTGGGGTCATATGGCCAAACACGTAGTGCATTAATTATTCTCCAGAACCCCCTCAATGGTAAAAAAAACAACGTATATTCCGATAGCTTGAGTATTCTTCTCGTTTGAAAAAGGAGCACTCTTTCGCATCCTCTACTTAAATTTAGAAAAACAAAAACTAGAGTCTCCCCAACTACTTATCCCCAATGCTTTCCGTAAACTATGTTTCCATTTGTCCAGAGTCTCCTCATCATGGAACACATGATACAATTCTAAATACTTTTCGCATTGATCCTTGCTTATCCTATCAATTTCTTCGACTGAATTAATTGGTGGTAAAACTTCCTTTAGATAATCGGCTTTTTCACCACTTTTTAAAAACGGAACTGGTTCAGCTTTGAATCCAAAACTCCTTCTGGTAGCGTTTAGCCTTATTGCAAGATTGTACTCGGCCTCTAAATTCCTGAAACTCTTCTCTGGTACAAAGATTTTACTTCCACCAGGTATAGATGATCCCTGTGTAGTAGCAACTGGACTTAATGTATCGGATGGGGTGCTTTCGACCGTTGTGCTGTCGATCTCAGTCTTCATATTATCAGAATTATCTGTAGCAAAGTCATCAAACTTGCTTTCTAGTTTGTCAAGTGTGCATTTTATTTCGCCCACATCTTCAATTATTTGGCGTAACAACTGAATACTAGAAGCATCTATCTTTTTTTGAATCAATTCTTCTATCTGTGACACTGATAAACTAGCAGCATCCGTCATCTTGATATCACCTTCGGTATCTAACTTGCGCCTTTATCTGATATCTTTAAAATAGCTAGCGTTCAAGCTACTTATATATCTCGGAGAGAAAGCTCTCATGCCCCCCTTGAATACGGTTGAAGCATGTGCGGAACAAAAAAACATAAGGTTGCAAATTATTACCTTTTAAAGCTTATGATTGCTTGAACATACTTTTCAATTAACATATCACGCGAAACATCACGTGACTATGAATATGTACTTTACTATTTTTAAATTAAGAATACAAAGTGAATAACAATTGCAAAAAAAATAACAGGTTCATACCTTCTGCTTCTTCGACCCTGTCCAGAGACTGAGTGCTGCGAAGATGACTGGAGCGACACTAACAACTTCACCTATACCGGCATATGCAGGAGCAATGTGGAATTTCACAAATGCTCCAGAAGCAAGCAAAATTGCGAAGATATTATAGACAAAAGACCAAACAAAATTGAAAATTATTCTGTGGATCGACCGTTCAGAAATAGAAAGAAATTCGAGAATGCCATCCAATCCTCCCAATAAAATAACATCAGCAGTAGCTCTGGTAACATCGGAAGCAGAACCGATTTGAATTCCAACATGTGATTGCGCAATAGCAATTGCATCATTAGTCCCATCACCGCAAAAGAGAACTTTTCTATTGTTTTTAATAAGATTCTTTACGTAAATCTGTTTTCCAGAAGGAGAACATCGAGCACGAACATTACTGGACAGAATCCCAGCCGCTCTTGCAACGTCTTCAGCAACTTGTGGATTATCACCAGTTAAAATATGACAAGTTATATTTTTTCGTTGAAGCTCCTCCACGACAGTGGTTGCATCATCACGAATATTACTTTTCAAACAAAAAATAGCGACAAGCTCGCACTCCACGCTAAGACAAACAAGACTAAAGCCCTCTTCTAAAAATCCAGCAACTTCAGCTTGTTTGTCAACCTTCAACCAATACGGATTGCCAAATTTTATGTCAAATCCTTTCCACCGACATTGAATGCCAGAACCTGGAAAAGATTGAGTTTCTTTCACTTCGAAAAGCTTCAAATTAAAGTTCAAGTAAGCAGACACAGCAGCTGAAATAGGATGCTCATTGTCTTTGGTCAATGCTTTTACAAGCGAGAGAGCATCAGTTTCTGATACTATGTTGCTCGAAAAAATCATTTTCTTACAAACCTCCAAGTCATCTTTTGTAAGAGTCCCAGTTTTATCAAATACAACATCCGTAATCTGACAGCCGTTTTCCAAGATGCTCGATTTTCTGATGATAACACCTTTCCTCGCTGAGACACCGCCTGCAACTATTAACACCATTGGGACCGCAAGTCCCAAAGCACACGGACAAGAAATAGCTAATACCGCGATGCCATAGGTCAACGCTGACGCAATGGCCCCACCAGCGCTTTTGTCTCGAATCCTCAAATTGACAGCGACCCAGATAATAAAGACAATAAGACTAACAGTGAATATAACAGGTATGAAATAACCCGCCACTGCATCAGTTACATCTTGAATGCGAGGCTTTTCGGCCAATGCGTTTTCCACCAAGTCAGTAATGTCAGAGACGCTATTTTTACCTGGTAGACGACTTGCTTTAACTTTTAGTGTGCCAGGGCCATTAATTGTGCCAGCAAAGACCACATCTCCGGCAACTTTAGGAGCTGGTAATCTTTCGCCTGTAAGCATAGACTCATCGGCCATACTTTGACCACCGATGACTTCGCCATCAGTCACGACGCGACAGTGAGCTCGCACAATAAATACATCGCCAAGCTCTAACAATCTAGCGTCTATCTCTCTTGTTTTGTCGGATGATTCAAGTAGTATAGCAACTTCAGCTTGAAAGGAACGCAAACAAATGGCTGATACAACCTTAAATTTAGTAAGCGTGGTCAAAAATCTTCCAAAAAATACCAAGGTGATTAACAACGTGCTAGTCTCAAAGAAACTTTCTGTCTCCAACTTATAGCCCACATGCGTCAAGATAAATGCAATGACAGAATAGCCGTAAGCTGCAGTGAGACTGATAGCAATCAACAAGTCCATCTCAAGAACTCGACTATAAAGCAAAGATTTTATTGCCGGGATGTAGAATTCAGGTACTGCGATGCTTTGTACTAATGTTCCGAGAACAAGAGAGATAATAGACCGCTTGGAATATGGCAAAGTATTAGAAAATTCTAAAACAAGAACAGGAATTGTTAATATGGCACAAGCAATAGTCTGCCATAGCTTACCCAAGAGCCTTTTTCTATTATCAACCAAGGATGAATCACTACTTAGTTCAGCGAGAGATGAGCTGGGAAGGCGAGATACGATTGCTCTTGCACCAATGATGGTTGGATCGTAATAAACTCGATAAACCAGCTTGTTGATCCTTTCAACAGATAGAACTAGACCTTCAAGTTTCTCGTAAATTTTGACCTTTAAAGGGTCAATTTTTAGATCCAAGGTTTGTGAATTTTTTTTAATAGTAGAAATTTTGAATCCAGTCTCCTTCTGAATACGAGATGTGATATCTTTCAAATCCCACACATCAGTGTCAAAGTCGAAATCTGCAACACCAGTGACAAAGGTTACATGAATTGATGAAACACCATCAATATTTTCTAAAACTCGAGAAAGTTTTCTGGCACAGCCAGTACAAGTCATGCCAGCCACATTGAGGCGAACGTGTTGACGAGCACTTTCTTCCTCCAAGTCTGCAATCTTTTTTCTCTTTCTTTTCTTCAAAGAGGAAGTGTCATTATCACGCTTAATCTCCTTCAGTGGACAATCTGAAGGATTGCCTAGGTCAGAGCTCACTTCCTTTTCGCAACAAACTTTGCTACAGCTTGACTTCTTTGGGTCATCACATTCATCTCGCGCTGTGTGAATTCCCTTAAATCGTTGCTTCTTAGAATTTTTAGTGGCGATCCCACAACATCTGTCTAGACGATGTATGAATTCACGACAGATACATTTACCTAATTCAATTAACAAACTATATTCTTTCAATGCTTGTTCAAGATGAGTAGCGCAAGCGACGTTTGATCTTTTTTGCAAAGACCCATCTTGTCCCGTAGGCTCATCATCTCTTTTCATTTTTGTCAAGGGAAGGTTTTCATCAGAAAAAGAACATTCTGATCTACTCTTGGTTTGAACGCTAATAGACAGATTGGCAGCAAAAATTGCATTAACCTCACTTTCAACCTCAGCACCTTTCTCCGTAGAAGAACAAGCAATTTGACATTTATCCTTCATAATACTCGTCTCATTTTCACAGCAAGAGTCTTTACAGTTCTTAGTTTTCGGCGGAAGATGTGTTGAAGCTTCCTTAGGGGAAGAAAAACTCAGGCAACCAATGGTACCCTTTTCACTCTCACATAATTTTCCACTACATTTGTCAGATGAGTTAATAGCAGAATACATACTATTGACATCGTCCTCGTACTTTACAATTTTGCCAGGACATCCTTTTCTTCGCCTTTCAATATTGTAGGTTTCACTAATTAGTGAGTCAACAAAACTCTCATCTGGAAGCCCATTATACTCCACCCTGTTGTCCAAATTCTGCGTAACTCCCTTTAATGAGTGCATCTCATAACTTGTACAACCAGATGTTTCGCAATTAATATTTGCAATTTCATGAATACAATTCACTTCAATTGAGTTAGTATTTATCAAGGTGTAAATACATAAAAAATAATATCATACATGTACATTTACCTTGGCCGCTGCCACAATCTTCACAGCATCCACTACTTGATAATTTAGAAGACTTCATTTCAATCTTTCAATTATTGTTTATGACTGCTGATTAGATTTTAAAGGATAAGATTTATATTCAGTCAGGTGATAATCTGTTCAAAAGTTTATAAGCGACTGAACCGTAGCTGTCACGTTCTTACAGAATTACTTCTGCTCTGCTTCTAACGAATTTTGCAAGTATAAGATAGGAAGTATATCATTGAAAACAAAACTAATAGCCTAATAGCCTAATAGCTTGTAGAAGTGAGTAGTAGTTCTTCATGAGTTTGGCTTGAAAAGCTTCAATTGAAGACTCATTGTGCACAATATCTCAACTTTTGATTCTTCTTCTGCTGGAGTTTAACCTGTATTTGTTAAAAAGAGAAAAAGCTCTTATAGTGGGTATAGACAGTCACCCTTCTCCGATTAAGGTTCATAGAGAAGAAAAAAGTGCGATAGTGACTATAAATTGAGCAAGATAACGTTGATATTCAACTCACAAATACACAACTCTGTTTTTTGTCGATGCTAGCAACAGATCCTAGACTACTATGCACACATAAATTGCTGAGAAAGTAGTCTATACTTGTACTTTGCTTAGAACGCAGAACAGCTGGTGCATATTCACAAATGATTCTTCTACTATTGATTTAATTTTGCCCAGAATATGTGCACCAGAATATCCCCAATACGCTAGGCATTGTAAACGAATTCTCATCTCTATCTTTGTTTTCAGATTCCAGTTATATTTTGAATCGAATTATGGATTTGGCACTTGAGATACTTTCCAATTCATAGACTTCAGTGTTAGAGTACTGATACTATTCATTGCTTAAATAGTCTATCTCGAGAGTTAAAAACACATTTTCTAAATTATTTAAAATTTCCTTTGAAGATCATTTGAAGACTTATATCCACTGCTTAGTACAAAAGGAAAAAATGGGGAAAGAAAAATCATTAAGTTGCAAATTATCACCTTTTAAAGCTTGTTTCTGCTTAAATTTACTCTTCAATTTTCATATCACGTTCCTCATCACGTGATATAATAATTGACTGTTTACACGGCTTACGCGTTAATTCATCTTCGTCTGAGTGGGATATCGGAGCTCTTTCATGAAAAAGTGAGTGTCAAGGCAACAGCTTTTAAGGTCTTCATGGAGTATACGCAAGCGACTCAGACGCAACATACTCAGCCTACACAGCAGTCTCCTGCTACTCAGACCCAAGATTCAGACATCAATAAAGATCGAATTTGTCAGTTGATATGCACAACAGGTCAATATAGTAACTTTGATTTGACATCAGGCAAGGATACTACAGAGAAGGATAAAACCACATGGGTCTTTGGACGAAATCCTGAGTGTGATTTAGTATTGACCACGAGCACTAGACTCTCCAATAAGCATTTCAAGCTATGGTTTAACTCAAGCGACAAAACTATGTGGATTCAGGATACATCTACCAATGGTACTCATTTAAACAATAATAGATTGGTCAAGGGCTCTAACTATATGTTGAATCAAGGAGATGAAATTTCTGTCGGATTGGGAATACCGAAAGATGTGGTGAGATTTGTAATACTTTTTTCGGATGCTTTTAACCCTTCAAAACTTTCAAATTCAATCAATGGATCTAATAAAGATCAAGGCATATATAAAGATTTCATAATCAAAAATGAAACAATTGGACAAGGGGCATTTGCAATAGTTAAGAAAGCCGTGGAACGTTCAACTGGAAAATCCTATGCAGTGAAAATAATAAATAGAAGAAAGGCATTAAACACTGGCGGTGCAATGGTGGCCGTAGATAGAGAATTATCAATTTTAAGGCAATTGAATCATCCTAATATCGTCGCACTAAAATCCTTCTATGAAGATCTAGATAACTATTATTTGGTAATGGAATTGGTTCCTGGTGGTGATTTGATGGATTTTGTAGCTGCCAATGGTGCTATCGGTGAAGATGCAACTCAGGTAATAACTAAGCAAATTTTAAAGGGTATAACGTACGTGCATAATATGGGAATTTCTCATCGAGACCTTAAGCCAGACAATATCCTTATCATGCAAGACGATCCAATTTTAGTGAAAATAACGGATTTTGGATTGGCTAAAATTAGCGATAATTCAACCTTCATGAAGACTTTTTGTGGAACTCTAGCCTACGTCGCCCCCGAAGTAATCACTGGTAAATATGAATCATCCCAAAGTGATCCTATGAGTAGCAAATATTCTTCATTAGTTGATATCTGGTCGCTAGGATGCCTCGTTTATGTTCTCTTAACGAGCCATTTACCTTTTAATGGCAAAACTCAAGCCCAAATGTTTCAAAAGATAAAGAAAGGCGAATTTCACGAATCTCCACTAAGTTCTTACGAAATATCCAAAGAAGGTAGAGATTTTTTGAGTTGTTGTTTACAAGTCGATCCCAAAGAAAGAATTACTGCTGAGGAGGCTCTTAAACACCCATGGCTAACTGGTGTTGACGATGACTCCCAAGCACTGCAAGGCCTTTTGAGCTTGTCCCAATCTCAATCGCAGCAATCACGTAAAATAGAAAATGGAGTTCCAATTAAGGCACCTATAAGCAAGATAGACGAAGACATTATGATGAGGCCCCTTGATAGTGACAAAAATAGAAAATCTAAGGCTAATAAAAATTCAAGCACGGCATTTAAAGTTCCAAAGAGAATCGTCCCTTTACCTCAATCGCAGCAACCAGCTTCTCAAAATACTCTTGATAACTCAAAAAGGAGAGTTCCTTCTACCATCGAGGAAAACTATTCTAAAGATGAACAGATTAATTCGAAAAAACATCATTCGGACCCATCCATTGAACTCAAAAGAAAGAAGCAGAAAAGCACAGCTTCCACTAGTGTTGCTAACGAACATGTATTCGAAGGCATAGAAATGAATAGCAGAGATAAGAGACATGAGGAAGAGAAGAGTGAAGGCGTTAAATCTATCAGCATTCCCGATAGTCTAGAAAATATCCCTGAAGACACATTTATTATTTTAAGGCCATTATCGGGATCTATATTTCAGGACCCCATCTATCTTCGTCAGGGAGTTAACCCTTATGCGGTGGGGCGGAATGAAACATGTGATACTTACATCAATGATGATAGAATGTCTAAGATACATTGTTTGTTCAGTAAAAAAAGACATCCAGTATCCAGCGTATCCATTTATGAGAGCCCTGCTCATTGTCTTGATGATATTTGGCTTCTAGATATCAGTACTAATTCTTGTCTAGTGAATGGTGTTGTTCTCGGGAAGGGACGCAAAGCGCAACTTTTCAATGGTGATAACCTTGAATTCTTTAACGATGAACGATCCCAGGAGCTGATGGGATTCAAGGTAGATATCAAAGACCCGACCGGTCTATTTAATGGGGGCGAGAGACTTCCAGATATGGACAGGAGATTTGTTAATGTATTGAAGCAAGATGCTGCAGACTTCAAGCTAAAGCCAAGGCCTGTGATGGATCATTTAATGAGCTCTCATAGCTCTGTTCTAGAGGCTCGCAACAAACGTATTTCCAATGGCCCACAAATTGGAGGAAACTTTAATCCTCAATTGAGACAGCAGCGAAAAAATTATGACATTAATAGATCCCCCCTGAAGAGCCAAAGTTCAAAGAGAGCGAACCTCCAGGTAGAACAGCTGCGTCCAACGAATTCTTGGATATAGCTCTAGAGTGGAAGTCCATTAGTCTAATTATTTTACTTTATTAATATCCTCCTCAGTCGTGTCCTCAAATATGGAGAAGGGATCTGGTGTTTTTATGGGCTGGTTGTTGCTTCATGAACTTGTCTACATACTAATCGATTCTCATCTTCTATAAACTTCTTCGAACAGGATAAGATAGGACAGTGCAGGGCACGTACTAGCTTGCAGATTCCTCTGTTTTAAGTTATTTCGAATTATAAATAGCGCATGACAATCTACAAATAGATAACTAGATAATAATTCATTTCTCTTGGACATTATGATTTTAGATAAATCAGTTGATAATTATTGAATCAGTAATTCAATTGTGGTTTCTAAACGATCCGGATAACATATTCTCCTTGTCTATAGATGCTAAAGGAATGCCAGCCGCGAGCTTTTTTTCTTTGACTTCGTCCGAGCCTGCGGAATTCATTGAATTGGAATCCACCAAGCGACGCAACTTACTTGTCTTAGTCAAGCTTCTAATAATAAGCTCCTTATCTTTCAAGAGCTCTTTCAAATGCCAAATTTCACCCTCTTGATCTTTTAAAGCAGCTTCCATATGTTTGTCAGTGATCCCACCTTGAAAATCTCTTACTATCGATTCTGAATTCTCATAATTCAACTTTTGAACCTGAAGGGTTTTGATTTGGTTTTCTAGACGTGACGTATATGTTTTGTACTCTTCCATTTCATAGTGTACTCTTTTATAGAAATTTTCTAAATTAGCCATCATCATTTGCAGGGAATTTCTTTCTATTCCCATACCTAAAAGATCATTAAGAGAATGATTTTTTAATATGACAGTCTCTGTTTTCTGTAAGTCAGTTAGTCTAGTCAAATGCTCAATTTTTTCATTCAAGACTTTATTTTCAGCCTCCAATTGGGTCATTTTCTCTAAATTCATAGGTGGATTACTGATATTTGTAGCACCTGGAGTATTCAAGCGGAGCTTATTAAGTTCATGCCTTTGCGTGTCTATAATTTTACGCATTTCCTCTATCACAGACTCATTCTCTCCAAAGTTTGAAGATTTGTTCTCTTGTACATTCATGATAATATGCTTTGCTCTTGCTGCAAATCTCAAAGTATTATAAGTTTCTGAGACAAACTGCTGATCGCCTGCATTCCCTGTCGGGGATCCTAAGTGTATTGTACATAATATCAGTACTAAGGATGCTCCAGAAAGCGCAGGCTGAAGCAATCTGGTTAATTTTGAATCTCTGTATGGAATATGCTCAATTGATGTCGGGCTACCATTTCCTGAAGAGATAACAGATAGTTTATTTATAACAGTTGACAAAGCCAACAATGACTTGTTAATATATGATCCTTCTTTCCTTCTTTCTATACTTGATGTTGCTTTTTCAGATCCAGCTAAATCACAAAGGGAAAGGGTAGAATACTGCTCCGTCCTGTTATTCATATCAGTAATCTTTAATTTTAACTGCAAAATAGAATGTGAGCGAGAAGATCTAGCGTTGAAATCTGTTGCACTTGTCTTTCTATTATTATCCCCTTTTTTTATATAATTTAAAAGCTGCTCTTTATTTTGAATAGTTGGAGTCAGAATCCCAACTATTCTCGTTCCATAAATTTGATCATCTCTAATTTTTAACTCGGCAGACGTAGCGTTAAGCAAGTCAATTATTTTCTCATTATAAATTTCCAAGTAATTCACGCTCAAAACGTAATTCTTTGAATAAGCATCTGATTCAATCTGATTATATATGTCTTCGATTGCGAGCCTGACAAAGCCGGGTTCATTTTCATCACCTTTCATGGAAAATGTCTTACCGGAACCCGTCATACCATATGCGAAAACAGTGCCATTGAAGCTCCCGCTCATGAACTTCTGAACAATATTAGAGCAAGATCTATTGTAAACGTGTCGATTGGTATTAGATTCATGAGGTGCAAACACGTTATCAAACTGGAATGAACTAGAGTCATGATTATTGAAAATGGTGTTTGTAAATTCATCTATTTTCCAAACGGAAGTCTGGCTAGCACTGTGTGGGTTTGGCCTAACGGAGACACTTATAGATCCACTGTAAGGCTCATTATGACCGAATCCAGATGATGATGGAGTTGATGGCCGACTTCCACCCAAACTACCCATGGCAGAGCCTGGTCTTGATCTAGTTTGTCTTGGTGAGCTTGGTCTTATCGTTCTTCCAGAAGGGGGCTTTCTTAATTCCGTCATGCTCACTCGTGGCCGCGGTGTCTGCTGTTGAGGTGTCGTAAGTCCTGCTGTCAGAAAGTTTGACATTGAGGACTTTGATCTCAACGGTGTTCTTTGACGAGACATAGTTCAAAACGTTTTTAAGAAAAAAGCCTTCAGTTATGTTTTTCGTGTATTTTAATAGACGACCTTTCAGCTTAAATCTGATATCGCCATATTTACTTTTTACCTAATCGAGACATCTAATGAAAGTCGATTTTTGCATCAATTTCTTAAGAAGTATTTAGCATCATTACGAGGACAAAGAAGGCACGATCAAAATGGGTAGGTCAGTTTATACAAGGTTTTGGTCTGTCTTTTAAAAGCTTGAGGTTTGTTGATTATTGTGAATATAAGAATAAGGAAACATTACTAAAAGGCGAACAATAGACAGCTGAAGAAGAAAAAGAAAATACATAAATTCAAACTTGTAAACATGGTCTGTCGGTATGATCATTTCCAAACCATACCGTCCAGTGCCCATATTTTGAATTGACCTCTGTACCAGGGGTTTGACATTCCTTTTTAGCAATCACTGCTGATCTGATATCTGCGAAATGTAAGCTAAAACAAAGCTTTCTAGAGATAACAGATGCAATATCAATGAGTTCACCATAAATTGAGAAAGTTCTCCTTATGTCTTCTACCTTAAGATCTCTTGAGAAATGTGTCTCAGGGTTAGGATAGTGAAGCTTCTTGTCGTGACGAATCTGCTTTCCAGGAATAACTTGTGAGAATATTAAGCATCTTCGAGAACCATAATCAATGATTTCATTCATCAAATATCTTGGAATAGAAGGATGTATTATATCTAGGTCCTCGGTATTTGTACCATCTGCCCATTCTAATCTCAAGTGTATACCGTTTAAAACAAGGAGGCCAGTATCCGTACCATAACTATAAAATTTTCTTGCATGTTCCGAGAAAATGAAATGAAGTTCTGCCGTAGAAAACTGTCTCAGCTCATGAAAAACGACTCTTTCCAAGGGCCCGCCACATACTTGTGCCAAAAAACCATTGATTCCGGCCCCTGGTGGAATGTTTTTAACAACAATAATTCTTCTAGATGCCAATGTCTCCAGACTTGGCTTGTTTTGCAATTTGATCTCATGAAGTATTTTATTTTCACTGTCCGTAACAATGTTTTCTAGCGAAGACTTACTGCTGTTTAATGCTTTCTGTTTAGACCTCTTGAGAGATATTTGCAGATAGTTTTGGCCTGGTTCAAATCTCTCCAAGTATAACTTTTTCATTTTTTCAAGGTCTTCATTGTATTTTCTTTCCAACAGAGCAATTCTTGAAAAATCGTTTTCGATTGTATCACGGTTTCTTCTTTCATCTTCGTACTTTGAACTTCTTGAATCGCAAGGTTTATCGCTTACATTGTTTGATTCTGTCCATTGGGCAATAGTTCTGGTACAAGCCTTAGCAATTTTCCTAATGCCAACTTTTTCTTCTGAAGCTACAGTATCGGGCTCCAAAATACCACCTAATGAAGAGATCCTCGATCTTCTATAAGTTGACATTTGAACCCACAAAGACTTTGATGCCTTATTCTATAAATATGGTAAGTTTAGTATAACAGTGTTAAGTAAATCTGATGAGATGTTTCCGCAGAACTAGCTCTTAGTATGTCGTTAGTTGAATCTCGTATTCTTAATTAAAGCAAAATATAGCAAAATATAGCAAATTGAAGCAAAATATGAAGCAAAATATGAAGCAAATAAAACAAAGTTTAAAATAATAAATAGCAAACTATTGAATTTATATTCTTTTAGTTCAGAATATAAATGCTGTCATCAATGTGAAGCTATAAACTTTCTTATTATCTAATATACTCAGTCATGACCATCTATTTGTGATTCTTCAATTTGCGGCCATCATTTGCGACCAGCAGACCAAATAATCGGCATACAAAATCTAGGTCATTTTACCGATAGTATTAATGCTATAATTAAAATAAGTAGTCATGGATCTTAAGTTTTACTTCTTTTTAGGATTTAATGGCATAATGTAAAAAATTGGGTGCAACTTCTGCCTAACAAAAGACCGAGATGAGCTAGTGAATTTTTCAAGTCTTTGAAAAATTAATCAAAAAAAATTAAACTTTTTGAAAATCTCTCCAACATTGAAACATTAAATGTATTTGATCAAAGAATAACTATCCAAAGTAGTAAAGAGAATTTCCTTTAAGCCTTTACTTGAAAAACTTAACCCCAAAATGGAGAAGCAATCTTTAAAAAGGAGTGCAGAAGACCTCGAAGAACGGAATAATAACAAATTTAGCCAATACGAAAGAGCAAAAAAAGTTGTTCAAGAGTCCGAAGTTGGAATCACTCAGTATATTAATGAAACCAATCGTCAAGATGGAGGTTTCTTCGGCACTATTAAGCAGAGATATTCTGATTTCCTCGTAAATGAGATAGATTTGGATGGAAATGTAGTGCACTTACGTGACGAAGGTGTCGATCTTGGCAAAACTAAGAAGGAAAGAAAGATTGAAAGAAGACAAAGAGAAAGAGAAGAATTACAAAACAAGACTCCTGAAGAAATCGAAGCCATTAAAGACGTTAAGAGATCTGAGGCAGTGAATGCACCTAAATATGAACTAACTCCTGACAACAGAGAAAAGCTATTGAAATTCATCACAGAAGTCGAGCTCGCACAGATTGAAGACCTATTCACCACTGGAAATAACATGGAAACAAAAACGTCTCTTGATGACAAACAAATGAGAGGTAGTTTGCACAAATTGTTGAGAGAGGCATTTGGTGGAAAGCTTGAGTCGGTTACGTCTCCGGAAAACACATTCAGAATTGCTCTTGCCAGCAATTCCGATAGATCTAGAAGGACAAACACACAAGAAAATATCAACCATGTTGACGAGAACGGTATTATAAACTATGGTTTGGGGCCATTCAAAAATTTCTTGCATTTTACTGTCTACAAAGAAAATAGAGAGACAATGGAAGTTGCTTCAACAATTTCGAAGTTTTTACGTATACCTTCAAAGAACGTGAGATATGCTGGTACGAAAGACAGAAGAGCTGTGACATGTCAGAGGTTTTGTATTCACAAAGGTAAAGTTGCCAGAGTTAGTTCTTTGAACAAAGGACTTAAAAATGCAATACTAGGCGGGTTTGCATATGAAGATCGTTCTTTAGCTTTGGGTGACCTAAGAGGAAATGAGTTTGTGATTACTATCAGGGACGTCAGGCCATTTGATGAAAATGCAAACATCGAAAACACCATAGCTGATTGCTTTTCTTCATTGAAGGAAAAGGGGTTTCTTAATTACTACGGCATGCAAAGATTTGGAACTTTTTCAATATCTACCCATGAACTAGGAGTATTGATATTGAAACAAGATTGGGAGCGAGCTGTCGAATTGATTTTATCAGAGCAGGAAATTGTCGCACCAGATTCTATTGAAGCAAGGAGAATCTGGGCAGAAACATCAAATCCTAAATTGGCATTGTCAAAGTTACCTCGTAGATTTACTGCTGAATATGAAATTTTGACAACTTTGAACAAAGAACCTCTTGGCGAAGATGAAAAATACAGTAGTCAATCCTACTTCAAAAGTATTATGTCCATTCCGAGAAATTTGAGAATAATGTATGCCCATGCTTATCAGTCGTATATATGGAACTTGGTTGCTTCGAAAAGATTTGAATTATTTGGTTTGAAAGTCCAAGAAGGTGATCTTGTGCTAGTTGAGGGAAGGAAACAAGAAAACGAGATTGACGATGACTTCGAAGAAGATGTTCTGGAGAGTAAGTTCGTAAGAGCTCGCCCTCTCTCTAAGGAGGAGGTTGAGAGTGGAAAGTTCACCATTTATGATGTGGTATTACCCACCCCAGGATTCGATATAATCTATCCTACTAATCCATTGATCAAACAAGTATATGTCGATTCTATGGCTAAAGATGGGTTGGATCCTAACGAAATGGGTAGAAGAGTTAGGGAGTTCTCCCTTGCAGGCTCGTATAGAAATTTGATTGGCAAGCCAGGAAATATTTCTTATCAAATTGTCAAATATAAGTCCGATGATGAGCCCCTAGTGAGAACTGATTTAGAGCTACTTAGATTACGAAAAGATAACAACGAGGAAGTTTCTCAAATTATCAACAGCACCGATAGTGATGCAAACAAGACAGCTGTTGTCTTAAAGATGGAGTTGCCAGTGAGCTCGTATGCCACAATGGCTTTGAGAGAATTTATGAAGGCAGATACAGCTAGAATGAGCGATAATCTTAACGTAAGATCATCATGATATTTGCATCTATCTTATAGATCACGTGATGCAACCATTATTGATACATAGTTCGATATATATTATAGGGCTTCGGCGACTTCTGCAAACTACTTTCCAACTTTTTGTATAGAGTGATTACATTATCAAAGAATTGAGTACAATGAGTAGAGACATTGTTAAGATAATTTCTCCAGCGGAATTTAGAACGCTTTTCAAATCCTCCTCACCTCAAAAGAGAGTCATTGCACTTGATTCAACATGTTACTTACCAAATAGCCCGAAAGATGGTTTAGCTCAATTCTTGAATGAAGACAGATTACCAAATGCTTCTTACATTGATATTGATGTTCTAGCTCTTCCTGGATCTAAATATCCACATATGCTTCCTACAGCAAGCATATTCAAGAAAGTCATATCTGAAATGGGGATCTTAAAGACTGATCGATTAGTTTTATACGACAGGACACCTAACTTTTCAAGTCCTAGGGCAGCTTGGAGCTTACTGCTCTTTGGTCATAAGGAGGTCTATTTGTTGGATAATTATGTAAAGTATAAACAGGAAGGATACCCAATCGACAATTCGAAGATTAGCTCTCCTCCAAAGTTATCGACTGGTGCCGATTATGAGACAATACCAGAGGAACAGATTATTAAGCGCTACCACGACCAGGTCATAACATTCGAGGAGCTATTGAGTCTTGTTGAATCAGGTAATTTAGCCAAAGATTATTACTTCTTTGATGCACGGACGCATGAAAGGTTTACCGGCAAGGGGCCCGAACCCAGACCAGAGTTAAGCTCCGGCCACATCGAGTCATCATTAAATTTGCCTGCGGGTCAAGTACTCAATGCGGACCGTACCTTCAAACTGAAGAAGGAGCTTTTAGAGTTGTTTAAAACGAGATTTGATCTTGATTTGTCAAAACCTGATCTAAATGGTAAAAAAGGTATTATTGTACTGTGCGGTACTGGTGTAACTGCAGTTATATTGAAATTGGCAATAGAGTCAGTTATAGGAGCAGATGTTCCAATTCGTGTTTACGATGGCAGTTGGACCGAATGGACACAGAGAGCACCTGCAAAATATATAGTCAAGGATGCATAAATAGGACTAATTCCAAAGTTTTACTGTACAATCAACTGCTCCACTCACAAGCAAACACTTCATTTTCTTCTCAATTATCTTCATGAGCTCTTCGTAATACTTCTTTTTGTTAAATGGTACTTCGTCATATTTAGGCGGTTCGAGATCCACCATGTCAAATTTTGCAAAATCCAAGTCATTGATGAACCCATCATGACCACTTAATGATGAAATGCATCTCACGCTTCCATTCGAGTTCAATGATTCCAAGTCCCATACCTTGATAACTTTGTCATCACCAGCACTAAATATTATCCTCCCGTTAGGATGTATAGCCAAAGCTTTAACCCAAGATTGATGACCAACTAAATCAGCAATTAACCAACCTTGTGAATTATTGATTCCAGAGGGAAGTGGTGCTCTATTAGCTCTAAGTGCTGGCGGAGGCAATAACCAAAGTTTTATTAAATTGTCTCTTGCTGCCGATATACAATACTTATACCCTAAATCTTCTTCATAGATAGTGTTTGTGATAAGATCCTCTGGAATGGTAGGAAAAAGCTTAATATTTTCTTCCAAGTATTTATCTATTATATAATTGGAATGCAAAGGAAGAAATTTAACTCGTTCAATAACATGCGAATGGCCAATTAACATAGCCAAACCGGTTCCTGTTTCAGCATGTGATAGTCTTATCGATTGATCATTGGAGCATGTTATCAAAAAGTCACCTAGTTCATTGGATTTCTTCATGGTATTCAACAGTATCAATGAGTTAATACTTGCAACGTCCAAATCTCGCACCCAGTCGCTATGACCAATGAAACTCCGTATGCAAAAACCTTCTATTAGATCCCATATCTTTACCATCTTATCTCGTGAGACTGAATATAAAATGTTCGGTTTTGTTCTTGAAAATGCAATTGATGATACCGTATGCTCATGCCCGGTTAGCGTTCTCACATTCAAATAAGTGGATGCATCCCATATTTTTATAGACAAATCTGAAGAACACGATGCTAGCACATAATCTCGTTTACTAGAATCCTTTGCACTAAGACTAATAGGCTTATGTGACCATTCTAACCGATTGACGTTCCTAGTGTGAGCATTTAAAATCTTGTCAGGTATGGCAGACTCATCATTCGTTATTGACCATATTATCAATGAGCCATCTGCGCAACCGCATGCTATTATTGGTAATGAAGGATGTAAAGAGACAGCTTGCACCAATTGAGGGGCCTTTGTGAGAATAGTCTTTCCAACCACACTTGGAATCCAGTTAACTTTATCTCTACCACTGCCAACATTGATCTTCAATACTTGATCATTATCAAGTACAGTTTTAAGGTTTGTAATTTCGTTTTCTAAGTCAATAATCTTTTTTTGTAATCGTAATACTGTAGACCATTTCTTTTCTAGGTAATTTGGAATAATGTTATTATCTTTCGATTCATAGTTTACATCCAAGACATTAGAAATGTGATTGATTAAAGCTCCATCATTACTTTCAGCGGTGAGGTAAGGTTCTATGTATTGTACTATCGCTTTATTCAACTCAGATTGTTGTCTATCAGTTAGGATCTGACTCTTGGACATATTCTTCTCTCATTAAAGTGAGATATCTTAGAAAGCTCTCTATTTGGTAAACATGTAAATATTGTGTTGATATTTGTACCGCACGCAAAATGTACCATATATTTAAGCAAAATCTATATATTCAATAAACTTTAGAAATTGAGCTGATGTCTTAAAGCTTTTAAGCTTATCATGTAGTATTATTGGTTATAATGTCAAATATCACATCAGATCTCATATCAGTTACCCCTAAGGGCATCGAAACGAGCTTTCAATGCATCAAAGTCATTCTGGGGTTTCTTTTGTGGAGCAGGTTCAAAGGATGAATGAGCAGAGTCTTCGCTTATAGGTACCGGATCGTTTTTTATGGCCGTTCCAGAACCTGGATTATCATTGTCAGAGCTGTCATCATCTTTAGTTTCTTCATGCGTTGCACTATCCGTTTCCAGACTTATATCCTTAAGACCCGAATATGGTGCCTTGTAGGCTCGAGCAATTTCACAAAGATAGAGCTTAACGAGTGTCTCGGGGGGTGGTTCAATGGCACACCTCCTCACGATTTTATCTGGTACGGCGCCATCTGTGTTTTTCGAAGCGTTTTCACCAAATTCTGGACCATATTTTATAACAAAAATATCTCTCAAATTCGTTATTTCAGGTAATTCAGAACTCGGTGTAGCGTAAATGATGGATTGAACTGCCTCTTTCAAGCTTGGATCTAACGTTAATCTATTTGGATCTGTAATTAGTGATATTCTTGCCAATATCAATTCGCAATATAGTTCCAAGTGTTCGAGCAATTCAATATATATGTCTTCTCTAATGATATTCTCAACTCTGATTGTGGCACTTGATTCTTTACCTTGATTCAATAAGTCCGCTAACAGTCTCCTCTGTTGCTTAGCCAATGCAGTCTTCTTATCTTGAATAAACTTCAACTTACTGATTGTCATCTTTAAAGAAGTCTTTAACTTCAATGGGTTAATTCGTTGAGGAGGATGGGGCAGCATGTTTAATTTCAGTCCCTGTATATTTTCTTTCAGACTATATGTTCACTAAAGTGGATAATTGGATATTTTCTTCAAGTCCTTTAGATGGTATTTTAAAAATCCTCAACTTTAACTACCATGTCGCACGCAAGAAGAAAATATGCTCCAGCTATTAAGCCATTAAGAAATTATTACTATAGGACTATGATAACATAAATGTATATATTTACATAAACGATCTCGAATTTGATTAAGATTCTTTAGTTTCTTCGTCATTTTCAAGCACTATGGTGTGCTCATGAGGAGGACTTCCCTTTACTAAAACTTCATCCTCATCTTCGTCGAAATTAGAGCCGATATTATCTTCACTTCTCGCTGTAGATTTCATAGTGCAGCATTTTATATCTTTGATCCATTCATCCTCGAATATTTCTTTCAAGGTCGCTCTCTTTTTTGGATCAATTTGAAGCATTTTGTGAATAATTGGCCTTGACGCATGGGGCAAGAGCCTCATCAATCTATAGGGGCCATGAATTTGTTTGTGCGACGATTTCTTGGCAGGCTGTTGTTCCTTTTCCTCCTCTTTCCCTTCGTCAGATTGCTTCTGAACTTCGATAAACTTTTTCTTCTTCTCATTTTTTATTGTCTCCAACTCTTCCAACCTAACATCAATAGCTTTGAGTTGAGCCAAGATATCTTGCACTTGTTGTTCCGTCAAGATTCCATTCTGGCCTTCATGTCCATCATCCTTTTCATCATCCTTTTCTTCGTCTTTGTCTTCATGTTTCACTGAGTGCTCATCCTGACTTTCCTCTTTGTGATCCGACTGATCCTTCTCTTGGTCCATAGGCGACCCTTCGGCTTCAGCCCGTTCAGATTCACTTTGCTGCTTCTTCCTTTTATTCAGTCTTACGATAATATTTTTCAATTTCCGTTGGTGCAAAAGTAGCTTGTGACATTCATTACTCAAATAGTAATCATGCCAATTATCATCCTCTTTTGAATATAGCTTAAAGCTATTGTCTTTATCAGGATGTGGAATCTTCCAGGGGAATCTCTTCAATGTCATACAGCAATATATTATTGCAATAGACCATAAATCAACTGGTTGAGGGTTATAGGAATTTGAATTCTTTAATACTTCAGGAGCTAGGTAAGGATCCGATCCCACAATGCCATGGGCATAATGTACAGCTTCCTTAGATCCATATTGATCATATGGGTATTTAAAAATTACAGCACTTCCAAAATCAATAATCTTAAGAATACCGTCCATCGTTACAACACAGTTATCCAACTTCAAATCTCTATGAGATAAACCCAAATCATGCAAATAGCGAATGCCCTCTAAAATTTGTTTTAAACAACAATTTATTTCGTGTCTTGACATGTTACCACTCATTACCACTGCAAAGAAGTCTATTGGTGCGTACTCCATAATCTCGAAGTACCTATTATTCTCATGAATGATATCAATGGTCTTAATTATATTAGGATGCTTCAATGTCGATCCTATGCAGTATTCAGCAGTACATTTTCTAGTGTAATCTTTCAATGATTCTGCACTCCTTCTGGGACGGAATTCTTTAACGGCAAAAGTTTTGGAATCTGAAGGACGAATGATAAGTCTAACAGAACCTCCCGCACCACTTCCTAGTTCCTTACCAATTTTTCCATATTTTTTGACCAACGGTGAATTGTCGTCCGTAAATGGGTCTTTCAGTGATGAGTGATTATGAGACGCATTATGAAGCAATTGGGTAGATGTTTGATTAATTAGTGTAGCCAAGGTCGCTGAAGATTGGTCCCTGCTATTGCCACCAGGCATATTCAAAACATGATGTGATCCTGCAATCGCAGGAGGGGAATGTAAATTATTATGATAATGAGGAAATTGATCGTGCTTCTTCTTGTTGGGCTTGAAGAACCTCTTAAGTTCCACCATTGAGTTGGATTTCATGAAATTATGATTAGAATCCTCCTGATTCAAGTGACTTGAATGTACCTGCGGAGACGGCGAGTTTCCACCGTGAGGTGCATCCAGGGACAGACTCGAATTATGATGGTGATCTAGAGAATTGGTATGAGTAGGCGATACAATCGATTCTCCAGATTCATGCTTTCCTATCGATAATCCTAAAAATTTTCTATTCGAATGCGAGTGGTTGGAGGAAGAAGGCGTCAACTCCTCATCAGACGTCTGCTTGAAATGGGAGAACAACTTTATCTTATGTTTATCTGGCATCATAAACTATATGTTCTTCTTCTGCCGCGACTCTAACCTTCTAATCTTGTATTATAATACAATAACCTGCTGCCTACTCTTGCACATGAACTATCTTCTTCAAAAAAAATGGAGCTTATTCCTTTAAACTCTCTTTATACTAAAACTTAATTTGCCAACAAGGTGCGACACAACATCGATTTGTTGCTAATGAACTCAAGATCTTTTTCTCTCCTATGATAAGTCTAAGCTTATTTCTGCTATAAAGTGTGCTAAAAACCGCCCAACCCGCGAATTAAAGGAATTTAATTTGATATCTTCCCGAGTTTTATGCAGTACAAAAGATCAGACTACAGCAACCGTACAACTAACAAAACCGAACATTGATCTAGATGAGTAAAGTATTTTTTGACCTCAAGAGTGTTTTTGATACACCTGGGCCTTCCTACATAAATCGCCTAAATTATAAAAAGATTCGGTGCAATAAGGCAGGAAAATAATAGTGTGAACAATTTGAGAGATATAAATCTAGTTCAGCCATTCGATCTCACGTAAAGAAAGGCTCTAGCGAACGGCAAGAGCAGCCTCCTATGCAGAGGCCGATGATATAGACACAAAAATTCTGAAGCAATACATGCGAAGGTCGGTAGTAACATATAAGTCCAAGACCAACCTAATCCTCTTTCAAGGCAGTACCTCTAATATGCGACTGCCTCTCTGACTTGTAAGGCTTTGACCCTGGTCTGCTGTGTCTTCTTTCGTTGTCCTCTCTGCGCTTGAGACTTTCAATTTCAGTTCTCTTGATTTCTTGAGCCTTTTTAACAACCTTCGGAACGTGACGATGCCTAGAGATTCTCCTGATCTCTGGCAAATGCTTATACCTTTCTTTCAAAGCCTCATCGTACTCCAATTTATTTCTTTGTCTAGAAGACTTAACACCAGATCTTTCAGACGCTTTTGCTCTCCAAAGTCTAACATTAGCATCATCTGAACCACTTATTATGTATTTGGAGTCTGTAGAAAACTTGACTGCAAAGACATGTTGCATACGACTAGTATGATAAATATCTCTAGAGTGACCTTCACGAGTTCTAAAGATTCTTATGGTCTTATCATATGAACCTGTAACCAATTCCTCACCTGTGGGACTGAAATCAACATCCATGACCGCAGATACGTGATCTTTATAAACATTGAGAGATCTAGAAAGATTTCTCATGTCCCAGAAATATGCATTGTGGTTTTCACAACCACTTGCAAAATTGAACGCTTCCATAGGGTTCCATGCCAAACAGTTAGTCCTTAATTCAGTTACGACTTTTTGAATCGGCGAGTTGGTTCTGGTATCATAGAGTACTATGGAGTTGTCAGAACCAGCTGATGCAATAATATTGGTTTCAGTTTGATTGAACTTCACAGTGTTGACATTATCAGCACCCCAACTAAGATCAGAAATATACTTTGATCTATTTATATCCCATAATTGTATGGAAGCGCCTCCTGTGACAAATATACTCTCACTTCTATGGTGATCCACACCATTAAATGCATGCTCCCCTAAATAGGTTTTGGATAATCCCTCATTTTTATACACTTGCAGCTCATCAATTATTTCATTAAATTCAGAAGTATCAACCGACCAAAGCTTGACAGTCTTATCATCACCGCATGATAGCATGTGCGATGAATTAGGTGTCACCACCAAGCCTGTAACCATACCATAATGTGCTTTGAAGCTCACAGTCTCTTCTCTTGAAGTTAAATTCCAATATTTAATAACTCCATCACCAGATCCCGTTGCTATCTGATTTAAAGAATCAAAGTTTTTAGCTATAGAATATACTCCATCTCTGTGACCATTACCTAGTTGACCTATAAAAGGCTGGGCAAACATTCTTTCCATCTTCGTTGCTGTTAATGCTTTTGTA
This sequence comes from Priceomyces carsonii, assembly GCF_900007245.1. Classification (NCBI taxonomy): domain Eukaryota; kingdom Fungi; phylum Ascomycota; class Pichiomycetes; order Serinales; family Debaryomycetaceae; genus Priceomyces; species Priceomyces carsonii. The sequence continues at coordinate 1,155,424 of NW_026946677.1, read as the reverse complement.
TACTCTCTCGCTCTCTCAAAAGGATGTAATGCTGGATTTAAATTTCTTGGTAAGGAGGACTCTTGAGTATTCCTGACTGGAACATACGTATCAGATGAGCGACTGATAGTTTTGACCCTCATATTGGCAGCTAATACTTCAATATATTGTGTTGTTTCACCTCAAAGTCAGTGCCTTTTATGTGAAATATAAAAAAAAAAATTTCGAGATGAGCTATTCGAGATAGTCTTTATAGCGACAATGAATACATTTCTAAAAAGATTATTTATGAAGTATATTTGTACAATAAAAAGCTATGTATAAATTCCGAAGCCTTAACCTATTGGTGTTTTACTAATTTTTTACTTCATTTTATATCAAATTATCTGTAAAGACAATCATCTAAGTTTTGTAAAAAATGGTTTAATAATAATATAGTATAATATGAGTACCGATATAATAGCAGCATCGACAACAGATTAACAGTGATTAGAATAACAATTAAGTGATTAGTAACATTAGTATTAGGAATGAATTGCAAGACATGGAAAAGAAGTTCGACCAATTAATTATTTAACAAACACTTTTTAAATATGACAGCTCTATATGTCCAGCTATTTTGTCAAACTAATTTTCCACGATATAAATATGATAGCTCTATAAGTCCAGCTTATCTTTTCAGCTGAAAGTTCATTGGCATGTCCAACTTCGCTTCCAATTGATCTTTGTAAGTTTATTTTTTTGCTCTTTATTGCTTTTATGTTTTTTTTCTTATTTCAAATTATTAGTTACAATTATATTGTAATATCTAGAACCAATCCAACATCATCAACATTTGATTGTGAAATATCTTCCAAGAAAGGTAACAAATCTATAAGCTCATTGTCATGTGTATCACTAAACCAACTTGAAATTGGAATTGCATGCTGGGGATGGAAAATATAGGAGGCGGGTGAATTATCAATAATAATTGTGTCAGCTAACGGCCGGCCGATTTGAGATAAATTTTTGATGAAATTCCCTTGATAATTATAACACGAGTCTCTGAACAAACGATGATGCACACATTTATCCAAATCTAATTTATCTAATAAAGGATCGCCATATTTCAGGACAGATGCTGTAAATACAACAACCTCAAATAATTGTCCAACCTTCCTTAAAAACTCATCAACACCAGGCCGCTTAATTACGTAAACATGATGAACTTGGTTATCAATTTCAACTGGAATGACAAAATCAGCAGTTCTCAAATACTTGAAAGATGAGTGAACTAATGTTTCGTCCAAATCTAAGATCAAACACTTTTTATTCTTAAACTTCTCATCTTGCTTTCCCAATAGATACCCTGTAGAAGGATTAAATGCCTGGCCCTCTTGTAATTTAGTCAAGTCATTATAAGACACTTCAGGATTAGGAAGTTGCTCATAAGGCTCAAGTTGCTCAGAGTCCTCGCTTGCTTGTGTCACAACCGCTTGTTGTGTTGAGACATCTGGAACGTTCTCTTGAGCTTGTGTAATATTCTCGTCGTTGGTATTTGTTATGGTGTCGGTCTCATTTATTGAATTCTCGTCATCCATTAAATCCTTCTTATCCTTCTGCAATTTTTTAGAATCATCCTCATACGGGGTATCAGGTTGCTGTCGCTGATTTTTATATTGAATTTGTTCACCATCTTGCTCTGCTTGCTTTGTAGGCGCTTCCTTAATATCTCTCTTATTATTGTTGTATTGGCGAGATTTATTCTTGTTTTTGCTGTTTGTTAATTCGGTTTGTTGACTATGGGTCTTGTCGTCAGCGTCTTCTCCATAGCCGCAACACAACAACGAAAAGATTGCCATTTTCACAATTTCAAACTAAGATACCTATACTATTAAACTATTTATCAGTCTTCAACTTGCTTGCTTCTAAAGTTGCTTTTTGCTAATAGATTTTATAAATTCTGTTGTTCAATTTCCCTAAACGAGCAGCTTCCGGACTTCAAAGATCTAATAAGTTCTCGTCCGTTTTATGTAAAACTCAGGCGGCCAAAAGACTGATATCCCTTCGATGCCTATTATTTAAAGTCGATCAGAGGAGAACTCTTTGAATTTCAGCTTGCTTAGTCTCCGTGAAGTTTCTTTATCACTTACGTCCTTTGTGGTCTGATGGCAGTTGTGAGAAAAAATTGAACAATACGGAACGCGACAAAATTTTGGGTACGACATTTATACGACAATTAACTATGGAAAAGACTCAACAAAGAGAACTACAATTATGGCCAACATGCCTTAGAATATTGACTTGACTTGCATCTACACTTTGTTTCATTGACTTTAACAACTATAGCAAATGAATGCAAACCCGTACTATTCGTCAATTGCTACTGATAAAGTATGACTACAGGAGACTGAGATCAGTAAGTAAAACGTCGTTATTTGTCGTAGACCACTTGAAATTGCTTGATGGGAGGGCACTACTCTCAAAGGTCATCGTAAGCAATATTTCCTCTTAATCGTTAAGCAAACTCTGCTGTTTTAAGGATATAATTACCAGGACAAGAAATCTGGCAACGTCTTATCGGTACTGTATACAGTACTAGAAAACCGTTCTAGAGTAGATTTAGTATGTCAGCATCAAACTGATTAAATATGTCGTGCTATGTTACCAGTTGGAAACAAGAATGACTATGATATGAAAAGATTTCTTCGGGACGTACCCATAAATGTGTTCCGTCAAATTTTGGAACAAATTCCTCCGACAATAGTTGAGATAATCTTGGAGGTGCCAGAGTTGAGACAAACTATAATAGACATTTACTATCTGAATGAAATACATTTTATTCTTGCACCTACGAAAAGACCACATAGCATCAACCTACCAGAAGATGTAAAGAGGCTCGTTTGTATTGAGAGTTACTACGAAATAGAAGAATTTTTGCTCAAGAACCCTGACATTAATCCAGCTAAGTGGGTTGTGGCAACGGGTGCAGATTTTGAATCTTTAAGATCTCTTTTAAACAAGTTCAGACAAAGAGTGGTTCTTGCAGACTCTTTGGAGATTATAATTGAAAGATACGAGCCTTCGAATGATGATTTAGAGCTTATTTTGTCCTTCTCTAATTTACGAACATTGCATTTTTCTAGGGCCAAGCTTAATAAATGCTTAAAAAGCTTGGACAATATTTCAAAAAGCAACTTGAATCTGTTAGTTCTTTTAGGACATCGAATTGACTGTTGGAATTGTATCGGATTGCCACAAACTCTTCGACAATTGGACATCTCTTGGAACGAACATACTAATGTCAATACAATTTCACTACCGCCCACAATATCACATATATACTGGAATCAGGCTGGAATTACTAACACCATCCTACAGAAGCAAGTATTTCTGGAAACTTTGAAAGTCTTAATGCTTACCTACAACAATATTTCGAATTTCAACATTTCTTTATTACCTAGAAGTTTAGAGACCATTGATTTATCATACAACTTGATTAATGAATTTGACGAAGGGTCTGAGTGGCCACCAAATTTAAAATCAATATTATTATCGAATAACTTGATCGATGATCTGGCGTTGATGCTGCTCTCAAGAGCTCAATGGCCGGAAACCTTGGAAGTATTGAAATTAGACAGCAATCCTTTCACTGACATAAGTGGTTTAGAGAATCTACCAAATAAATTACAGTACCTTGATGTATCATATAATCGTATTAAAAGTTTTGAAACGGCTCATAATGGTCTCTTTAAGTTCCCTAGCGATTTGAAAGAACTCAATTTATATAATAGCCAGGACCTAACGTTTAGTGACTCTGCAAGAGATCCTTTCAAAAGACTCCAGTTTCCTCAATTGACAAGCTTGAATTTAAGCGAATGCAATCTTATAGACTTAAGTTTCTTTGAGCTCCCGAACTCTCTTCAAAAACTTTCCTTAGCTGGCAACAAAATTTCCAACCTTGCAACTTACAATCTCAAAATAAATGGTCATGACATTTACAATTGGAGCCAACTTACAAATTTAAAGGAGCTAGAGCTTTATTTCAATAGAATCCTTACTGTCGATGGATGGTGCCCCCCTCCAGGTTTGAAAAGACTCGACCTAAGACTCAATGGAATTACGTCATTGACATCACAATTGTTCAATAAGTCAATCCAATCTTTAGACTTAGGAGGGAACAAGATTTCGTACATTGAAGTCCTGGAACTTCCCACGTCACTTCGTGCACTTTGTTTGAATGATAATGATCTCTCTGGCAGCTTCAAAATTTTCAAACCCAGCCAAAATCTAGAAAGACTTGACTTAAGCGGGAATCGTATTCTGGAATTAACCATCCCATATCGCGGTGATATGAGAGCCTGTGAAGTAGATCTTCTGGGGAATATAATTTTAAAAGATCATTCTACGTCTGACATTAAAGATAAAGTTGCACAATTCTATTTCAAGCTAGAGGAAGGATTAGGGTGCAAAGTAAAGAAACACAAGTTTAATGTAAATAGTTTACATATTTTAGAGTAAATAAGAGGGCTGAGGGCCATTGATGAGTTAATATTGCCTACGGGTTTGTTTAGTGTGTATGAAACCTTAAACTACGACATATTATACTCGAGTTTTATATATGCCTTCCGAATACGGCAAAAATCACAAATACGCATTGACCAGCCATCTATCTAGTTTTTTTGATAGAGACGTGTAAGTCACGGAAAGGAATAAGAAAACGACAAATCATCTGGAGCTGATCAAAGTATATTGTTTACTTAGCAAAGGAGCTAATAGATCATTTGATAAATATTCAAAAGCTGAAGTATGTCAGAGCATTTTGTTAGTCCTCTGACACCTCCAAGATCGAGTTCGAAAGCAGACTCTTCAAATTTACTCAGATCACCTAGTTCTTTTCAGACACCAAGTACTCCCAAGAAGAAAGAATGGTTGTTAACTCCTTCAACAACAAACAGGAAGAAAATACCAACTCCTTCGACTAGTAAGCTGAGCACGGGTAAAGCAGCGACCTTTCGAAGTGTTTCAAGTTTGGGATCCACTTCGAAAGAGAAGTCATTGCCAATTTCTCCAGCTTTTACTCCAAAGAAGTCCCCCAAAAGGCTCAAAGCGGGTACCGGTGACTTGCTTCATAAGCATCTTGGTGGCATTGATTCTTTGCAGGCAGAGAATGGTAAGAGCCAATTTGGAATATTCCTACCAGCACCATCCACTATTGGCACTGGTAGAAGGCTGAACATACCTAGTCATAAGGTGCAGAAGAGACCACCTCTCGAAGTTTTGTCAAAACTCAACGATAACTTGCTTTTCGAGGAAGATGTTGTGGAAGAACCAAAGACTCCATTCTTCCAAGTAATAAATGAAAACCTTGTTAACCATTGGCACAACAAGTCATTCAACAAAAACTATTCATCAGATGAAGGTGATTTAGAGGGAGATAGTGAAACTGTATTGATAAAAAGAAAAAGGTTGACTAATCCATTTCTTGGTGAAACGTCTACATCCAAGGATAAGGTATCGTCCAATCCATTTGATACTTCTTCTAATATGAAAAACCAAATCTGTGATACACATGTAGAATATATCAACCATGCTACGGGTAAAAGAAAGCTTGTGAAGCTCTCTCCAAGTCAACAGCGAATTAGACCTAGGAAGTTAGACTTCTCTAATGTGAAAGACTGAATTATATTTGTATTATAGCGCCTCTAATCTACTAATAAACGACAATCTTATTTGTGAATACTTCATATACTCAATTTAAGTACTCACTATAGTTGAATCATTTTTTAACTATTTTATTCAATTTTGCGTCTTTTGTCTTAATATCGATATGGAAAATTAAGTTTATTTGAATCTAAACTACAGCACCAGAACTGGCTCTGCAACAAAATGAACTAGGCAAATAATGACTCAAATATCCTTTGTAAAAATAACAGAAGATGTGTCTATTCCTGTGAAAGTATTTATAAATAGGAAGAAGATAAGGAGTTCAGCTAATAGTTCAAAAGTAGCTATTAATCAAAAGTCAATTGTCAAATTAAATCAGGTCAACTATTTAAAGTTATCAGGGAAAGATTTGAATTCTTTGATTAATGATATTGAAAAAGATACACTTAATTTGCTTATTGATAAGCTGCTAGAAGAGATCTATCAGACCAGCGAAAAAGGTAAAATAGTTATCGACTTGGATAATACATGGAGTTGTACTGTGATATTATCTATTGAATTTATAATAAATTTAAGATTCTATTTGAACAAGCTTTCAGGGGATGACATTCGTTTAATTGAGGCAAAGAAAGCGAAAATTAGCAGTATGAACGATGAAAACTTGGGATTTTTGATAAAAGAGCAGACATTCAGTTTTCAAGAAGATGAAGAAATGAGTAAGAAACTGGTAGACTACAAATTTCGAAGGGAAAAGTTAATCAACAATATGAACAATTGTCTTCAAATATATGTAAACAAAGTCCCTATCAAGCAAACTTAATAACTTCAAATTGCACAATATATATTTATCTCAACTATTTACAATGTACCAAAAAAAAAAAGTAATTGTAGCGGTTCAAACCACATCACTGATAACCTTCGAAGCTTCCTTGTAAGTCTTTAATAAGTTCATACATTTCTCTCTCTCCATCTGAATGTTTTCATCCTCAAAAAGTAAATCATCAAATAACTCCTCGTTGTATAGCTTGACTACCAATCTGTTTTGAATGTTTTGTTTAATGTAATTTACCAATAAACACATTACCAGCTTCGGTACTTGATCTTGAATCATTTCCCTTACAATACTAAAATACGAGATAATCAAGCGCCTAATCAATTCACATTCAAGTTGTTCTCTTTCACTAAGTTCATGAATTGTGTCATCACTTTCGAAAGACTCCTCATTTATATTTAAGGATTTCAAATCCATCGAATTTGAATGTGGACCTGAATGAGTTCCGTCATTTACGGCGTTATTGAATTGTAATGCATCTGATTGCTGAGGAAACTTAAAAGGGGTTGGATTCAATTGTGCTTGAGTCTGTAAATACTGTTGATGGGTGATAGGATCTTTACCAAAGAAGTAATTCAAATACGACTCATGCTGGTAACTTATAGTTGAGGATCCAGAGAAACCAGGTGCATTCTCAGACCTAACTGAGTAATTTGTTCTGATAGAATCCGATCTTTTGTGTCTCGGTGGTTTGATTTCGTCATCAACTTGATTGATGTCATCAATGCCATCACTTTCTTTTTCGTCGTCAGCTTCTTCATTCTCATTTTCGTCATTATTGTTTTCAATGCTTTCGTGATGCTTAGCATTTCCATTCAATATTCTTTCGCTAGCTAATCTTAATCTTGATCTCAGCTCCGCTTCTTTTTGCTTTTGACGCTCTTCAACTACTAATTTCATAGCTTTCGCAGCACCTATAAAGTTTGGATGGTTTGTATTGATATAAGCCTTGTGTATGTCAATCAAGGAATCGACATATTTTATAGTTGGGCCCAACCTCTCTCTCAATAAGTCTGAAACAACCTCAATAAGTTTGGATTGTAATTTTGGGTATCTGTTTAGCTCAATTCCAACACCATTTGAACAGACACTATGAACAATTTTCATCAACTCCTCATACACCAACTCAACACAGCTCTTTGAAGGTTGTTCCAAGAGCTTGATTTGTGGTTTCACAAGTAAATCAAATGCCAACTCTGGTACGAATAAGGAGGGTCTCGGACCCGTGGAGTTCCGAATCGCCGTTCTGATGTCATGAATTGACAAATTGTGGGTCGGATTTATCGAAGCTAAGTGTGAACCAAATACTTCATTGTAAATGTAATATATTCTGGCACCACCACAAAGCTCCTTTGTAGAAATTTCTGACATTTGGGTACCCTCAATTGAATTGATAAAACTTGTAGCAAATTTGGTCATCAAATTCAATACCAAAGCACCTCTTCCTTCTTTTGAATCAGTCAAATTTGAAGGAAGTTCTCCATAACTAGCTAATTCTTGCTCACTTTGACCTATCAAAGTGTTCAATTTAGCCTTTATATCAGGTAATCTTTCTCTAATATGGGTCATCAAGATTTTATTCAAAGTCTGTGATAAATATCGAGTTCCGCATCTTTTAGACATTGTTCTATAAGCAGAATGGTTTTCAAAGAACTCTTGTTCAGCGCTTAATGAATCCTCTAAAGATTTATTTTCTGTAATATCTCTTTGAGACCTATTAACAATCCCTATGAAACCAAGTTTCAAAGGATAAATATTTCCCTTTAGAATATCCAAGGCATTGGTACCTTGATCCATTAAATCCAATTTTGTTAAGATCCCAACAGTTCTCTTTCCCGTAGGGTCAACTTGCCTTGCCAATTTTAACGATTCCGAATTAACCAAATCAACATTTGCAGGCGACACAGCCAAAATAATACAATTCGGTTTTGATATATATTCTAAAATCAACCCTCTAGTTTGCCTTTCAATGTCAGTTGGCTGGTCCCCAATAGGAATTTTAGTCAAGCCTGGCAAATCGACCAATGTCAAATTGAGCACTTTCGTAGAATATATTTTCAAATTGATTGGAAGTCTACTGATACCTTTATTTTCCCCAGCTATTCTGGAGGTCTCAAGTTCGATTTCCCTTCTAATTTCGTTGAAATCAAAAAATTTCTTACGTGGGATATGTAAAAACTCACCCCATTCTATGTCACCACTAGGACGCCCATTGGAGTATCTCCTTAAATGGTCCTCCAAATTGACTTCCTTTTCACCTATTGGCGTCGACTCTCTGGTGGACTCATCTTGAAGCTCGTCGGCTTTAATGTTGATCAACTGCAACACAAGCGGACGCCTTGTCACAATACCAGTACCCCTAGGCAAAAAGTCTCTTCCAACTATATTCTCCAACACTGAAGACTTTCCACATGATTGTGATCCAACAACTGCCAATATTGGCAAATCTAAATCTGCCAATTGCGCCGTCGTAACTATGTCTTGCAATTTGTTGACTACCGGAATAAGGTCCTGAAATGACATCTTAAATCTCCTTTATAACTTAATCCTACTTTTAACGTTTTATGTTGATCTGCCGTATAAACTATGAGACGTTATGTTACGTGTATCTGTTGTTTTGTTGCTTTCTTGTATCTTGTTTAGAACCTAGTTCGCTCAATTTCGGCGATGGTGTTGCTTTTATAGTTTCCCCTAACCTAGCCTTTAAATATACAACTGTATACACTTATATACTTGGCTATGTGTCAAGCAAAAACCTCCCTCGCTTGTTTATGATACAACAATCTTGAGAGAAAGTTTTTTTGTTTTTTTTTGTATCTGATTTGCCCGTAGTGAGATTTTGAGGCCACCGAGTTTTTCAGTACACTAAATGAACAGATATTCCATTAAGCAATAAAACTGACTAAATCGACGAATTGAAGATAAAAGAGGTTCAACAATGCGTATGTGGATTCGATTAGTTGCCAGTTGTATAATATTTGCTACGGCATGGGCATTTGAAAATGGTGGAGAATGGGAAAACCTTCACTACAAACGTGTGGTAGATTTATCAAAATCATATACAAAAGAGTCAATTAATATAGTTGCAAGAAATGAAGGCCAAAATCCAACAGATGAGTACACTTTTACGGTTAACGATGGATTCGGCGCATTTGGGGAGGTTTCTGTGATTTCATTTGTTTTGATGGACCATGGTGGAGTTGCATTAGAATCTTTACAAGAAGCACCTAAGGTTTATAAATTGAAGCTTCCATATCCTGTCGCGCCCAACAACGAAATTAACATAAAGGTTCAATATGCATATCGTGGAGCTAACTCACCGTTTCCATCTGAATTATCGATGTCGGACGTTCAAACTTTGCTTGTGAGATTGAATAAGTTCGCTTATTCACCTTATACTACAAAAGATTACTCATTATTATTCACAGGAGTATCTAAGGGACAGGAGATGGAGTTAAACTTCGTGAATAAAGATGAATTGACCCCAGATTTACCATCAGTCAAACCAAGAGTTGAGGAGAAGGCATTGGTTTACGGTCCTTTAGATTTTGATCTCGAACCTTTCACTATCAAGCCAATGGGATTGCTCTACGATCACAACAGACCATTGTCCAGAGCTGTAAACCTCAATAGATCCGTTTGGATTCCAGCCTCTGAAGTTGCAAAATTGCCAGTCGAGGAAAGCTACGACTTGGTTAACGATGCAGCTGAGCTTAATACTGGATTCCTGAGACTCGATTGGATGAAAGGCAGATATGACACAACAAGGAATCATTGGGCTATCTCTCATTTGGATATTCCTTTGAAGGCTAACGGTATGTTCCACGATTTTTACTATACTGATTTAGTGGGTGTCGTGTCTACTTTCAACTTCGTCCAAGATCATTTGTTGTTACAACCAAGATTCCCACTTTTTGGTGGATGGCACTTCAATTTTACTTTGGGTTGGAATTACGCTATTAGTGACTTCGTCCATCAAGTTAATAATGAGCCAGAGACTTATATTTTGAGAATACCGTTGGTAAATTCTGTTAGAGACATTACTTATGATAACGTATACCTTAGTTTCTATTTGCCTGAAAATGCAGAGTTTTTGAACGTGTCGTCTCCCATAGATTTTGAGCTGTTGACGGTTACCAACGAACATTCTTACTTGGACGTCGCCAAGGGCCACGTCAAAGTAACTTTACATTATAAAAACCTCTTTGACGATGTGCACAATCTCGACGCATTGATAATGTACAGAAGTACCTCCATTGGTTATATGAGAAGAATATTAAAGGTAGCTGGATGGATATTCATTTCTCTTCTGAGTTATTATTTCTTAAGCTTACTAAACTTTTCAATTGAGTCGAAGAAACCAAAACAAGTCGATGAAAATGAAACCGAAGAAAAGAGTAAATAATTCTCTTTCCTCTTATAGTTCACATTTGAATGTAGACTTTGTTCAATAAATAGATAAATTGAAAAAAAAAAATAAACGGCTAGATTTAACTAAGATACCTCTTTTCTTGATAGTAAGTGAAACATCACTCTATCTCATATTCCTTCTTCAACTTGTCTATTTGTTCCTTACGTAAGATAAAATCTTCCTTAGACAATTTAGCCCTATCAATTCGATATTCCGATGCTACTAAATACCTTCCCTGATAATTGATACCATTCAATCCTTTGGCAGCGCTGACGGCACTAGCAACATTTCGGTAAATGACAAAACATGTACCAGGTGTTCCTTGATCTGACTTTTCATCAGGTACCCGTACTTGATGTATGCTACCATATTTACCTAATAACTCATATAATGAGTCACTGGTTATATCAAAAGGTAGATTTCTAACCAATACTATCGGAAAATCAGATGGTTTCACACTTGACATGCCCAGTATGTAACTTCACCTTGAAATAAAATTATTTGATTCTTGTACTGCATCGATGAGAATTTAGTTGTTCATTAAATGCCTTATTGAGGTAAATGTTAGGCAATGGTTGATCACTACTATTAATTGTAGATGCTACATTTTGAATGATTCTGAGTGTATTCAACTCTTTGCAGTAACTGATTCCAAGCGTTAAGTGTCCTAAGAACGAATTATTAATATTTGTAAGACTTGGTTCCTATAGGGCAGAGTATGAATTAGTGGCATAATCTATTCAAATAGATACTGTGTAAGTAGCTGTGGACGATAAGATACATACTGAATTCTCCGATCTACATTGCAGCATTTACAGTCCATTAATTCAAGTTAAAAGAATAAAGAGATACAAGTAGAGAAAAGTGCCACACCGTCCCCTTTATGGTATATTATACAGGGGATTCATTGCACCGTCTTTTGCTTCATAATAGAACCACAATCTCCAAAGTGTAAATTTCTAGCTCTCTCAGCATACTTAGTGAGCGGTAGGATAATTGTCCACATTTGAGTAGACCTCTCACGGTGCTCACTAATACTGAACTTGCTAAGATAGCAAAATACTCAGCATTGATCCATCTCACAGTTGCTGACTGTGAAAGTTAAAATCATTACTAAATTTAAGTGCGAAATTTGTCAGCCATGTTGTATCCCAATTAGGAACCACGACTCAACTTGGTAACTGCCATAAATCTGCTTAGAAACTGTGGATTTGCCTCTTCACTCGCAGGTAAAGATATTCAGAGACTCCAAAGTCTATAAAAGAGTCAATGTTATTTATAAAATGGATTAGATTCTATCAACAGAAACTATCTTGACTTGCGAACAATTGCGAAATCAAGAATCTTATCAGAAAACAAAATGTCTAAACCAACAGTTGCTATAATCGGGGGTCCTGATGGATTTTTAGGAAAGCCAACTCTCGCTGCAATAGAGTCAGAAACCTTTGCGGACAAGTTTCAATTTCCCATAAAAGTATTGAGTAGGTCTAAGAGAGAGTCGACAAGTAAAACGGAATACATAGAGGTCACTTGGGATGAGAGCAATGTGGCAAGCATTGCAAAAGCAATTGATGGAGTAGATGTGGTTATCGAGTTAATCGGAGTATTTCCTGAGACATTAGGCTTAATTGAAAAGGTTTTGGAAAAGGCAAAACCCAAGCTTTTCATTCCATCACAATTCGGGACAGAACTGGATAAGTTATCTTATCTTTCACAAGTACCACCATTTTTCGATATTAAGGACAAGCACGCTGAAAAAGTAAGATCTCTCGGAATAAAGACTGTCTCCATAATCACGGGAGCATTTACCCTTCCAGGTTTTTTTCTTTATGAAATTGTTGGTGGAATAGGCATTGATTCTGAGAAAAAAGCTGTTACATATCTTGGCGACCCTTCCTCTAGGTTGTCTGTTACGAATGTAAACGATATCGGAAAGGTAATTGCTTCTGTCGCATCTATTAATCCGAGGGATCTTCCTGACAAAGTTAGGGTGCAATCTGATGAGATATCCTACAAAGATGTAGTTGAAAGATATGAAAAAACCCATAATATTAAGTTGAAAAATAATGGAGTTATTTCGAAAGAGGAGTCCTTGCAGAACCTCAATAAGATAATTGACAATGGATTCAAACAATCTGATTTCTTTCTTTTGATCAATACTATTATCTCACAAGGAGTGGATAAGGGATTGCTATTTAGCTCGAATGAAGACGAGTTGGTCAACCCTGGAGAAAATTTATGGAAATGGACCAAATATTAAATAAGCTGAGATATCTAGTTATGTTTTTAATACAAATTCGTGTATTCAAGCTAATGTATTTTACTGTAATTCTATTTCTGATATTCATCAGGGTAAAAAATTAACCTTTCAACTCCATTGTCAGTCAAAATTACCATTCTAATAACACCACCAGAGGAGCCGTCCCATTTGATTGCTTCTGATAATGCAGTCTTAATAAAATCAATGCATTCTGCCTTTTCCATTTCTGGCACAAAGTGCTCATTACACCAACCGTAGATAAATGTTGACCCTGAACCTGCTATAGCGTAGTTCTGTTTATGAATAGATCCACCGATAGGAATCAGATAAATGCTTCCTTTTGACTTAGAATCATATCCAGCACAAATTATACCTGCGGTAAGTCCATCCTTGTTATTGTAGCAGATTTCTTGAAATACGTTAGCGGCGACTTCAGTGGTAGGCTTTTCATCGTGAGACAATTGGGAAGAATATAATTGTAAATGATATTTCACTATGTCAGCAACTGCTTGCGTATCTGCTGCCGATCCTGAGCGACAGCAGTATATAGTATCATGAATTTGCGTCAACTTGTCGGTCACTCTATTTGCAATGTATGACCCTGTTGTAGTCCTTGAATCTGCACCCAATATAACACCATCCTTGAACTTGACCGCCATAATGGACGTACCCAAATTCACTTCCCCCTTCTTCAAGTGCGTAATATCAACAGAGACTCCGTTCATTAAGAATGTTAAGACTAACGAGATGCCAAATTCTATCAAATATCAACAGAGAGCAATCCTTTGTTCTCACAGTAAAAACAATTAATCTAAAAATGATATTCTTCAATAGATCAACACAACTGATAACTCAAAATAAGCTTCTTTTGGTTAAAAAATAGTTGTTCTATACTTATTGCCACTATAGAATAAGTCAAAAACATGCCGACTTTGATGCGTACTTTTCAGATCACGTGCCGATATCAATAAATCTAAATACGTCTTAGAACAGCCTCAACACGGATAGAATAATAGGTCTTTATATTAAGATCTAAGCAATGAAGCCAAGAACGTGTTTGATCTTTATGGCTTATTATATTTGGGCTTTCTGGGTCTTGACACTTCAGACTAGTGCCTTACCCTTCGAAATTGCGAGTGAACCAGTCGTCACAGATATAGTGACGTTTACAATTTCTCAAGAGAACTCAGATGCCGTAGGGAAAGACTCAGCTAAACAATTGCAGGAAATCGGAAACCTTGAGATTGGATTGTTCGGGCTAGTTGTACCTCAGACTGTGCATAACTTTGTAGAATTATCAAAAATGAGCCAAGGCTACGGGTACAAGGGATGTAAGTTTCATCGCATCATTAAAGATTTTATGATCCAAGGCGGAGATTTTTCGAAAGGAGATGGTACTGGAGGCTATTCGATTTACGATAAGGGCTCTTTCAAAGATGAGAATTTTGAATTAAAGCATAATAAGTTGGGAAGAGTGTCAATGGCCAACGCAGGTCCCAATACCAATGGAGCTCAATTTTTCATTGCAACCAACGATGATTTAAACTGGCTCGATGGCTCACATGTAGTATTTGGCCAATTGCTTAATGGATTTGATACCTTGCAGACCTTGAATGAGGTCCAGACCGGTAGTCGAGATGACCCGATCCCTTCTGTCATAATAACGGACATCAGCATTGAAAAGATAGATTTGAACTTCAATAATACTTTAATATTTGACGATTATAAGTATAGTTTGGATAAAGAAGGCTCAAAAGACTCGGTGCAAGTTCCACTACTTATAGATTCAACTCCGAGATACTATTATTTCTTTGGATTTTTTTTATTATCTTCGATATTAGTCTACGTTCGAAAAGTCTATTTCAGGCGTCAACTCCTCAGAGAGGTTAAGGACAAGAATTACTATTAAGCATTCAGAACATCGCTTAATATGAAAAGTTCATTGGGGAGTGGGATCTAGCTCTTCATGTGTAAGTAAGTGACCATGAGCATTTGAGAGAAAGCAGGATGATTATATAGATTATTTCTTAGATAAAAAGAATTCTCACTAGTACATGTATATTTTTTCTAAAATACAGAGCGAGCAACACCAGCGCAGTTGCCCCTTCTAAGACATATTAACAAAAAATATGGAACCATAGACTTTTGACGCCTATTGAATTGAAGATTTATTATATAAACCAATGGAAAGCACATTAGTAAAGTGAATTTATGAAAATATTGGCTTAACACCATGTGTGCCAGTATCTGTAGTAGAATGGCTTTGAAGCAAGGAAGGCCTTCTCTTCTGCAATTTCTTGCTTGGCCAAATCCAAGTCTAACTCCCTTCTACCAGTGTCAATATCAATATCTTTAGCTCTGATGTACAACACCCAATTTTTCTTCCAGATTTTATGGCCAATATAGAATGCCAAGATAATAGGGAATGATAAGTATGCCTCGAAGAAACCCTCTGCACTGGGTTCTGCACCAATTGGGAATAAAGCAGTGTAAAATTGAGCAATCAAAACAAGAATGTTAAAACCTGTACCAAATACTGCAGCATAGATTCCACCTTGCGAGGTGAATGCAAGTTCATCGGTGTTTCTTCCTTGGACGTGTAATGCACGTCTGAAACGAATAAGACAAAAGTTAATAGATCCCCACGTGAAAAGTGAAGAAAGACCTGAAAGAGCCATAAGCCAAGTGAAAACGTCATCCCTCTTTGGTGACGCAGCTAAGAAACATAATAAACCGATAACTAATTGGACTATAATACCCATTAATGGACGTCCCTGCTTATCGATATATCCTAAAAATTTAGGAGCTTGACCAGAAGCAGCTAAAGCAGCTAAAGTTCTTGAAGAACCGTAGACGGAAGAATTTCCGACTGACAAAACTGCAACCATAATAACTGCATTCATTACACTTGGTAATCCACTTATTTTTGCTCTCTTTATTGCTATGACGAAAGGCGAAGCTTTTGCATCAGCAGATGAGGATCCCAGGAGTAAACGGCCATCATTGTATGGTACTAAACAACCAACAAGAGTCAATGAGATGATGTAAAACAAGACTATTCTCCAAACAACTTGTTTAGTTGCCTTTGGTAAAGACTTTCTTGGATTAGCTGATTCTGCAGCGGCCAAACCGACTAATTCGGTACCAGCGAATGCAAAAGCAGCATTAACAAAAACAGTACACACACCCTTGAAGCCGTTAGAAAAAGGACCAGGATCATGCCAGTAATGGCCACCAATATACTCTTTCGTCGGTCCACCACCAGCAGCT
The DNA here is from genome assembly GCF_900007245.1 of Priceomyces carsonii. Lineage (NCBI taxonomy): Eukaryota > Fungi > Ascomycota > Pichiomycetes > Serinales > Debaryomycetaceae > Priceomyces > Priceomyces carsonii. The sequence goes on along the minus strand of NW_026946677.1, from coordinate 1,139,026 downwards.
AAAACGATACCTAATATAATGAAGCCAATGATAGCTGTCACTTTAATTATTGCAAAAGCGAACTCAGCCTCACCATAACCTCTTACACCAAATAAATTAATTGAAGCAATAACAACATAGAATATAACCACCCATGCAGCAGAATTAGTTTTTTCATCCCAGTAATCAATAGTCATAGCAGCAGCCACCAATTCTAAAGGTAAGACGACTAACCACTGAATAGCGTAATTCCAAGCCATTGCGAAACCCCAAGATGGGTCAATAAATCTAGAGTTATAGGTCACAAATGCACCAGAAACTGGAAATGTAACAGCCAATTCACCAAGAGATTGACATGTAGACCAAATCATAAAAGAAACCAAACCATAATCCAAGATCAAACCTGCTGGACCAGCCTCAGCCAAAGCAGAACCGGAACCAACGAATAAACCTGTACCAATCGAACCACCGATAGCAATCATCTGCAAGTGTCTGTTCTTCAAAGATCTACTTAATGGAGAATTCGCAGTTCTAACGGCAATCTTTTCAACTTCGGAGAGATTAGGGTCAATTCCCAAATCCTCATCATCAAACCTTTTGAATGAGTCGACAAATTTAGCAAAACCCGTTAATTCAGGTTTATTTTCGCCCTTTTCAAAGGCATCAATGTAGACTCCACCTTTCTCATCGGAGGAGCCATCTGCAGCGTCTCTAGACCTGATGTAATCTAACTCCTTCTCGGGCATTTTAGTCTCGTTTATTGAAGTTCTGAATTCTCAGATTATTGTCCTAGGCGCTTCGATGGTTCTTTGTTCATTATTATATATATAGACATCGAATATGGAGTTTCTTTCGTTATCGTTATCATTGTTCTTTCCTTACCCGGAACCACATGCATAAAATGAAATTGCCGTGTGTGATGGGCGATAGTGACGACGGGCGATCATCTTTCGCACTGTGGAACTCAATGTTATTGGTCTGCTGCACGTCTATTGAACCATATGAGTATGTGCTCAGTAGAACAAAGGCGCCTCAGACATAAGTAGAAAGCTACATATCGGCAAATGCCAGGTATCCCCGCGAAGTAGAGATGTTCTTATTACTCAAAGTCAGTAATTACTGATTTTGGTGAGAATATTTTTTTGAGGGGCAAATCGCTGACAGTTGCTCTGTTTGCTCAAACTTCTGTGCAGTAAAAGTTTCTCTTCTGATAAGCCAAGAAGACTCTTATCAATATAATTGCAGTCGGATGAAGGCCATCGTCGATCTCGCAAGACATTCAAGCGAAGAGTTCAGTAGCCTAAAAGGTTATTGAGAGAAAATTGTTTAGTATACTCGAATGCTTTGTTGTTACATACAGTAGGCACTTCTAGATTGCGCAGGGTCTCGTGTAAGAAAATGCATCAACCGTAGAATGTGAACCCAGGAGAGAGAAGGAAAGATAAACTTGTAGACCTCACCGCGGTGTAGTGGGTTTTGAGCAGTCGTTGGGATATTATTCTTGATATTCTGCAGTCGTCGTGGCCATCTTCATGGCCGCCCCTGATGCCGCAATTGTTTCACGGCACTTAGTCGCGGTGAGGCACTAAACTTTCTTTTTTGTCGCTTGATGCTCGCAAGATCATAGAGACTGTACACGACTGTTCTTGAGAAATACTGTGGCCAATGAAAATGTCTTGAGAGGTAAAAAATAGTTAAAGAAGATCGTCTATGCTACGGCGTAATAAACGACGCTATGGCAGCTAAGAAATCTTAGATAGCGCAGTACGCGAGAGATCAAATCTATGACTACACGGAAAACATCTTTACCAACGGCATCCTTGGATGCACTTGACATTGAATCATACGATCACACGACACTTCCTACTCCCTTCAAATTTAATACGTATTGCTCTGTTCTTTTATATTAAAGCAGTAGAATATAGGCTTTTTTTTAATACATTTCCCATACTCCTCTCCTCCTCTCCTCCTCCTATCTCAATGCTCTAGTCTTTATATACCTATCTTACTTATCACCATCCTGTCACTCCAGAGACATTGTCGTTTTATTATAGAGACACTTTTATTTTCGAAATGTGTAGGGCACGTGGACCTTTGAGCATTTTTTAGTGAGATCTTAAGATTATAGCAGAGACAACTATTGGACTTCAACAGAACAAGTATAATTGGAAGCCGTGGACCACAAAGACTTAGTTGTAGTCTCATAAATAAGGCTCGCTTTGTCTCAAGTACAGATTCTTTCTCTCTATCAGGTAGTTTGAATATTTCGGACTGTTTCTCTTCCGATCTAGAAGAGATTTGTAAAATATAATTGCTCAGACTCGTGAAGGAAGAGAATCTCTAGTGGAGGTTACAGAGGTGAATAATTAAGAGGATAGGGCTGAATTGAAGTGTGAAAGGTGTAAAAGTCAACTATTGCAAAGGAAAAAAAAAAGTCTACTTATTTAACGAGGACTGCTCTTGATCTGCACTGTTTGCTTATACCAATCGCGTCTATATCTTTGAAAGGAATCAAAATCTGATAGTCTAACATTATCGTAAGGATTTCCAGTACTATTAATGGTGATGTGGTGTGGTCGCCGATATCGTGGGTTGATTTTAAGATGTACCGTTATATTATGGATTGTCATTCTTTGGATTTGGACAAAGCACGAGTGGTTTAATGCAAGCAAATTAGTGGTTATCGATCGCACATCACTCAATGAATTGGTTCTGTCTATGTATCCAAAGGGAAGACAGCTTGAAAACGTTACGATTAGATCTAAAGTATATGATGATTTACTTGAGTCAGCGAATTTCCTCGAAGTTTTGAAAAATTCCGGCCTTAGGGAAAGATGCGATTTATACTTTAGTCAATTATACAATTCAAAAAATGACTGGTTTATCGATCCTCTCAGAAACTTTGAATTCAAAAAAGGAAACTTTAAACCTTTTGAAGAGTATTTATCCGATAAAATTAGGGAACATAGAGAAAAGAATAAACTAAGCGAAGATGAGAAGGTTGGTACTCAGGTTTTGAATGGTTTCGAAGAAGATTTCCGTAAGAACTGGGAAAGAATCCGCTATGACGAGCAGGTAATGCACAATTTTGTAGCACATGCGAGAATATTTAACAAATGTTATTTAACAAGCGATGGAGATATTGAAAACTTTTCTAAACGTCAAAGTTCTGTCTTTGGATCATTCATACTAAACCCAAAAGAGGCACATAAGAGCCTCGTATTAAAACAATTTTCATGTAATGAACTTGAACGAAGAGTTTATCCTTGGTTGACTTTTAAATTACCTCGCTACGAGCATTGGGATGGAAAAGTTTACAAGTTTCCAAAATTCAAAAATATAGCTACTCTGGATGAGACAAAAAAAGTTCCTAGAGTATCTAATTGCTTTTTGGAGAACTACAAGATGAAGTTAAATGGAAAGGGAATTGTTCTCAGTATTGCTGATAAACATTTAGATTTGACAATTCGATTAATTCGATTACTTAGAAAGTTAGGTAATACCCTTCCAATTGAAATAATACATCAATCTAGTATTTCAAGTGAATCAAAGTTTCAATTAGTGGCAGCGAGTACAACTTACTTTGATGGTTATCCTAATCAGGATATATGGTTTGTTGATGTTTCTGAATCAATCAAAAGTGACTACAAGCACAAGTTCGAAGGTTTCAGTAATAAAATTCTTGCCACATTATTTAATTCATTTCAGGAAATGATTTTAGTGGACGCTGATACCGTTATTTTGGAGGACCCAAACTTCTTCTTCAATCTCCCAAAGTACATTAACAATGGTACAATGTTTTTTAAAGATAGATATGCTGTTGAATATAGACCGAAATCTGATTTGACTTTTTTTCAAAAGCTAATGCCATCAGCAATGGACACAGCAATGTTTAACTTTAAACAAATCACCGATTACACATTACAGAGACAATTTTTCTTAGGTTCTAGTCATTATATGGAATCGGGATTGGTTGTGATCAATCGTAACAAACATTTTACTCAACCTTTGATAATGGCATTGCTCAATTTTTATCTTCCAGTTCAATCTAGAATTTATGGAGATAAGGAATTATTCTGGTTATCATTAGTCATGTCAGGAGATGAGAAATATTCATTCAACGAGCATTTTGCAGCAGCTATTGGAGAGGTGACACCTAGCGAGGAAAGACTGAATGATGCAAAGAAAGCAAAACTATTAAAATCTCTTGAAGTATGCTCTAACCACCCGGGACATATAAGCGATGTTGATAATCACACATTGTTATGGTTCAACTCAGGCTTCAAACAATGTGGAAAGAAACAAAAGTTTGAACAAGAATTTGAATCCAAAAAAAGATACAGAAGGCTCAAAACTTTTAAAAGTTTTAAAGCTTTTTTCGAGGACAAAGTGATAATTAGACATGCCGTAATCCCCCCTGTAGATGCTTTGGAGGCACCTAATAACAAAGACGAATCAGACAAAGCATGGATCAACATGAGGGATTACTGTAGTGGATACACCTGGTGTGGTTATTCGCAGATCGGTGCCGAATCCTTCAACGAGAAAACAGGTGAAACTGAGTCTAACATTGCAAAGGGCCATTTTATAGAATTCAACGACTTAGAGACCGAAAAGTTTCATGTCTTGGGCAAGGTTTGGCTCAGTCACTTTGATTTCCGGAGTTATGAACAAATTCAGAAAGACAAGATTGCTGCAGACAAAGCTAAGGAGAATGCGAAAAAGAAAGCAGAAGCCAAGCTTAGAGAAGCAAAAATTAAAGAGGCCAAGGCTCAAGAGGAAAAGGCTAGAGCTGAAGCAGCTTCTAAGCGTCCATCTTTGAGTCAATCTTTTGAGTCAGGGGTGGTGGCCAGTCCTTCATCTGAACCTCACATGTTAGAGGATTTTTTCCTGCATCTATTTGAGCATGTCCATTGAGCCTTTGTGTATTTATGTGCACGTGACTGCACAATTTATCACTATATAGAGTAGTATATATAATTGAATGCGTATTGTTCAAATATTGAGGTACTTATTGATCCCTCTCACAAGCAAAGGGGTTTTTTTACTATTAATATTAAGCATAAGGTAATGAGTGTACGTGGTAACACTACGGTGATGGCGAACAGAATATTTAAAACTAGAAGATTGATGACTATGGTCACAACTTTGTCATTGATGGCAATATTGATTATTGTTTCTTTTTCAGCACATAGTCATATCAAAAGTAATAACCCTGAATTATACGAGCAAAATAGTCAAAAGTTGAAGAATGTGCTCGAGAGTGTGACAAACAAGTTCTATAGCGACAAAACTGACTATGAGATGGAAGAGGAGGCGGAAGCAGAGGAGGCAGAGCAAGCACAGAAAGAAGCACAAGATAAACAGAGTGGGCAACCGGGTCAATCCGGCAAAGAACTTGCTGATGCTGCAGCCGGCGAAGTAAAGGATCAACAGGGAACTGATAAGGACGAGGAACAGAACCAGAATCAGGCTACAAACCCAGACGAGAAAAAAGAACAAGCTGCGGACGATAGCGAATCCCGAAATGGTGTGTTTCTAATCTAGAACTCACATATTTATTACCTTCAATACATGTCTCATTTTATGATATTCAATATTCACTAAATCTATAAACCTTTCCATATGGACTTTTCTAAAAAGTCCGCTCTCGATTTCTCTTTTAAAATTCCCATCATTATCAATTCGAAACATGATTGAATGAATACTGTATATGTAAATTTATCCCAATCAATGTCGAGCTCTAATAGCTTCTTCTTGTTGGGGAGATCACATTTTAGTAGGTTTTGCTTTATATCATCAATAATGCTCTCCTTGTTGAGTGAATGCTTAAAGGCTGAGTAGAAATCGAATAAATTGACAGAAGCTGGCGCATCTTTATATACAGCAAATAATTGTGAAAGTGGAGGTGCCCTAACTTCACTGATTCTTTCAATTTCTTTCAAGATGAGTTCGTTCTTCAAATAAGAATCAGAATCTTCTAATGCCGCCTCTAGAATAGACCTTAAATTTGGTCTTATTAAATTGATCATTAAATTTTCCTTATTCTCTTCAATACTCTTAGCAGTATTGAATTCCAAGGAGCCACCATCTATGGTATAAATTTCACTAAACAATAACAGGTTAATTGGTCTCGCTAACTGTGGGTTATTTAAAAATCTTTGCACCGCATTAATTAGTTTTGAAGAATAGTTATCCGAAGTAAGAAGCCTCAAATCATTATTAAGCTCAATTAAATTATCATCATTAACTCCATCAAGGCTCTCGACCAAGTTTTCAGATGCTCTTAGTTTTTCTATTCTTTTAAATGTCTCAGGCGATGTTTGCAAGTGTTTGAAAAAACGACTGAGATGCAGCGAGTTGAAAAGTTGGGCATTAACAATTAATTTGTAAATTTCAAAAGTACTTTTTTCAGGCTGAAGAGTGTGGATGACATTAACAGCATTAAAGACGGAAAGTTTATAAGACAGAAACTGGATACGTGAGCTGCGAAATAAATGAATTAGAGCATCATCAGAATTTAAGAGTTCTTGAATATCATTTTTCAAAAAATCAATTTCAATTTTAAGTTTATGCTGCGTCTTAGAATTTGGCATTTGTGATTCGGGTATGGCTTCGCTCTTCTGAAAATTTTCCTTCAATTCACGAAGATCATGGACTTTCATTTCTATGTGAGATTTAAAACTTGGCAACATCCTCAATGCATCTATATAAGGCTTGGTAAGTTTGAATTCTTTCTGAAGCAAAATTGGTAACGGAGATCCATAAAAGTGTATCATATAGGATAATTTAATTTCAGATAAGAGAATATCAATTGAATTATTGGAATTTTCATAACGAGTCAACAATATTGACGATAAAACAGAGTCCAACAACAATGGTGTATTCACATTCAAAAATAACTCATTCATAATTGTGTACGCCAAACTCTTATTATTATTACTTTTAAATTTATATCCATCAATTAAAATTCTCACGTCATTGCTTAAATTAGAGTTCACCCAGTTGCTAGCATTCTCTGATGACAAGCCCATGACTATTTTTAATGGCAATTTTTTGAAATAGGAATATAAAAGTCTAATAAGTTGGTTCAAAACAAGACTATCCATGGAATCAGTATCTTCAAGAAGAATTACCAATTTCATGTCTGGGCGTCTTTGGGAATTGAACCAATCCTCAACAAGATCGAAATCATAGCTCACCCTACCCTCATTATCTTCATATTCATCATCTACTTCCTCATCTCTATCCTCATTGGAAATGTTACTGAAGCTAAGAAACTGTTTGACCACTTCCCGAAGCATCGATTTGATATTTGCACAGTTTTTTGAATTCAAGGCAGCAATTTTCACATCCTTTCCATATCTTTCTATATAACGGTAAAGCTCCTGTAAAATTCTCGTATTGTTAGCACTGTTTGAAGTCAACAGAAGTAGTCCTACTGGTAGCTTTTTATACTCGGCCCTTAGAAATTGCAACAAATTTTCAAACATAGTCACATTGGTCTTATTCAAAATCTTATGTGCCATTGCCTCCTGAGACATCCATAGCTCTTGGTACAAGGAATACCGAGCTGCTACTGCTGAATCGGTTTCTCTTCCATTGAAGAGCCGTACAAAAGGCGAGCTCTGTTTTGTCCCGGATCCAAGAAGTCCATCCAACGTCTTTAAAAAGCCTCTTCTAGCACGTTTCTTCCCCTTTATCCAGTAATGAGTCTTTTGTCCATCATTATCTAACTCTGTCTCGTCTCTTTTAACCATTTGAGAACTTATTAGTTCCGTTTATATACTTTCAAAATAAACTGATACCTCTCAGTTTTCGACCCAAAGAACTTTCCGTTTTGAGAATAGATTTTACCCTTCTGCTTACGGCAAAAAGTAAGGGGAACTGTTTATTTAAAATCATTAATTGACTGACCCAAACGTTCTTTAAAACAGTTTTAGTTTGAAGGAATCAATCTTCAAGAGGCACAAGGTTTATAGCAGACAATCGTTGGTTGGGCTTAGACAGCAAGAGTGTGAATTGGCGTACATTGTTGTAAATCATTATGGAGTCAGAACTCCGAAAAAGACGCTCCGGAGGAGAGAACAAAGCCAAAGGAAAAACAAGAAAAGGTAAGAAACTATTACATGTCGCTCCCTTAAATACCCCGTTATCCAATAGGTTAGAGACTATAGGCATTATTTGGCATACTATATCAATCCCCACATTTACTATTCTATTTTTATATACCTTGTCGTTGGGTGTTCTTGGGTGGCTCTTAATTGTCCTACCTTATTTCATATGGTGGTATGGGTTTGATTTGCATACACCATCGAATGGCAAGGTTGTCTACCGAGTTAGAGATTGGATGAAGAATCTTATAATATGGGAATGGTTTGTGGATTACTTTCCGATCAGGGTTTACAAATCTTGTGATTTGGAGCCTACATTTTCCACTATTCCAGTAGCAGTTGAAAGCTTACCGGATGATGAAGAAGATTTGGTATCTGAACACTCTAGAACACTTATTGACGGTATTTTCAAGAAATTAGGATTGAGCAAAAGACTTAATGATATTGACGGTTATCTGCCACCGCCAACAGGTAGCAACAATAAAGATCCAGTACTTTACCATCTCAAAAAAGTAACAACTGGGCCACGTTATATATTTGGTTATCATCCTCATGGCGTCATCTCAATGGGCGTCATGGGCCTCTTTGCCACAAACGCTTTAAGAAATGAGCCATTCCAACCGATTTTTAACTTTTTAAAACCGTTATTTCATGATTCCTCGAAAGGCAAAAGAATTTTACCTGGAATTGGAAATATATTCCCTTTAACTTTGACTACTCAGTTTACCTTGCCATATTATCGAGACTATCTCTTAGGACTAGGGCTCACAAGTGCCTCGTCTAAAAATATTAAAAGTCTTATAAACAATGGTGATAATTCTGTTTGTATTGTTGTTGGAGGTGCCCAGGAGTCCTTATTAAATCAAATGGTTGCACCCAGAGGAAGAGTAGGCAGTGGATATAAACATGAAGACACGGAAGATGAAACAGAAGAAGAGACAGAAGAAGAAACAGCTACAGACTCAAAAGAGGATGCAAAAAAGAATGCAAAAGAAAATTCAAAAGCAGACTCAAGAGAAGATTTAGCTAGTGAAAAAAATGAAAAATCTAAAGAAGAAGGTGAAAAGGAAGGGAATGAACAAGGCTCCAAGAGAGAAATTAAACTTGTATTAAACAGGCGTAAAGGATTCATCAAATTAGCTATTGAATTAGGAAATGTGAGTTTAGTTCCAACGTTCGCATTTGGAGAAGCAGACATTTATAGGCTTAATACCCCAAAACCAGGGTCACTAGGTAACGCGTTTCAAAAGTGGATGAAGTCGACATTTCAATTCACCTTACCATTTTTTAGTGCAAGAGGTGTATTCATATACGATTTTGGATTCTTACCCTACAGAAATCCTATTAATATTGTTATTGGAAACCCTATTCATGTTCCTGAAGGAGTCTTAGCTGAATATAAACAGACCCATCCAGAATTCGACGACTCACAGCCTGCGCTGGCCCTTGCAGGCAAGAACAGAAATGGATCGTTCTCCAGCCTTTTCTTATTGAGCTCACTTAAAAGAACTACACCTAATGCTACTAAAAAGAATATTCCACAGGAATTGATCGATCGTTATCACAAGTTATATGTGGACGAATTAAAGAGAGTGTTTGAAGAAAACAAACATAAATATGGTTACGAAGACGTCTCAATGAGCATAATTGAATAATTTTTGTGTTGTATTTACATTGATATCGTATACTCTACGATGATGAATTTCTTTCGTTATAAATGCACGTCGAATTCTTAATCTACTTAAGTAAATCATAACCATCAGTAATGAATTCTTTAGGGATCTTACCTTCCTCTTTCAATTTTTTATACTTCTTTAGTAACTTTCTATCGAGCTTCCTTCTAGATCCCTTCTTTGGTTTTGTGAAGAAAGATTTGGAGTTTTTCAAGGCAGATTCAAACTCTGTGAGCTCTCTCTGATCGTCTTCTTTCGCAATCTTGGCTTCTTTTTCCTTTTCAAGCATTTCACGCTCCCACTTCTTAAATCCATGACTCCCTTCTTCAAAAGGAGGAACACCAAATAACTTATGTTCAGGAAATAATTTCCAGAGGTATTTATCATCAATGTCGTTGAGGCAAGGGTTCAAATTTATCATCCCCAGCAATGATCTCTTTAAAGTATGCTCCGGATATGGCTGGAAACTGTTTGTATTCTGATCGTAGTATAGCTTAATCAAATTTAATTGCGACGGTAAGACCTCATTCACATCATCAGCCTTCAAGAAATTATCTAGCTCCTCGACGAGAGCCCTGTCTCTACTGGTTATCTCTTCATTAGCTTTTGATTTCAAAAATTTGTCCGGAATAGTAAAGTCGACGAAGTTTTCAGGCTTCTTTTTCAAAATTTCCTCCTCCGAAGGCTCTGATACAGTATTCGTATTGACCCATGGTTTGAGGTTTATTGAGGTATACAACTGCTCTAGACTTTGGTCGAGGATTTCTTGTGGCGCCTTCGGAAAGTCTTTAAATGAAATGAATTTCGATGGGGCTGACAGTTCATTATGGGGCTCTGAAGCCTTTGCAGTAGTGATTGGATGTGCCAGTACTGCATCATTAGTCCTTATTCTTGATTTCATCATCTTTTTAGGTATCATTCTTCCTTTGGCCACCGATTCCCCTTTCTCCATTTGAGGTGATTTGGGTGGTTTAGACGAGTAGGTACGCAAGAATATTGCTCTACCCGACCAACCGAGTCCAAAACATCTCATACGCGATGTTGATATGCTATGAGATATCATCTATTATGTTTCGAATGTAGATCTATTTGCTATGGGATCCGTTTTTTTAGAAACGGAATAGGAAAGAAAGAATTTACATCATCATTTTTGCGGGTTATTTACATTAACATGCAAAATAAGAAATCCGATCTTTACACGTTTATCAAAAGCAGAAATTGCATATTGAATAGTTTTATGCAGTTTATGCCACAGCTCACCATCGTAAATCTTGTAGGTCTGACAAATGTTGTATTGAACAGATTGTCTAATGCAAAGATATTTGGGACCAAGAATTAGAAAGGTTTTAAAGATGTCATTGCACAGAGACAATGTTGAATTGAAGACGTTACCGCACAGTTATGAAGGAGAAGTACCTTTGGCGGTCATTGGAGGCACTGGATTGTATGATTTGCCTAATTTGAAACCGGTGGCCAGATTAACTATCTCAACTCCATGGGGATTTCCTTCTGCACCAATTACAATATCTACAACAGAGAGTGGGTTTCCTGTTGCATTTTTGGCTAGACACGGTCAACATCATGATTTACTACCATCGGATGTGCCTTCGAGAGCTAATATAGCTGCATTGAAAAAACTTGGTGTTAAAACTATCGTCGCTTTTTCGGCAGTTGGGTCATTGCAGCCCGAAATTAAGCCTAGGGATTTTGTTTTGCCCACACAAATAATTGACAGAACGAAGGGGATAAGGCCCTCAACATTCTTCGAGAAAGGATTCGTAGCACACGCTATGTTTGGAGAGCCCTTTGACTTGAAGTTGAACGAATTGATTTCTTCGCATGTTCCAGCTACTGGATTTTTAGAAGGCTTTGATAGCGATGGCACTCCCACTTTACACACTAAACACAAAACTAACAAAGGAAACGATCTAACAGTTGTATGTATGGAGGGCCCTCAATTCAGCACAAGGGCTGAATCTAGATTGTACAGAACATGGGGTGGGTCAGTCATTAATATGTCTGTCTTACCAGAAGCAAAATTGGCTCGTGAAGCAGAAATAGCTTATCAAATGATTTGTATGTCAACTGATTACGATTCATGGAACGAAAATGAAGAGCCGGTTACCGTTGAGACTGTAGTTGGTAATTTGAAAGCTAACTCGGCAAATGCTTGTAAATTGGCTGCTCATTTAATAGATGTTATAAGTGAAGAGTTTGAAAAGGGATCTTCTCTTGGTGAAGATTTGAAAGGCTCGATGAAATATGCCGTTTCCACCAATCCTCATGGTGTAAAGAAGGAGTTGTTAGAGAAGATGCACTTCTTGTTTCCAGGATATTGGCCAATCAATTGAAAGCTCTAGATATGTATGTGTAGATCTATAGAGTTGAAGAGTAGTTTATTTCTTGTAAAAGAGTGTAAAGTAGATGTGAGCTCTCTTTTAAAGATCATGTGATAAAAACCATTGTGATAAGGGGATATTGTTGTAATTATGGTGAGCTAGGTTTACATCCCCAAAAATTGCTTGCTAATGTTGCATTAATGGTAAGTTTCTAAACCAAAAATTTTTTCGTTCCATATACTCACTTTTTTTTTTGCAGGGACAATTTTTTTTTTCTCTTTCTTCGACATTGCTTCATATTTTGTGGTACCGTTGATTTTTGACTAAACTAAGTTTCCAGCTTTATAGCTGGTAGCAAAACTACTTTATTCATTAGCATGTCAAGTTTTTAAAGAGTAAGTATGTTATCTAGTTATGATGATGATAAATCAACACAGACCTGTACTGATTCTTGACTGGCTTGAAAACTTTCAAGAATTGAGGATAAAAATTGCTTAATACTGAGTAATTGGATATGAACTTATACTAACTATTGTGGTTTGGTTTAGGAATTTGCATAAACTGTAGAACTTTACTAGATATACTAATTATATAAGGATCTGCAAGATCACTAGCATTAGTCTTTCTTTTTAGCTTACACATTTTTCGTTTTACTTTACGTTTTATTATGATGATTATATACTAGTAGCAAGCAGATAGAGTATCTGAAAGAATTACTTTTTAGCTGTCAATCTTCTCAAGTAGAAAGCTAATTCTTCACCTTCCAAGATGTAACCATCACATCTACCTGATTGACCTGGTCTTGAGGAGATAGCAGCGTACAATCTACCAGCACCGAATTGGGAATCAACACCAGCTTCAATAGCTGCGGAAGAAGATCTAGAAGCTAATTTTCTTTCAACCTTTCTAGATCTCTTGATTTCCTCGACATTAGATGCTGCTTGCTGGTTCTTCTTCTTACCTAAAGTCTGACCATAATGAGTTTCATACCATTGTCTGAATGGAGTAGCATCAATTTGGACGATTGCAGCCTTAGTTAAAGTGTTAGTTCTGACCAACTCGTTGTTAGAAGGGTGGTAGACAACACCAGCAATTCTGGTCTTTCTAGAGACACCTTCGGAAGCCCATGAGAAGTTACCGGATTCGATTCTCAAAGCTCTGAACTTCTTGTTACCACCTCTGGTTCTGACAGTGTGGATTCTCTTCGTTCCAAGTCTGGTGTTAGCTGCTTGTCTACCTAACTCGAACTTTCTCTTCTTTCTGAACTGAGCTCTCTTAGCACCAGAAGCAGCACGCTTGTGACGTGAATCTCTTGAAATACCCATTCTAAAACATGTTAGTATTAATTCAAATTGAGAACGAAAATAGACATAGAATAACCTCAATTTGAAGGTCAAAGAACTCCTGTTTAACTTCGATATTCTTTCTTCTGTGATTACTCAGGGACTGTTAACTTATGTCATAAGCTCTGATATTCAAAACATATTATATCCTCCGATCACTATGAAGTCCATCAATATAGTTTGCCTTTTAACTGTCTTTCGCTAACGACTTTGCTCCTTGATACCAGAAGCTATCAAATTCCTAACCATACATGGATCTAGTATGGGTCTTTACATTTCTCCTAATTAGCAGTAGTTGCTACTCTTTGTCTTCTTCATTAATTTATCCCTTATACTTACTTTACTTTGTCTTTAAAGAAAACAAATAACTGTTCTGTGAAAACACTGCAATGCACTTTTCTACCAAGTGAATGGTGAAAAATTTTGAGGCAGAACTGCCCAAAGTGACACAAAGCTTCGAATGAGAGGAAATTTGAATGAAGGATATGCACGTGAGTATTTTATCTCATGAGTTGAAGGGCCCCTGCCCTCAAACATTTGGTAGTGAGTAACGACAAATGTCGTGACGGTTAGGACAGCGGTTATTTCCTAATTGGTCCCGACTTCAATGTCCGCGTTCTTTTCCGCCTTTCTGCAGCACGTGCTCTTAGCTAAAAGGGTCCAAGGTCAGCAAGCAAAATGATGTCGTGAGACATAATTTTTTGTAGTCACATCTCATCGACAGAAATTTATCTGATGAGCGATGAATAGTAAATTTATGATATCATGGATGTTTATGATGAAATAGAGATAGAAGACTTCACGTTTGACCCTATTACACAGCTTTTTCAGTATCCATGTCCTTGTGGCGATAAGTTTGCAATAACTATTGATGATTTAGCTGATGGCGAAGACATAGCCGTCTGTCCAAGCTGTTCGTTGCAAGTTAGGGTAGTGTTTGAAAAAGAGGACTTAGACGAATATTATGACCAGCTAACTTAAGAGCTGGACGATTATTATAGAAAATTCATAAGATATCTAGGCTGGCTCAGAGCTGGAATAGACTCGAAACATCAACCTAAGAGAATACAAAATTAAGTTAAACTTTGTATCAATTAATTTGACAAGTTTTGGCGGCCCGGTGTCGCCGCTTTTATCGGCGTTCCTTACCTCTTAAAGCTAACCGCAAAAACCTTACGGTGTTACGTACATGTTGTTCGGGACGATACGGGATTAGGAACCTCTTTACCGCAGCGTGAGGTAAATCTTGATGTAAGCAAAAAGGTGAAGCATTGTATATAATCTGTATAGTTAGATATCATTGCATAAATTAGTTCTAACTTATGAATAGAACGTTGCCAAAATTAAATCCTAGGGCGGGTCCAATTTCTGTCTGCAGGTTAATTGTGTGTCGAGGCACTGGTGAGGCTGGGCATCTTCTTTCGTGCCATCGACACTTTCGCCTGTTCTTGCGTTACATTTCTTTGATGGAAACGGGATAACCAGTAAACAGGGCCGCCGAACTAGTAGGGTCTATCTTATGCCGCATGTTCATGCTACATTATTGTTTCCCGTTAGTCGGTATCTTATTTTGGTTGTCCGTTAACAATATGCTTCCGATTCTCTAAAGACAGTTGCTCCCGCCAGAGAAATGTCTCCCGGTAACTTCTTTTCTAGCCCGACTACAAGTCCCTTCTTTGAAAGCCAATTACTATAGTATTGAGTCTAGTTCATACTGAAGGTTACTCTGCTTCATGTTCGCGACTACTTCTTGCATGATCTCTAAATTGAGCCTCTGCATGTTTCTTGTCTGCGTACTTTTCGTTGTGCGTTTTGTTCGTTTTTTTTTGGTTTCTTCCTTCTTGTCCGCAATTGCATCTTAGAACGACTTTTCTTTACGATATATAGTTTACATCATATCCAGCGTTATCTGTTTCCCAAACACTTCACTCATCAGAGTTAGAGGATGAACTATCAAAGCTATTATAGCAATACCGAGCAACCTATAACCATCCACAATGCAGCTCCTTCACAGACTAGAAGAGGACCATGGTCTCCAGATGAAGACAGGAAACTAATGGAGCTAATATCCATCTTTGGACCCTCTAACTGGGTAAGGATATCTAGCAACCTAGGCACGAGAACTCCTAAACAGTGCAGGGAAAGATATCACCAGAATTTG
Source organism: Priceomyces carsonii (assembly GCF_900007245.1). Classification (NCBI taxonomy): domain Eukaryota; kingdom Fungi; phylum Ascomycota; class Pichiomycetes; order Serinales; family Debaryomycetaceae; genus Priceomyces; species Priceomyces carsonii. Next base: position 1,123,417 of record NW_026946677.1, on the reverse strand, counting down.
AAACCAAGCTTGAATAAGTCACCGATTACAATAGAGGAGGGCGAGTTGATAGAGAGGTTAGTGGGTAAGTATGGTAAAAAATGGGCAGAGATTTCTAGACACCTCAACGGTCGTAGTGATAATGCTATAAAGAACTGGTGGAATGGTGGTGCCAATAGGCGAAGAAAGGCTAGTCTTGCGAGTAATGAATATAGAAGAGATCTGACCACACTGCTGCTGCAACAGATGCTGTCGACTTCGAGTGAATCGACGCAGCAAGGACTGCTGCTGCAACTGCCACCTCAGAGTCAGAGTTCTCAGCAGAGCACCAATACACACCAGCACCTGCTGGTACTGCTCCCTCCGATTTCGTCGCTGGTGCATCTTCCCCCGCCACACCTTCCTCAGATCGCCTTCAATACGTCAATGTTCAATTCCGAGAAGGAAGCATCAGCCAAAACATCTCCTCCGTCCGACCTGTTGCACTCACCAGTGAAACAAAAATCGAGCAGGTCCTCAAGTCTTGATGTTACTTCGCAAAATGTGTTACCTCCCATAGCGTCCACAAAGAGAAGGCTACTAGACGAGAGTCTGACATCTAGGCGACATTCTACTTCAAATTCGATGTATCTGCAGAACAATAGTAGCTTGTTGACTCGGTCACACCCAAACTTATCGTCTACATTGTCTTCAACTTCGAACACGCCTCCTTATTATGGGAGTCCCTTGACCATGAGCAGAAATAATTCAATCACTCACTGCGATTTTCACAATTCGTCTGGTTCTTCTAGGAGGTCATCCATTGCACCAGACTTTTTTCCCAATCCTTTGAAAGACTCCAGTCACAAGAGAACTATATCTCAAAATTCTTTCAATTCTACGTTTCTGACCCCTTCTAATAGATTTAGTATTTCTAGCGGGTCAGGTGCTACTCCTTTCAATAATATTTTAACTACTACTACATCCCCTGTTACGTTGAACAGGAATAACACAGCAAACATTGTCTTAAAGGAGGAGCAATTTCATGTGGATCACCGACATAATAATAATGCTAATAATTCGGCAACCACAAACCCCAATAGTATTGATTCAAACAGTACTGTTAGTTCTGGTAATTCTACGAATACAAAAACGAATGAAAAAATTAATGTTAATTCTAATAATAGTAATATGGCAGGTCATGGAAGAAAAGAAGTAAAGATTTCCGTTTCTAGTTTAATCGATTAATGCATGTATCTAGAAAATGGTTAAATACTGGTATAATAAACTTTTTTGAGATCACTTCTCGTCTATTATTGTAGATATTGTAGACATTATAGACTAACTCTAGGTAATCAAATACGGAATCACAATAACACATCTGTTTTTTTTTTTAATCTATTTTTTTTTTTTTTATTTTTTTTATTTCATTTACACCTTATCTTATTTATGGACGTTATTCTTTTGCCTGTCGTAGGTGATAAAGTTTTGATATTTGAACTAGATGATATAAAGAGTCTCAGGAAGCTTGATATACCGGGAGTTTTAGTTGGAACTTTACCGAAGTACCCACAACAAAATTTATTTTTATCGAAACCCTTACAATTGAGCTTTTACGAGACATTATGGCTAGTACAATGGGGTTATGGTAGATTAATTGATAATCGAGCTTACAATGACCAAATATTGAAAGGATCTAACATATCTATGGAGGACAATATAATTGAAAATCAAGTTATCACCAGAGATACTCAAATGACTAATAAAAATATCGCTCTTGAGAATGAGATCAGCATTGAACAGTTCATTGAAAGAAATTATGACAGTTCTAAAGAACTAGAGGATTTAATCAAAACTTACAACATCTTCAAATACATGAAATCATTAGGTTTTTTCATTTCACTGGGTCTTAAATTTGGAGGTGAATTTTTATGTTATCCGGGAGATCCTTTGAGATACCATAGTCATTTGATTGTCAACGCGTGCTCTACAGTAACCGACTACGATTTAATTACCGGTGGAAGGTTGGCGACAGGAGTTAAAAAACTATGGGTGATTGTTGATGCAACAAAAGATAAGCATCAACCAAAGAAAGAAGAGGATGGAAGGATATTTCCTAATTTTACTGAAAGTTCTACAGTAGACTCCTTTTCGATAGAGTGGGCGGGATTCGGTTAATCACTATTATTAAAACATATATATTTATAATCAATTAAAAAACAAATAAAATAGGCAGATTCAATGTCTTCTCGGTTTAATCAATTTCTTGAACTTTCTCTCCCTTGAATGAGGAGCTTTTTTGCTCCATTCATCGGCTTTCAATTCAACAGCCTCGTCATTCAAGGCTGGAGTTCCATGTCCATTTTCATAGTCGAAATTGTAACCAAAGGTAGTGAACGCTTGTTGAAGTATATCATAATGGTTTGTTTCATCAGTAAGTTTCATGGTAAATTTTCCAGGTAAAGAATCGGTCCAATCGGAGGTATCATCATTCGTTACGGTTCCATTTACCGCTTTGACTGCTCTTAAGTAGTGCTTAGAATTATCAGGAGACGATACTTTCAACTTGTATTTAGTATCAATCTTTCCCAGACCATGGTTACCACTGGGAGCAAGAAGAAATTCTGAGGTACCATTTTGAGGTCTATCAATTGCAACTATAGTTTTATCATTAATTAGCATTCTTTCATCTTTGCTATGCACAAGAGAAAAATCATAATGCAATCTCAATTCATCCGGTGTGCTTCTATTCTCTTCGGTCAGAGAAAGTACTAAAGGATAATTCAATCTGTTACGGAATATTAAGACCGGCTTCTTTGAGTTGTTATCAATGATACTCAAAAGCAGCTTAGAAGTACTGGAATGTACTATGTTCTGACGAACACCATATCCAGAATAGCTTTGCACATTTGAGGTCGAGGCGTTCGTAACAAATGAGAAAGTCGTATTCAACACAGATCCATCTCTAAGAGTAAACACTAAGTTACTTGAAATTTCTGCACCAAACTTACCATCGACAACCTGTTGCAAAGTACCTGTAGATGGAGGGTGTATAGCAACAACATTTGATTTCTTTGTATCGTCAATATTTATAACTTCTCCAGTAGACTTCAAAACTTGATCATTTTCATAAGTCAATAAATGAGCGGTTGTGATCCAATTGTGTCCTACCATTGGCCCTTCTTGCTTACCGAGCTCGGTTAACCCATTTGTTATTTCAATAGACAAGTTCACTTCACTTGGATCATAATTACTTTCCCAAAGTAAGGGTAACAACCCACTAAGATCGAAAGTATATGATGGAACATCGAAAGTATCGGTTGAAACTGTAGCTGACCAAAATGCAGGAGAAATGCCACCAGTGAATATGACTGGTTCAGGTACTTGAACACTCACTTTCTTTCCATTGAGATAAACATTGACATATCTCATGGGTCCATGGCCCAATAATGGTACATCTCTTTTGTGAAAGGCATGCTTCAATCTATCTATAACGTTTGTGTACCAGAATTCTTCGTCAGCATTTCCTGAAGCTACGACAGATAACAACAATCTAGTCGTGTTAGCTGACAAACTGGGCAACTGAATAGAAACTTTATCATTAGGAAGATAATGAGAATGAGCGTTCTTGTATTCGTCTTTAACTGTTATTGGTAACACCTTGTCTGCCGGCCTACGAACAGAAAACAACTCATACTTCTCACCCAAGTCTTCAGCATCAGCTTCGGGCTTAAACAGTTCTCCCGAAGGATCAAAATAGAAGTCAATCGTCATAAGAATATCGAACGAACCTGTCAATTTGTGGTTTAGGAGATTATTCAACTCGAACAATATATCAGCATCATCTTTGAATAGGTTAACATATGAAGTTATATCCTTCTTGAAGCTCGAGAATGCAGTATCTCTTCCTGGTTCAATCGTAGAAGTCCTCCACACTTCAACACCGTTTACAAATAAGTTCGCTAATCTGTCATACTGCACTCCTGAAACGGTAGTGTTCAAAGTTATCGCAGCACGGTTAAAAGCAATATCTTTTGGTGGCGAAAATTTACCTTGGAAAGGATGCCCATAAGAGTTACCGAAGGAATGGTTTACCAAAACAGAAGAATACACAACTTTACCATATTTCAACTCTGGGTCAAAGGGATAGCTCACCTCTATAACTTCCCTAGGAGAATTAGAGCTTTGTATCTGAGCCGGCAATAATCTTAAAGAATTGAACAAAGAGTGCTTTGATCTGTGCCTATCATATGAATGACGGGATGACCCGTGGCCAGATTTATGTGCAACCTTGTTTTTGAAATGGTGCATCAGCTTTTCTTTATGCTCCTCCTTGGTTTTGCACCCAGGCATTAAATCAACAAATTTTTCCCAGAAGCTTGGCTTATGGCTTGTTACATGATCAGACTCATGAGAGCCGTGTTCCTTATGCTTAAATTCATGAGCCAGCTCATCAGAGTCTTCTGGTTTGTGGTGAGGTCTTCCCTTGTGATCAAACTTGTGATGTTCTTTCCATCCTTTATGTCCAAACTTATGGTGTTTC